>NW_008825107.1:2019749-2065283 GCF_000699105.1 Pygoscelis adeliae
TGGTTGGACTTGATAATCTTTTTGGTACCTAAAAGGTTCTATGATTCTATGATTCTATGATTCTATGATTTTATGTTTCTATACCAAGCACACCAAAATAAGACGATCTCTCATTCTGTATTTAGTTCTACATTATTCTGAGAGAGTCCATGAACTCGTTTTTGTGATTCTACCATCTTGTCAAGCATTTCGTGAAGCAAACTTGCCTATTGCTAAGCAAAGTTTTTGATTCAGTATAACAAGAAATTTGATTCTGCTTACAGTTGAAGGGAGATCCATTTATTTTGGCACAAATTCTGCTTATGTACGATCAAGTCCTTATTTTTCATTTAAGGCTCATCATATCATCTAAGACAATAGAAGTGACCTTTACTATCTACCCTTTCAAAGCTGTCACCATAGTTCTAGACTAAGTGAATTTCATGCATTGCAAATTATAATAGAATTCCTATGAAAAATACTTATTACATTTGCATGAATGCCAGTGTGGTTAATAACGATTGAATTTTTGCAGTGAAGAATAAAGAGCTATTTATGATTTACCATTGAGAATGGAATATTGTCATCTGGAGCTGACACAAATATGATGAAAAGAGAGAAAGAGAAGAATCGTCATGCGTAGTTGACATTAGGAGCTGTGATAAGCACATGAGGAAGTTGTTACATCATGAGAAATCAAATCATTGCTTTTTTCTCAATTTTCTTGTATTATGTCTTACACACTTTGTCACATTATTTCAACAAGGGAATTTAAAAAAAAATAGTATAATGCTCATATCTGCTTGTCCATAATTTACTTCTATGCTAGTCTTGAATTTTTTCTCCAGGGGAGCATCGTTCAGTTCTTTGTGTTGATAGCAAAGAAACTCAGAACAGAGCACGAGCAAAAAATAATTTCCCTATCCTGTATTAGGCATACCAGATGGATTCCTAGCTCATATATGTTAAACCTGAATGCACCTAGCAGCTTGTTTCCCATGATTTGAAAATATTTCCTCTTCCACTTCAAGATGATGGGAAGTCCATTTCATAAAGTGTTCCCACCACTTCACCAGTTAGCTGTAGAGCTCGACCCCATGCCTTATTTCATGGAATAGACATGCTTTAAGAAGTCCTACCTATGCTTTCTAATCCACCTAATAATCTTCTGTGACCATTTTTTGAAACTTAAAACATATATCAGTATTTCTGATAACATGCCTTCTGAAAACTGGGCTCCTACATGATGAGCCTAAGTGAGGACACAAAGGCCGAGGTACCTAAAATCAAAAATTAGACTTAAAAATATTCATCACAGCATTTTAAGGTTTTAAACTTTCATGTCTCAGAGTTATGGTGGCACTTTCAACAGATTTATGTTTCATCGTGTTCGTGTAAATTGCAAATATAAATACTTACGGAAGGACATAGCATTCTGAGTAGCCTGGGTATGTAACTCATAACCCTGCAAGGAGAAACTTTGCAGTAGCTACGGAAGGAAAAGGCAGAAACCTTATAGATTTATTGAGGAGAGGTCAGAATAAATCCCTAAAGAATCTAAATTGGTTTAATTTCAGCTTTCTTCTTCCTCTCAGGATGTAAATTATACTTTCTTGCCATTCATCTGGGAGTAAGCCCGTCATATCTGTTTGAAGCAGAGAAAGAACAAGCATTCAATAAAAAATCATTTACTTTTTTGAGCCATACTGGCAAGAAGGGAAGTGTTAATTCTGATAGCCCTTCCTGGTCCATCTCCTAGGCGAGAAGCTGTGCAGAGGAGCACAGAGAAAGAGAAACGCTTGGGGTACACTGGCCCTCTGACAGCTCTTATGAGGTGCCTGGCATGGGTCAGGGAGAAGTGGATGGGACGGCAGAGAAACGCTTCACATGTTTGCAATGTGCAATAACACGCTTCAGTGTTAGGAAGTCTTCCCCTGCAAAGAGAAGGGCTTTTTGTACCTGAGGTAGTTTAGCTTGGATGCAGCATCCCTGGGACCAGATTGCTCTCCAAGAAGCTGCGGATGCCAGGCTTTGCAAAAACAGGGATGCTCGGCCCACACGTGGTTCTCCAGCTCCCTCCCTTCATGTGTCACAGCCCTGCCCAACTCTGGTGTGGTTGTCCAGCCCTGACATACCCTAAGGCTCTCAAGAATCATGTGCTTCTCTTCAACCCGCTAATAGACTTGCAAGTTTTCACATTAGACTGGAAATGTATTTTTTGGCAGGAACAGCTGAAACCTACCATGGTCACAGGGAGTTGTTCCAGTTCTGTGGATACTTCCCACTACTAAATGGTTCATCACCACCATGATGGACAGACAGGGCCATGTAACTACACCTGGCAGCCTTACACCTACAGTGCCTCCAGAAGTCTGGAGAAACATGTACATGTACATGTACATGAGTGTTAAATTCCTCATCTGTGGAAGGGAAGGAAGCTCACCATAAGTCCATAAACTCATAAATTTCTCTTTAGCTCCTATTTGTGGGGCAAATGAAGTGCCGTGACATGCACATCTCTTGAACTAGTTTGGGTTAGAATTTCTAGAAATTGAGTTTCATTCATTTCATTTGATTCAAAAGGAATCAAAACAGCCCACAGTATGAGCAGGGATTAACCTAAAGACAGCATGCTCCTCCTGCAGCAGCCCATAACTAACCAGCAATGAGAGGGGTTTGCCTAAAATCCCAGCCTTGCCAGGTAACAGCCAGGCACATCCCTCTGGAACAGGATGTCTCCACTTTTAGTCATCCTTTCGGGATGCAGGTGGCCTGCAATCCACAGCAGTGAGCTCTTCTAAAATAGGATGGCAGCTCCTTGTTAAATAACCCCAGTGGCTGGAGGCAGAGGGAGGGAAAAGATTTGCCCCTTTGCACTCTCTCCATCTTAACAGGACTTTGCAGCAAAACAAATGCAGAAGCCTGACCAGGAACTAAAGACACTCCTCTACTTCAGTGCTGCATATTTTGCTAGTCCCATCTGCTTACCTTCCTTGTATTGAGCAGGGCAGGATAGCCTTCTGGGTGGGACAGGATGTGTTCAAGAATTATAAACTCTGGTTAGTTGTTTAATTAGTTGGGTCATCAGTCATCTAACAGCATTGATTGGGGTAACTAAGTCACAGCCGAACTTCCACGCTGGGTTGCAGAGCACTAATTATTATACTGTAAACAAGAACTGAGCACCACGTATGTGATGAATACCAGAGTATTAAATGCATTTCTCCACTTACAGCTCAGAGATCTTTCAAGGATTTTTTTCTGAAAAAAAGGGAGAAGACTTTGCAATGTCTACTAAAGATAAGAACATGGCATAATTTTGAGATTTCCTGACTTCTGAGTTGTTTTATTGGAAAATAAAACATTCCCTCAGCCACTAATGAGAATGAAGTATTTATATTTAATAGAGTTTAAGCGATAGTGGAGAAAAACTGTGTCTTAAATTGAGACTTCAGCTCCTAATTGGTCTTCTCAAACTTGTATGAGACTATTCATATGATGAAGAAAGTCGCTGCAGTACACAGCCCTCTGTATAACCCTCCATCTCTGTTTTGTTTGTGTGAATAGTAATGGAGATTTACAGGAATCTGTGGTCTGCAGAATATCTTTGTTTAAAATATAACTGCCATATATCAGCAGAAGTTGTCCTCTGAAGAGGCGGTACAGATAAATATTCTGGATAGCAGTTTCTTTTCCACCTGACAAATTATTGTCCTGCTTGGGTGCATGAAACAGGACAGAGCAAGGCAGACCGGGAGGTCTTTTGTGAGGCAGCAGAAATTAGCTAGCCAATTATAGCTATTTTAACACACAAGTGTTAAACCTTTTATGACTTACCTTTTTGGTGATGAGATATATGTAAAACAAGTTTTATACTGACAATGGTACAATGTTTCATAAAACTGCTGGGAAAATAAACAGAAAAGAAAGATGGAAAAAAAGGTTTGATACAGGTGACTTACTGCAGCAGTCACTTTTATTTCTCACTTCATGTAGCCTCTGAGGACTTGTTTAATCAATAACAGTATCCCATTTGATCATCATATTCCATCCTTTTTAATACAGGTATAATAATAGAAGCTTCCCAAAAGATGTCTGAAAGGGAAGAAGTTTGTTGAACGGGTCAGCCTTGAGTTCTGCTGCACTTTCTGAATATGGGTCTCCTTCCTAGTGCTTCTCAAATGGTAGTCATCTGATAAGGAGGTATATGTGCTGTATACGTGACTGCAAGAAATAAATATGTTCTTACATGGCATGTATATTTGTATATATATGTGTATGTATATGTATGTATAGGTATATATGTGTATACATATACATGTATATTTGTGTATATATGTGTATGTATATATATGTTTAGGTATATATGTGTATACATATATGTAAGTAGTAAAACAACACGATTTCTCCTTTACCTTCTGAATTCTGATATATTAATTTTTGTGGTGGGCTCTATGGAAGTGAAGGGTTCTTGTGCAGAGCTTCAGATAACCTTGTTTTTAACAAACTTTCTTGTTTTCACAGAGGTCTGTTTGAAGTATCTCATTTTACTAAGTAATTGCTTCAGGGATGGAAAGTCACATTGGTTTTTCTTTCTTACTTGCTAGTCACATGCTACTTTACTGTAGTAACAAGGTTAAGGCACTGGAATCAAATATAAGAGCAGAATGTTCTCTGATTTAGGAAAAATAAAGATTCTTTCAGATTTGCTATACTGACTGTCAGAGCTTGCACACCAACATTTTTGCCATGACATCTGATCCTAGAGTACAAATTCATGTATTTGTCAGTGCTGCTCTAAAATGTACTGGAGGCTGCTGAAGAGTAGATTGATTTAGAGTCCCAAAACAGCCTTCATATGATGCGTAACTCCTACAAACCAAGAAGGTTGTAGGTCTTTTAAGCCCGTACTAAATCACATAAAAATACAAGATGATGAATGCACTAAGGAGGTCAGATCTTCACTTTTTGGATACCCTTGAGCACATGACAGCAAAGTGTTTCACTACTCTAAGAAAAAAATAGTGGTCAAGCTGTGATTTACAAAGGGAGTAACTTAAAATTTTCACTCACTGATTTGGAGTGAAAAATCATGAATTTGTGCCCAAAGAACAGTTCAGGCATATTTAAACAAATTTACAATGAAATTATACTTATTTTTGCCTTGAGTTTCGTGACTATAATTTTGTCAGGAGCTGCTAATATTTTGTGATCCTAATAATTAAGTATGCTAAATATTTCCTCCAGTTGAACATTATCTCTAATACAAAAATGTTCCTAGAGAGCTAAAACACAGATGTGGGGTGGAATGCAAATGCCTAAGCACATCTGTTTAATGCTATTTTAAATGCCTAATTTTAGTGGTTTATTGAGTGGGTCACCTATAGATCTTTTGTCACATTTGCTAGTTCTACATAGACACTTCATACACAGAGGGTGTAGAAAATGACAATAGGTGTCTATGTCAGGCTCCTGAATAATCCTCTGGGTCACCTGGAAGTTCGTTTCTAGAACTACAAATTTCTTTTTTTTTTTAAAGTGCCTATGCACATATTTCCCAGAAAGAAATGTGGCAGAAGTAATGAACAGACTAAAACCAAAAACAAATTGCAAGGTTTTGGCACTCAAAAATTTAGTGCATGGCAAGCTTGCCCCATGCCAATCCCACTCTCTAATGCAGAAAATATAATGATGATGTAATTTGGATGAAAATCACCACACCTTTTCATTTCAGATGAATTCTTAAATAGAATAGTATTGTGGAAGCAAAAATCTGGCTAAACAAAGTGCTTGGGTACATAAATAATCCCACTACAGAGAAATAGGACTGCTTGTGTGCTCCAAGATAAGCATATTCTTAAATGCTACATTAAGCTGAAGCCAGAGAAAATAGGTATAGAACAGAGACAAGAAAGACATGTTAGTGGAAATGTAGAGTAAGAGGGGAAACCAGTGCAAGAAGGTGAAAGCAAGAAATTTTGATCAATCAGCAGGGGTAAGGGTAGGGGAAAGAACCTGAAACTATTTTCTGGGAAAGAAAAATTGAGGTCTTTTTAGTTAATTCTCAGTGTTTACTGTTGTGGGTGAATGTTCAGATGGAGAAAGTTTTAAGCAAACAGAAGGTAGCATTTGCTGAAGATTAATTTTGCACTAAGCATTATCAGGTTTTCTTTGAGGTATTTCATCATATGGGTTATATTCACCCCATCAATGAGCTGCAATACCGTAGGATCTGTGGAGTCAATAAAACAAGATATCTCAAATCAACTGAGAAACTGAGATGCCCTGCCAGGAAAAAAAAAAAACACACAAAGCATAAGTAATGATGTAAATTACAAATTTTATAGTAAATACACTTGTGCAAGCTGTTATGTTCACTTCACAAAAAGAAAATGGTATAGATTTGTCAAGTAACATTTCACAGCAAACACTTCCTCCAACTTATAGTTACTGCTACTAAGGTAGTTTGTTCTGGGTATTACAGTAGAACTTGTGTGCTCCTCTGAGCCTGATGCAAAGGTAAGTCCTGCTGTCTTGGTCCTTGTTTTTACAATCAGGGAGTTGAATCTTTCAAAGGGTGTACTCACATGTACTTTAGTGGTAAAGCTGTGTTCAGAAATTCCTGCCTCCTTTTCCAGCTGACTTCCCCTCCACCCCTGCTGTTACCCTCCTATCAATTGTTCATTACAAGGAAACTCCTTGTTTTCTAAACCAGATATACTAAATGATGCCTTTAGCATTCATAAACTAGCTAGAAGACAGGTAGCAAAGCAAGAGATGGAATACTATATGGAGAACAAAATTCAGATTAAAACGCACCATATAGTCATAGTATATCATTCAACCAGCTGGGCTAAATGTCAAAGTGACTGACACTTAACTCATGCAAAACTCCCACAGATTGGAATAAGAGCGATGCATAAATAGTGACTTCAGGATCAAGTCTGTTCCCGGGAGCTACTGAACACTCCTCACTTCTACTGCAGTCCTGGAATACACTCATCAGCATCCAAGAATCTGCCCCAAATCCTAGCTGTGTTCTGCACAGCACCAAAGACTGTAAAATTCACATTTTATCCCATTACTGAACAAAATCTTTGGTTTGTTTTTCTATAAAAATATGTGTATGTTTTTAATGGTTTTAAGGATAATTTAACCAATAGGGAACAACAAATACAAATCCCTTGTGGTTTTGTGTAACACGGAAAGAAAATACGCCGATGATATGGTCACCAAGAGGCTGAAATACTGTTGGCCAGAGATTGATAGCACTGTCTGCAGCCATTTAATGTCCCTAAATCTGCTTTTCTTCTGACTAACAAATGGGGTAAATAACAGAGGAAGTCTATACAGTCTATCCCTGACTACTCTCATCACAATTCATTCAGAATCACTGTCTTCTGGACTGCCAAAAAGGCTCTGTCATTAAAGTAAATTAACTTTAATAATTAGACACATTAAACACATTAAAGATTATTAAATATTTGAGTACTACAGCTATGCAGTCCACATGAAGGCCATACATAGCTGTTTGTCTCAAGTAACTCTCCTTTACCTAATGCAACTCAAGAATTTTAAACCTTTCCATGCTGTTTCTAGGAGGACCTTCATATGTTTTTCATTTCTGCAAAAGTAGAAGAGACTTTTGCACAATTTTTTACATTGTCAGAGTTGCTTTTCTAACTTTTAGAAACAGAAACATGAATAAAATTAATAAACATTATTATTTTACTTAAAGCTAAAACAGTTTCTTGTATTTCAGGGACAGACACCAACAGATTTCAACTCTCTCTGAAGTTGATTCCATCGCCTGCAATATGAATCATCGTATTGTGCCATGAAAAGTGAGGAAATATGAAGATGGAAAAGGGTAACTTTTGCTTTCCACCATTATCCCTGCTCAATGTGACATGTACCTCTGCCACTTTATTTAGATGGGGCCTGTATCTACCCCAGAATAAACTGAACTACTACATATGATTTGGAACGGTAGGCAATAGTTTTAGTAAAACCCTTTCTCCTTAGCTTCTGTGAGTGACAGAGAGAGGCAAGTTGCTCTTGTAAACTGAAGACTTACACAGTTTTAGTATCTTGTCAGTGCGACAGCATATTCATCACTGCTAGCTTCAGTGGAGCGCACAGCCTCACCGGAGCAAAGCGTGGGGCTGTGTTTAACAGGTATCTATAATTCTCTGGTCCGTTGGTTCAACAAATGAATGCATGTTCATTGGTAGAAAAATAATCTAGTTTTGTCAGAAATATCTATAGTCTGTCTTCTGCAAAACCTGCACCATTATCACATAACCCAGAGCTTTTTTCTTTTAATAGATTCATCTTTTTCTGTAACTTTTTTGGATAACACTTCCCTGCATATGTAGTGTCAGCCAACTGTACATTTTTTTTAGAATCTCAAAGTATAAGCAAATGCTTCAGTTTTCATATGAACCTGGGTTCTTACTTTCTTTGTAAGGGGTGCAGCCCACAAAGGATTTTCTGCTGTTTTTCATAATTACTTCTTATCATAGGTGCTCTTTGTAAATGCTTTGACAGCAGCTCTCACTTCACACCTGGATGTTTCAGGAGCAGCAACCTGCCAGCTCTCTCTGTTTTCACAGAATAAAAATTAATAGTCAGTTTTCATGACCTCACAGAGAATTTCATGCAGAACTGCCCAAAAGGAATTAATCAGCTTTTGGGTTTCACCCCAGCTTACGCTGCTTCAAAGTAATTTCACCTCGGATGCCCCTTGCAGGTTGCAGCCATATGCACAAACTCCAGCTTGCCCCAGTCTCGGTGTCCCCAGACCCATAAGAGTACTGGTAGGCAGGATGGCAGCCAGTGAGTGCTGATGGCGCCTCAAATACTTCACCTTTCTCATCTCTTGCGTCTGCCACCTTTTTGCTAAAATTTTCAAGACTTAACTAGCATGCCAGCACTGTCAGCAGACATCTTGTGTGCTTCAAGATTTTTGCCTGTTGTCGCTGTTTCTCAGTGTGCCTATCCTTGTTCTGCTAACTTTGGGGTACTGTGAGGTTTTTTGCCTCTGTGTTGCCATTTTCTACACGATAGTCATCATTTCTGGAGAAGGCTGTGGACACTAAAAGGTTGGCGGGCTATGCTGTCTGCCTGTCCGTCAAGCAGTTTCGGGAGGGCCCACAGCTGGCTGTGCATCTGCTCCCTGCAGCAGAGCCAGCCCTGGGCACAGGCTCTGCTATGGCTGAGGCACCCTGCTATATAGGAACCTTTGTTTCTTGTGAGGATGTTTTATGACTAACTCAAAAGCAGAGACAGTAAATTAACATTTAAAAATGTATACTGAAACCAAGAAAAAAATATTTTTTTCTATATTAGCATCTGTTTGCTTCAAAAACGAAGAAATGGAACTTCATGTAAAGAAGAAAATATTTTGTTTTAATTTGAATAAACATTTTCTTTTAAGTATCTTTCTTTAAGCAAATAATCATGGTTGTAATCAACATACGCAGCCCTCAATTCAATTTTCAGAGATTTGCTGAACATTTGTGGAGAAATATTTGATTTCCAGTCTGCAACAGAGCAGCTGTTTAGCATAGTGCAACACTTTCTCTGCTAGCCCCTATAGCAGTGACATTATTTGTTACATTAATTGTGAGGAAGAAAGAAATGGTCTTGTGGTCGAGATACAGAAGTCGAGCACCTCAGTCCTATTCTTGGCCCCACCGCAGATTTCCTGCACAGTCTGGGGCGAGTGACATAACCTCTCTGTGCCTCCATTTCTTCCTCCCTAAAGCCTGTCTAGTTTTTTATAGACACCTTTATCACTGCAGTTGGGGAGGATCTGCTCAGGGCAAGGCAAACAAATGCTCAGCTGTTTCAAGTTTTAAGTCCCCCTTTTATTTTGGCAGAGATGCTTGGAGGCATAGTGCAAACTGCTCTGCAAACCTCCTAGCAAGTGGAAGCTAAAGGCTCAATCAGCAGCCCAGCTTCTTCTGTTAATGCAGAGGATATGCACTTCCACCCAGCTGATGACAGAAACTGTGGTGTCAGGAAGAAAAGGACAGTGAATATTTCACAACTGATTCTTCTCTCAAATGGAGATGAAAAGCTGAAGCCTTGTAAAAGGTCACTGAGGCACAAATCTGACCAATTAAATCAATTCAGAGGTTACTATTAAAATATTTTATAGATTTAAAATGTATTATTGTTAAGTGAAAAAAAAAAAAAAATTCTCAGTATGTTCTTGAACAGCCCAAAACCTGAGACTAAGGTGTATGCAGAAGTACAGTGCAATCCAGGGTCTGAAATTTTAACTCGCATATCACAAGTTACCAAAGGTCTAGAAATTTCCCTTTCCCCTTTCCTATCCTTCTGAATTTAAATAAAAGAACACATATAAAAGAAAACAAATTAAAATATTAAAGTAAAACTCTGTTTTTAGAAAAAAAATCTCATTTTAACTAAGTGTGAAGTACAGAAAATCACCAAAGTAGCCTGTTCTAATATTTTCTGTTGTTATCAGGCTGATTTTCAAATTGAAGGGATTCTGATATTGCACATAATCATTAAGTAAATATCCAGAGTTTTGGATGCTACAGCTGAATTAAACTCCGAGTGTTGTTTGGTGATGGGTATCATTACTTCCCAGATACTCAGTTATCCTGAAATGACCTGGAAAAGCAGCATCACAAAAATACATTGTAGATTTTATAAGGTCAGTTTCAATTATATCCAGTCCGTTACTTCTAACACACTTTCCTCTGAGCGCTATATCTATTATTTGAAAACGTTACTTTATGTTTGCTGTGATATTCTCCAGATTTTTAATAAAATTCCTTTGAAAATGCCTATTTATCAGTAGCAGGCATAAGCCTGACTTTTGCCTTGGGAAACAGTGATCTTCCCGGAAGAATTACTTTAGGTTGCTAGAAAGATTAAAAACATAATTTAGTCTTATACAAACATGAAGTATGACTTTAAAAACCTGCCCTTCTAGATATATGGTTTGTTCTTTGGTCAAAATTAAACAAAGAATGAAAATACTTAGCTAAAAGGTGTACTTTTCATCTTCTACTTGCTCTTTATAGCAAAAATCCACTTATCTTGGCTTTCTATATAAGGTATTTTACATCATCTAGAATTATGGCCGGGTGTGTATAAAGGTTGTGTCAGATTTTCCATTATAAAACCATATTTTAGGGGGTTTATAGCTCAGCCATAAAAACTCACTCCACACTGAAACTTGGCATACGAAATCCCAACCTGGAACACTTTTTTATCACCACCATTTTATAAAAAAAACACGTTTGGCTGTTTTTCAGTTTTCAGAACGACGCATAAAATCAGAAGGGTTTTGGGTAGGGGTGAGGGGCAGCGGCTGCCTGGTGAAGATGCTGTTTGCTGGCACGGTAGGAGTAGAGAATGGCACAACTTCAGCCCAAGCCACGCTGCCTTGTCACTGATGAATATTCACTTCAGGCAGGGGTCAGCCCTACGTGCACAGGAGGTACAAACTGTCCCCATGCCAGGCTGCCAAGGCTCCCCAGGTGTTCAACCTACACAAAGCAGCGAGGCGACCACTGTTTCCCCAGACCCAAAGCTGCACACGGGAGTGGGAAGATCAGGAGAAGCCACCTTCAGAGGTGCCACCTCGTCCGGCAGGAGGGCCAGTCATCCCGGGTAGCAGCCAAATCACGGGCACCGTTTTGCACAGAAGCGAATGAAGGCAGATATCCAGTGTCCATGTGACTCTTGGACACCCTGTGTTGCTGCTTTTTGGAGATACTTGTGAGATATCTCACAACAGGAGCAGGCTTTCCTAGTTTATGCCTCGAGTAGTGCACAGGATCATGTTGAAGGTGTGACTGCCGACAAGCTACACTCCAATATATGTAAAAACGACTGCACTGTATTCAAATTCAGCACTGTCATGGGAGGTGAGAAACACTCCCAAATCCAATATTTGGACATTACATAAAATGAGGGAGGTAGGTAGAAGGTCAGTGAAAGGAGGAGCAAAAAAAGAGTCAAATGATTGCAATCAGGAGACATGTTTAACGACACAGATGAGACACAGAAGTTACACCTGCTGTCAAAGTCTACTGCCAGGAAGAAGGCTCAGAAGAGAGCTCAGGAAGCAGAGGAAAGGTGACTACAGGTAAAAAGATACCCTTCAGAAATGACAAATCATGTCCAAAAAAGGAGAAGCACATAAATCCTGACAAGTTAAATGTTAAACCTCAGGAAGGCATGCCAATTTATTGAGGAGCAACTTATTAAAGGAACTCATTAAAGGAATAAAAGTTAATAATAAAACCTTTTTCAAATGTTTCAGGAGCAGGAAGTCTGTCAGAAAGTCAGTGGGGTGAATCCCAGATCTGAGAGAAGAGAAGTTCTTGGTGACAATAAAACTCTCAGAAATGTTACATAAATTATTTGCCACTTGTCTCTGCAGTGGCAGTCACACAGGCTCCCAAACCGAAGCTGAACTCTGAGAGGAATGAATTGAAGGACCTATCTCAAACTGGGTCTGTAGAAGGTTTTTTAAAAATCTTGAAAAACTGAAAAGTGCTCTATTAAGGACAATAGTACTCATCCAAAAAAGCCGAAGGGACCGGTTCAACCATATTGCAAACCATAGTGTGGAAATTATCACTTAAACCAGCCCCTGTGTGCACCAGCATGCCTACAAGATTGGAGGTTAGATTTACCTTTGCTTTGAGCCAGCATGGAGGATCTTATGGTTTACATACTTACAAGTAATTTTTTTCTTAAAATTATATACTTATATCTAATGCTTTGTTCCTTTTATGGAAGCTCAGTTTCTGGTGATGTAGATACTCCAGCTACACAAGATTAGAGATACTAATATGAAAAATAGATTTTTCTTCCTTAAGTCTCCTTGCTAGAGTGTCCACCTAGCACCTACTGGACTGATTGTTTTCATCAGGAAGTGCCAAAAGAAGCCGTTTGTTCAGGCCAGTGTCTTGGAGATCAGTCTTACAGATTCCTGCTCCCTTTGCACCACTGAGCCCCATGGCCTGGAGAGCGCAGCCACCACGCTGAGAGTCATGTTGCTGGGAGGAGAACGTTTATGAATGCTACATCAAAAATCCACCACTGAGCAAAGAGACCACTTTCACAACAACCTTTCTGGCTCAGAGGAGTCTGGATCCAAGACCGTCCATGTTAAAAGGGATAATTCCATTAATTAACACCCTTAACCCTTTTGAAACAAACTCACCTCTGAAGCTGACTGGGAATGTAGCCCTCAAGAGTGGGTTGTACACTGAGACTACCCAGGGCTGCAGAGCTGTCTCAACCACTGCAGATGCTTTTGAAGAAGACTCCCCCAGTAGCAGGGAGAAGTGCTACACCACCACCTCCCACAGTGATGGTGCTGCCTGCAGCACCATTGACTTCCCGGGCCGCTCCATTGGCCCTGTCCCAGCAGCGAGGATCTCTCCTGCCCTGCTACCACGTCTTTCTCCTAACAGATTTTCACCTTGGGAAGGTTGTTAGTCGCAGAAGCAAACAGTTCAAAGTCCTGATGCTAGGTGACTAGTTATAAAAACTTGGTTTTCTTTTTTAAAAAAAACAAGCTAGTGATATTTGATCTTGTCATTTAGCTTTCTTCAGTGTTAGACAATTAATTTCCGTTCCTATAAGCAACTGTTTGAAAGGGGGGGCGTCCTCCTCCACAGCATTACAGAGCAGTGTCACCTACACAGACAGCGTCCTGTGCATTAATTGCAGTTATTGTCACTTAGTAGGAATATTGGGAGATCATGCAGCTCTGCCATTTCTGCCATGTCCTGCAGAGGAGAGCAAACCTTGCCTGTTTTTTAATAGCATCCCAGATTACTTCTGTTTCAAAGCAATTTATTATGAGCTTTGGTATTACCTTTGAATGTTGTTGTGGTTTCTTAGTTACACATCTACTAAAGCTTACTTCTATAGAGGGAACACACGAGGATCTCATGTACGGAGGCTGTGTCCCAGTGTGAGGCTAGGCCTCACACCACTAATGCTTCAGGTTAGGAACCTTTACTTTTTTTTCCCTCTTCCATTTCTCTATTTTTCCTTTGTGAAAGGCCTCATATAACTCTCATGTACTGAGAACAACCCGTATTACTTATTCATGAAAAAAAAAGTTTGTTTTTTTTCTTCTTTTTCCATCAAAACTGTGGACAGTGTGCAAGACAACATGATGATAGGCTGTCCTTCCCAGATGGTCTTGGTCATGGCCATAATGAGAGTGCGCTGACAATCCTTTGTATATGATGCACCCACATTTCCTTCCTGTGGGGATGGGGACAGAAACGGCGATCACCAGCTTTTAGACCCGTATGAGCAAGTCTTGTCAGGGATATTCACTGGTACTAATCCCGGTTCCTTGTCCAGCACCTCCTGAGAGACAGTACAGTTTTTAATTAAGGTTTTGCATCTTCTGGTAAGAATGTTTTTGACATCTATGATGTAGCGTTCCTCCACAGAATGACTTTCCCAGAGCTGTCCAATTGTTATCCCAAGTTTTCATAGCAGTATCTGTTGTGCATTTAGGCATGTGAAAATATATATTTCACTCTGGTAGTGGGCAGAGAAACCGTTAATTTCTCTACTACCATCAATTCAGCTCTGAGGCAGAGTGCATCACTTCTTCCCAGCCTTCAGGCCAGATTAATAAGATCCAAGTGCAAAATGTGTGGGTTAGGGGAGACAAGGAGTTAAAGAAAGAGAAGTCTGAAATGCTACAAACCTCTGAAAGCTTTAGTGATGCATTTGATGTTCTCTCTTATAATACTGTGTATCATACTGCTGGCTTAGTGCTAGCTGTGTCTTCTCTCACCCTTCACAGGTATGTTATAAGGACAGCATTAGTGTTTTAGCAAATACTGACACTGCACAGGTATCACTGGGGGTCATCTCTAACCTGTGCTTATCCCATTGCTGATGCCGCTTTCTTAGTGACAAAAGTATATACTGTGAATTGGTGCTCAGGTGCATTGAGAGACTCCTCTCCTATGCAGGCAAGGTAGGGTTGCCTTGCCTGTTAGAGGGTACTGCCCTAAGAAAACTCTACCCCTCCTTTCCCCTGCACTCCCAGGGTACTCAGTGATGGCTAACAGCATTGGGTTGGGTTTTTGGGGTATTTTTGGTGTTCCTTCCACACATGCGCACAAAATCACTCCTGTCCATAGCAGTGCAGAGATCCTGTTACCATTACTGCTCAGCTGGTAGTCATTAAAGCCTGAGAGCACTTTGTGTAGCTGTGCTGCAGCTTCTGGGCTTCCTCTTAAACTCAGACTAAGCTGCATGATCTCATGGCTGTCGTAGCACTTGAGCTTGTCACAGGTTTTGAGGAAAGCTCCCTGCCTCTTTCCCTACAACCTGTTGGAGGTATACGGCAACATTTTCACAGGCAGCATGGGGGACCTACTAGACTCAAGTCCTTCCCTGAAGTGATCCTGGAAGCAGTGTGCACCTAGATGACAAATCTTAAGGAATGACAGAGGAATTTGTGGTTGCCCTGGAAACTGAGACCAGAGTCCACACTGTGTGTTAGAGATGGGACTGAGGTTGGACAGGTGAGGACTAGAGAGCTGTCACGAGCCAGGCGTTGTCTGTGGATGACCTGCAACAGATAAAACAAGAGATGTATGGATGGCAAAATAATGATAATAGTAATAGGTCACCATAGTTGCTTAATGCAGCCTGCGAAGCTTTTCACCTGACAATTAATAAGGTGAGGAGAGGATGATTGTATTCTCAAAAAGCAGTCAAGGACAGCCTGTAAGCAGATGGGAGAAGGTGTCCTGCCTTCATGCAGTGCAGAGCCCAGGGGTTCTGGCCTGTTTTCATGGACAGAACCCTATAATACAGTACCATTTTGAGCATAATGTCAGAAGAAAGTCAGTCTGCACTTGCTTTTTTTCCCCAGTGTGTTGCTTTCTGTATTTTGGCAGGGAATGATCTGCACAGCTTCCAGATCATAAAGCAGAAGTAGCACTTCAACAAAAGAAAAAAAGTTGGACTGCTCATAGTGTTAAGTAGTTTTAAGTCATAGATTATATTTGGAGAAAAATATGAAATAAGGATTACTCTGAATAGCTATTCACTGTATTTTTTTCCACTGCGTCACGAAAACTACTTTTCAACTTCTCATCTGCTTTCTATGTTTCCCTAAGACCAGGTCTAGAATAGGAGAATTTAGGTTCATATTACCGTATGATATAAGGCAGACACTGCTTGTATTAGTAAAAGAACAGTTTCTTACTACCCGCCCTGAACAATATAATCGCTAGCAGTTGAAAGGCAGCTGTTCTATAACAAATCCAGCAGCGGTAGGGCTTTTGTAGACACAGGTACATCAGTCAATCCCTCCTGGCATAGGCTGTTACACCTGTGCCAGAAAATATTGGTACTGTAGACCTGGTTATGTTGTTATTTGTTAGTAATCTCTTTCCCCTCAATGACAACAATGTTAAGCAGGAAAGCCTTGCAAAACTGGGTGAAAACAGCCAAAGAGCTTCATTTTAATTATAGAAAGGAAGGAAGAGTTTTAATCCTGCCCTAATATGTGGTAGAAATACAGCAGATTAAAGGCCAAAAGCAAGAACGTTGATGTGCTTGTTAAATCGCAGCTCCCAATGCGTGTGAAAAGAGGATTTCCACAGGAAAAGAGCAGTCCCCAAGTACTGTCCATCTTAGTTATTCTAGGGTACTCAGCTATGGAAGTCAGATAGGAATATCCATGTCAGATAGGAACGTGGGCAGCAAGTAACTGATTAATCTGTATCACAGCTTCCACTGTATAGCAAACGATTAAACAGATTGATCTGCACGTTGAAGGAACAGCTAGTCTTCTGTTTCCTTGTGATAAACACTTTCTCTCCATTGTGGTATCCAAGACATTTCCCTGTATATTCCCTTCATGCTAGAAAATCAAGAAAGTGATTTTAATTATTGCTTTTGCTATCTGGAGAGTATTAGCAATGTCATTAATGATCAGAACAAAAGATGTAAAAGTCACACTGATTTGAGTGGAAGCATAACTATAAGCTTCGAGGTGCTGGAAATAAGACAAGGGAGGGAGCTGGCAGCAGCCAGAGATGGCATAGAAAGCAGATTCTTCCTCCATCTCCAAGATGGAGATGTCCCAACAGTGGAACTCACCACTGGCTGCAAGGAAAAATTGAGGTTTTAAGACGGACATAGGTTGCCTTGGTTTTAACTTTCTAATTTGCCTTTCAGTAAGCAAATTTCTTTGTTCTCAAGGAAGGTCTTCCTTACCTTTAATCACAGCCATCAAAAATTCCTGGGAAAAGAGTTTTACTGATGTGATACCCCATTTGACCTGTGATGTTTCCTCTATTGAGAAACCAGGGATGGCAAGCTCCTGGAGCTGTAGGACTTTGAAGTTCAGATCTAGGATGAAAGGAAATGGCCTCAAGTTGCACGAGGAGAGGTTTAGATTGGACGTGAGGAAAAATTTCTTTACTGAAAGAGTGGTTAAACATTGGAACAGGCTGCCCAGGGAAGTGGTTGAGTCACCATCCCTGGAAGTATTTAAAAGACAGGTAGATGAGGCGCTTAGGGACATGGTTTAGTGGGCATGGTGGTTTTGGGTTGACGGTTGGACTCGATGATTTTAGAGGTCTTTTCCAACCTTAATGATTCTATGATTCTATGAGCAGAAATAAGTGTAGGAGGCCAGGCCTCTTGTCCGGTGCCCTTAGGATAGATGAAAGAATTTAAAACTCATTGGCCTCTTATTCATGACAGGTAAGCTGGAAAAAATCCTAGGACTTTCACTAAATAACTAACATACTACTCCTGCATTAATTTATAGTGCATATTAAAGTATCTGCAGCTGTTGCACACTTAATAGGAACATATACCAGTTTTCTCTTTTTGCGGTTTACATCAGACTACCAAATGGAAATTATTAGATTAGCTAATGAAGATGCAGTCTTCCAGGTCAGTATTTCTATGTAAATATATCAAATAATAAGCATATTTCACAAGGATATGATCTAACTTTGAAGACCTTGGTATATTGTGTGCAGTCCTCATGGGAGGCTTCTGAGAAGGTGCCACTTCTGATCTGCCCCAGGAGCAAGTCCACAAGCCTGCTCTGCAGCCAAGGGTGGTGCGGACGTGTGTGCGTGCCAGGTTTTAACCAAGTCCAGCCAACATCAACATATACTACAGAGGATAATTGCCTTTAACACCATCACGCTGGAACCTAAAACCTAATCACTATAAGATATGGAAACAAGACACTTAGTGTTTCTAACTCCCATGCAATGTTCATCACTCACACAACTGTTACTGCCTGTCTAACTTTACCTTTATCCCCTTGAATTTGCAGAAGTACATGTGAAGATCAAAATAAACATCCAGGAGATAAAAAATCCCATTTCCTTTTCAGTTGAACTATCTCCAAAGTACTAAAACATGAACATATGCTACAGTATTACTCACTACATAAAAATACATATGTTAGTAGATATACAGTATAGTTAAAACACAAAATTATACAATCTACATATACTTATATAAACCCGCAACAACATCATCTATCAACACACCCAGTCAATCAAATCCTATATATAAAAATATTTTCTTATTCTCTCCCAGACACTAGACAAAAAGTTAGAGAACTTTCAAGTGTAGGCATTCCTCTTGAAAATTTCATTACATTCATAAGTGACAGTATTTTTTTAAATCAAAGTATACAGTGTTGCCACTTCCCATGATTTCAAAGAATTCTCATTATTTGACAGTTTCTGAAGTCTCAGCTCCTGAAACTCCAACTTCAGATTTTTAAAAACAGATTTTTTTGTCCGCATATTAGGGACAAACAGTTGATGTCAGTTTTAATACCTAAAAATTCAATTACCAGAAACAAATAAAAAGAACTCAACTCAGTATTTTGAAAATATTGCTCCTTACTCTAACAGGAAAGGTTATCATTAATCCACCCAAATCTGCCGGATCTTTTTGCAGACACATTTCCTTCCAAATTACTGTGTTTTAAAATAAAATCTAAAAAACATCAGGGTATTTTGGCTTCTTTTTTAAAATTATTTATTAGAAAGGAAAGTCAGTTTTCTAAGCCTACCTTTTCCTAGCTGAAAGTTCCTTTCATTTTTAAAAAGCAGAGGAGACTTGAAGGCTCAAGATTGGTAGACCTCATTGCTTTTAAACCCTGAAAATAAAAAAAAAAAATTCTGTCATTGCCTCAGCCACAGGTAAAATGTTTTCTTTGTATCTACAAGTCTTGAAACTTCCTTACTGATGGCTGAGGTCAGAGCTTTCAGTGCAAGCAAAACACTTGCAGAAGACCACCACCTTTTATGCATTGCTATAAGAAGATATAACAATTAACAATGACAGAGGTTTATGCCTCCCAAATCTCATAGCAGTCTGCAGCCTAAAAAATGGTTCCTTGAAAGCCCTCTAATACACCTTATGCCTTAACTAGCTGTTGATTGTACTTATTTATGCAGGACACAGCGACTGAATACAATCCTACAATTGAAGCGTCTCACCTGGCAAGCCCTTGGCACTGGCAAGACAGCAGATTGCTTCAAGAACTGTGGTGTTTAGTCAAAGTATTTTCCTCCATTTCACCAGCTAGAACCTTTCCATTACTTCATCTCTTCAGTGAAACCTCTCCTGGTATGAAGCCCAAAAGCAGCACCTGTGTATAAAAATCAGGTCTTAAGCTCCCTATAAAAATGGCAGATACTGATTTTTTAAATTCGCTGTTAGGCAGTGGAGCAAAACTGATATTCAGTTCATGTTTTTAAGCTGGCTCTGTACAGAGCAATGAATTTCAGCCAAAGTTACATGAATACTTTATTGGCAACTGATTGCATGGCAGCCCTGACGCTGACCCCCAAGACACAGAAGTTGTTTTAAAAATGTAGAAGTTATGGCATGCAGAAGTTCTTTTGTATTATTGGTGATCTACCCGAGGTTTTCTTAGACTGGTTGACTTATCTGTACCTAAGAGTAGCAGTAATTTATAAATCCTGAAAAAAGATGGTGTAATCAGCAGGGACGTGCAATCAGTTGGGGAAGCTTTAGGGAAGCCTCAAACTTTCAAATGGATACAGGGATCCAAACAATTTTTAATACTCCAGATTAAATTTGCACTTAATATCTGGACCTAGGAAAATACCTCCTTTCTAACAGCATTTAGCTAAATAATGTTATAATCAAAAAACCCAAGTCTGTGTGTCTAACGTTAAGGCCCTACATTCATGGTCAACAGGTAAGTAGTCTGAGCACTCGCAAATCTCGTCTTCACTGTACTGAGGGATGTTTGGCACTTCTCTGAAATAAGACGCTTACATTTTTGTTACTCAGTTTCTATTACTGCAGAAACCTAAGGGAGGCAGTCACTTTGTAAATGCTGCCAGTTTCTATCTTTCAGGCTCCTCATTAATTTATTATTTGGTTGCCATTGACTTTCTTGGGCAATTTTTAGACATTTGACAGATTTTCAGAAAACTTCAAAAAGAAACTTCAGAAATCTTCTATAATTCTGTTCCTAGGTGTTTTTAAATAATGTGTTAATAAAATAAATAAGTAAGAAATAAGAAAAGGGAGAGCGGAATATACACAAAGCCTTTTTCTTGCAGAGAAGTGTTCCAATAGCCATAGCGATATTATTTTTTTTTAACTAGCTTAGACAGGATTGTTACTTAGTTAATTCTTGATTACTTTTTTTACACTGGAACATGATTTAGTAAGTCAACACTTGCCTTTTTCTGACCCTTTAAAGCCTACAGTTTACTATTCATAATGATGAGAAATAGCTTGGGTATTTGTTGCTGCACAGATCTATATCTTCTTGGACACCACAAACAATGTAAATCTTTTCCATTTATGTGCCTGATCATTTTTCCAATGTACTGAAGTGTTTGAATTTCCAAGGTCAGAAAATTATTAATCTTATTAAATGTTTGACACAATGAACTAAGCAAAAGATCTTTTGATACTATAAAGAGAAGATAAAAGAATGAATTTTTATCTTTGTAGTGATTTAGCTGCATGAATTCTGGGTTCTTAGGCCATCATAATATAGTGTTTATTAGAAGCCAAAACAAAGATTTCTCTCTTAAAGGAATATCAGAATGTAATACAGAAGGCAATCTGATAGATATATCCTGTTCAAAAAGAAAGTACTGTGTTTGCAAAATGCTAAGAATATTAAGCAAAAATATGTTTAAAAACAGTCAAATGAGAAACTCCTTTCTGGGCAGGACACTCATGGTGTCTAACATGCTAACAATAAAGATTTTCAGTGGAATGTATAACAAATTTGGGGGACTTTTATTGAAAAATGGCCATGGGCAGCCATATTTTGGTTTTGGCTAAGCCTCAGTCATCATGTTTTGATTTAGAAGGAGAAAACCCAAACCACCTGTGGTTTTCATTTTTAATTCATGGCCCGTAGGAATAGAGACTTTACACTTTCCAATTTTTCCTACCCATGTGCAGCCTGTTAATCAGAAAAATAGTATTTTAAAGCTATTCCTACCCATGTGTAGAATTTTAAAGAGACTAAACTGAAAATATACAGAAGCCATCATCATTATTGCCCATGAGCACAGAGGAGGAATCTTGCAAAAACCAAACCTCCAACCTAGGTGTCAGAGGTTGCCCTTTCTACGTAGAGCACACATGCTGCAGTGCCAGCACTCTCCAACTTAAGGTTATATGTTATTTTCTTTTATTAATGAATAATGACGGGGATAAGTGAAATAATGGCAGATCTAACGTGACAGACTTCTCCTAGGTAATGCTCATTTTCTACAAGCGCATTGAGTGGTTTTGAAGAGGCTATGGACAACAAACCTCCTTACTCAGCAAGGATCCAGGTAGCAAGTTGCAGGACAGTACCCTGGAAAGTAAAGGGAGAGTAAAAAAGAAAAGTATGCACACAATCTCCAGAGGTGGCAGGGGTGAGATTTCAAGTGAAATGAGACCATGAACAGACTGAAACCTGGTAGCTCAAGTGAGGGACACTCATTTCACAGTTGTGCCTTATGTGGTTATGCCTACAAAGATGCACCAAAACAGAAATATCAGTCAAGTGCTCCCCCTATTTTATTTTAAAGGAAAAAGTGCATTTTATGTGCTAATCTACCACAGCAGACTTTCAAAGCCTCCATCCTTTGTCATGCAATGAAATGCTGATATGCATTTCTTTTGTCTTAACCCACATCTGACTGGATCTCCAGCTGGCAGATGTTACTGGCAGCTCTCTGAGAAAATACACCGGGTGAAATCCAGATCCCTTTGAAGGCAGCGGGAGCTTTGCCATGGACTTCAGTAGGGCCGTATTTCACACACTTCCAGTTGATAAGGGTAGCAAACTAATAGAAATAATTTGTTTTTAAAAACTCTATCAAAATATAGGTACTTCCTTTCTTAGCTAAACTAGGCTTCACTTTCTTTGCTATAGCACTCCCCTTGCAAGAAATTGGGCTTAGATGTTTAAATGTATGTATAGACGCACCCACACGAATATAAAATATGCATAAATACAGTTTGTATTAAACATCTTTCAAATACTAAATACATTTAATAGAAATCCAGTCATGTAGACCGTTATCTTTCCTTTTACAGTTGAACTATTTCTATAATAAATGGTCATTTTTCCCACAGAAATTAAGAATACAATAGTTAAAAAGATAGTATGTAAATGTATATATAACCATTACATACATGTAAGTGAAAAACCCTGAATCTCTTTCACTCTCCCTCATATACATATCAATATATACATACGCTAGTAAAATACCAAAAAAGCCCTAATTAAGGCAACTTCTCTGGAAAAGTTTTAATGAAACAGAGAGAGACCACAATGGCAATCAATGGCTTTATGAACAATTCTGTGGTCAGAGGCTTGATCATACAAACTAGTCATGACAAAATTAGAGCTTGAGGCCCCAGTAAAAGCACCATAAATTCCAGAGAGACTTATCACATTAGTAAAATGACTAATATTTGTGTTTGTAGGTGCAGATCCTTTGTTATAATGAATTACAACAGCCTTCTGTAAAGTCTCTGTGATCTGCCTCTCAATGGCATTTTTCTAAAATGCTCCCAGAAGCAAATGACAGAACCGAACCCATACTCAATATTTAGACATTTTGCGACTCTCCCTGGGTTACTCCTTCAGTCTTTAAGCACATGTATATACATTTGATTTTTATAGTGATTTTGCTCTAAGTTATGCAGCAGGATGGGGTTCCTTGCACCCACTTATGTTTTTTCATTTTTTTCAATTATCTTACCGATTTGTCAGCTTCAAAATAGTGAATAACGTGATCCACTGGCATAGCAACATAACAACTTTTTCTCCAAAAGTGCCTGAGAAATAAGAGATGACTGAGCCCAGCAATTTTGCTAGATGGATAAATACTATCCAAGTCTCATAAATGAGGAAGTTGAAGGACAAAATGCTTGATGAGTGAAGTACTTGTCAAGAATACCCAGCAATGCCATGACAGAACTGAAACTAGGTCCAAGACCCCCATTTTTCGGGGGGGAAATGGCTTGGCATAAAACTCAGTCTCAGGTTTTACCGAACCTGAAGCATCGTGGATATCCCACTAGCTCCCCACAGATACCGTTCAGCTGCTGATCCAGTTCACATTAAAGCAGATGTTCTGGTTAAAGAGAATGTGTTTAAATGCCATGGAGGGTCGCCTTCCATAGGAAACCAGGTCTACCAAAAACTGAGTTTCAATCACCTGTATGCCTTCCATTTCTTATTTGCATCTGGAGAGAAGAACGCACAGAAGTGAAAGTCAAACCAATTTTTGGCTAATGAATAGCCCAGCTCCTACATTTTGGGTGCCTTCCTAGATGGATGCTGCCAAAAAGGCCTGGGGTGGGGAGGGAAAATAGGCAGTGCAGATTGTCAGGGGAGAAGAGTTTTGAAGCTGGTTTGATCCAATGCAATAAAATAATATTTAAAAGCTATTTGTACAGACAAGAAGAAAGTAACACATATACAGAGATAAATTTATAGAACTGAAAAAATTTTACAAGCATGCCTATACAATATAACTGAAATTCTCCATCATTTTTATCATGCTGACTTGCTTACATTCATGTGGTTTTAGTCTCACAGATGTTCTGGAGGATAGGACATGTAATATGGCTCCATAGTTTTCTAACCACAGAATATCCAAAATATATAACCAGGAAATCACTTGCAGTCTGTGTGGGGTTTGGCAGATGGTATTTCTAAAAATGCAAATATCCAATATGGAGGTAGTGGAGAAGACGGATTTCACAAGGGAACAGTGTAACTCTTTATATGGAGTGTAAACTTTACACAGTATTCCAATATAGAACTGGTGAGTACTGTTAAAAAAGTTTCCAATGAATATTCATTTCAGTTTATAAACATATTCTCTTCAACTGTTTCAATGCCCTCTTTGTGTTTGCTTACTGTGCATGTTCTAGCTATTGCATTTACTGGCAAGAACGTTTGTAGAAACAGCAAATTTTAAGCAAGTATTAGAGAATATATATGGGAAACGAATTTTTAATTTGGAAATACAGGTGCCGGCACGAGAAATTAATTCCAAACAGGTAACCTTATCCATTCAAGAGAAGAATGTATGTGATCTGCAAGATCAAAACTAGCTTAGATTGAATTTGGGTTGTTGAATGCTTGCAACCATATACACTAGCAGTGCATGATTTTAAATTTTGGTCAGATGAGACAAAATCGGAAAGTAGTGCATTCTCCTGCTAAGGAGCCTGTGTGTAATGGTGGGAAATCAGGAAGCAGGACGGTGTGAGATACTGGCTGAGCTGTATTCTGATTTCTGTTTAGATACCAGCCAGCCTGATACAGCTACGGAAGGGGTACAGAGAAGAAGGGATGTCTTGGCTGAGGGGCAGCCTCCCAGCCAGCCTGCTTAGGCTATGGCCAAGTTTTTTCAGCTACGAGAGCTGCACCGAGCATCCCTCTCTTCACTCTGGAGCACAATTTCAGGATAGAACAGGAAGAAAGTCCATTTTTGACTGCTGAGGCAATGTGCTGTGCCCCTGACAGAGCAAAAGCCGCCACCTGGGAGGCAACATGGGGCACGCTATCCATCATTAGCAGCACAAAGGATCTGCCTCTGGTTTTTTGCAGTGGGTTGGAAAAATCCTGAGACAAGCAGAATGACTCTCTCAGTTCCTTATAGCTGAAGGAATCTCTACCACTGATTTTCCTTGCCTGAAAAGCCATGTAGCTTCTAGTTCTGAGGGCTTTCAAAGCTAAATGGTAAATATGAAATATGAATACATGAGATATATGAAATATGAAAACGATATGAGCCAAGATTTGCTCACATGGGACCTGAATGACGTGAAATCCTTGGTAATGATGGTTCAGGTTTAGATAACAGTAAGCACAGAAAAGACCAGGCAGATTTCATATGATGGAAGATTTCATTTGAAATTGCACAGCTGCAGTCACCATCTTATTATACCATAAAATATATAAATCCAAGTTCTTAACTGATGCAAGCAATTACTGCTCCATCAAGCCGATTTACAGTGGAACTGAAACATATCATTCGCCTGGCAATTCTACCATAAACGGACTGGATTCTCTGTTAGTATAGACTAGTAGTTTTATAACCCATAAATATATTTACTAGAGAAAATTAGAACACAGAGCAGACAGAAATGCATGTCCTCACATAAAACTGTTGTAAAGTTTAACATAAATAGAAATTTTTCTATAAGCTTTTTTTACACACATGCCACAGCTTAACTTTATGTGCATGTATACACATCTCAAGCACACTACTCTGTAAAATGTTTTAATCACCTGATAGTGAGAATGTCAAACTTAATCAAGTTCTTGATTTTTTATTAAGTTCTGCAGCGTTTTAAGGTTGGGGGTTAAGTTTAATGTCTATTTCTTCTTTTTCTTTTTAGCTCTAACTTTTGTATGGCTTTTCAATTCATATTTTGTCAAAGAAAAATAATAGAACAGAGAAAAAAGTTATCTATGTCTGAATTGCTGACTTTACTAAAGGGTCAGTTTCTTTCCAAGCTGTATCAAGCTCAGACAGCTTTCTGGCAATTTCAGTTCAGCTGTGAACAGCCAAGATCATGTGAGATGATCCAAAAGATTCCTAAAATATTAGATGTGCCTGTATATATATTTCAGACTAAATATTTTCATGAATGTAATCACATGAAAGAAAAAAATCCCTAACGCATATAAAAACCCAGCTTTACATACTTTAGACTCTAGTCTATATAAAACTCTAAGCTATATAAATTGGATTGTCTCTTTCTTAGTGACTTACGTGGGCTTTCTGCACATAAGTAAGTTCCAGCTGCAGTGAGGTTACATCCCACATTGCATCAGTAATGTTTCACCACTTTGAAAGGACCACACGGTCACCACAATGAGAATCCATCTTCTCTGGTAAGAGGGCCTGATCCATGGCCACTTAGGTTTCTTAAGTTGAGGTCATTATGCTAATTCCTTTGCAATGTGTTGTCAGTTTGTGCAGAAGTCATTGCTTCTTCAGAAAGTATAACAAAATATCAATACAAATTTCTGTGTATCTGTAATTAAACATTTCCTTTCTAAAATCTTGTCACCAAAACTTGTGTGAATTTTTTCTTTATTTTGCATTCTAATAATTAATATGTGATTGAACAAAAGACTTATCCTGTATATGTGTATATTAACAGTAAAATTTTGGTGCAAAACATCATATTTAATCTTCATTTACTTCATTTATTGTCATAAATCAGTGGATATTTTTATTTACATGAAGAAAATAATTAATTCTTGAATCCATGATACCAAGTTACCGCATTTCCAAGTGTTAATTTCCAGTGATGTCCTATTCAGTTTTGCAACAGCAACACCTGAAGAAATTTCTAACTCTACGTACCCCATGGCCCAGGTTCCTGGATTCCACACTTACACCCTATTTCTGGCCCCAGTTAAGTCAGCAAGACTTGTGAGCTTTCATGGCAATGGACCGCTGTTGTAGCAAAACTAATCTCTCTTTCTCCTCTACAGCAGTGGGAATATAGGTTACTTGCCTGGAACATGAAGCCATAATACCAAATCACAGACCTGAAACACACTCAGATAATGTAGGAGTATTACTATTCTTGGTTTTGAAATGCATTATCTAAAGGAAGAACAGGTACAAAACCAAAACAACTTGGGGTCATAGAGTTCTTCTCTGTGAAACAGAATAAATTACCATTAGCTTTCCAGTCAGAGATATGAATATCTGTGACACCGAGCACAGTTGAAAATTTTCAGCTGTGCCTCATATCACGGTATTGGAATTGGAATTGAGATTTTAGTAATTTTTTCTGAGAAATTTTAAAGGAAGAAGGGCTGATCAAAGTGAGAAGTTGAATAATCAGTACAGGTCTGACTCATGTGTTGCTAATGCAGTAAACAAGGGTGGTAAACAGTTACTTATACTCCATCAAACTTGATTCTTATATGACTTACTGCAATTTTACTCCAAAATAACACAGCTGGACTTCTGTGAAGTTTTGCTTTTTATACTGCAACTGATAGTGTAATCCAAATACAGATTTAAATGCTTTTTCTCTGGATTCACACAATTACAACGGAAATCAATATCTTACACTAGGAATTTTCTTTTCAGTGTCTTAAAGGCAGAATATGTTTCTTCCATAATTTTGAAAGGAAGTTATTATGTTTTCCCATTCACAAAGTGCAAAAAGCCACAATGGCTTTCATTTTAAAATGAAGATAAGCCAAACATAAAACAGCACCGAAGTCCTGTTCCTCCTGCAGTCAATGGCAAAGCACCTTGTAGGAGCATGATCATACGCCAGAGAAATGCATCTCTGATATTTTTCCCCAAAAGCCATCAGCAGATATCTGGGTACAAGTGACTGTGAAACAGCAGAAATATGTGAAGTGCTTAAAAATGTAAGCACTGCTTAGAACCAGAATACGCCACTTTTCACAGATATAAGAACATACCACATTCTTATTTTCTTCCTGTGGGAGGTCAGTGTTTATACTGCGGATGTGCCTGCCAGGAAGAACATTTTTGCACTTGCTCTTCTTCCAGTTGCTAATCTGCACGTTTATTTGCCTCTGCTTGAAGAATGGTTAGTCTGAGCTTTTCCAGCATTACTGGCATTAGACCCAAACATTTTCACAAATTGACACCATTTCGCCATCACCCTTCTGTAGCAGGCACAGGATGGAAATTTTATCTTCCCCCCCAGTTTGCCTTTCCCACGGCACCAGGATGTGACTGCCTTCAGTCCTGCCATGACCGCTGGACTGGCTTTTGGAAGCAGCGTCTGAAATTACAGAAACCTTGACAGTGGAGGTGTGCCCTGCTCTGACCAGGAGGCTGAGCGCCAGCTTTCCTGACCACCGCCTTGGTCCTCGCTTCTGGTGAAGTCCCTGGGCCCCCTTGCGAGCCCCAGTTTGGCTGCATGGGCACCAAATAAGATTGCCCTCCTGCAGCATCATGGTGGTGTGTCTAAAATTTCTCATAAAGCCCTTAGTTATCCCTGGCAATAAGCTGGAGAAGAAACATAGCACGCAGTGCCTCATCATTTTATTTTGCAGTTGTTAAGCTCACACAGTCTTGCCTTTGCCTTGTGTCAGGAAAATAGCAACAAGATAACTAGACAGCAGAGTTCCCTTTTAGGGGTATTTCCAGGCTACCTCCTAGTGGTATTCAATACACATTGTTCCATGCGGTGCATTTTACCCCAACTTCAACTAGGCTGCAGAAAGAAAGGAAAGCTCAGGACAGTTTCTCCTACAAATTTCCATGAGCTTGAAGCAAGGACAAAAAGAGCAAGACCTCGGTGTGGGACTTTTCCCCCCAAAGGCCCTCAGGTTTTAGCTTGCTTTAGTGGAGCAAACCAGTGTTGGATGCAAAACCACCCCCAACCAGCCTGTTCAGGTCTTTTTCCTTCGTGCTTTCCCCACTAAGGAAAAGAAAAGAAAGAAATGCACTAACTTCCCGGCCTGGCTGTGCCCTGGTTTCCGAGTTGCACTCTGCGGCCGGTCTATCACAAGTAGCAACTGCTGCTGACTCCCTGGCCACGCTGGGGACTGCAAGCTGCCTCTCCTGGTCTCCAGCTGCACAGCCAGGAGCTTGATGGCACACACAGGCTTTTCCAAAGGATTCTGCAGCCGATAAGCTACTCTCAGAACATCTAAGACTGAAACACGCGGCTTTTACCCCTACCCAGGGAGAGACGAGGCTGTGAGTGAAAACGAAAACCTAACAGTGCAGTGCCTCGCTGCTGCTCTCCCTAACCCTGCGGTTTGTGGGGAGATGTTAACTGGGCATTTCCTGGTTTTCTAACGTTTGTTTGGTGTTATATTCTCCCACATCCCAGGAGGTACAAGTTGAAGGAGGTATTGTGAGAGACTGCAGCAAAAACTCCATCTTGATAACGTTTTTATGGGGGTGAAACTACAAAGAACAATTCAACAGCTGCCAGCAGGGCTGTGTTAGCGTGAAAGAATCGCCAGAAGCAGGCGAGTAATATTCATGCTGAAAATATGATTGATCATTTCTTCTTTTTTTTCCTGCAACTCTGCCCTGGTCCAAATCCAGGCTCGGTGAGAAGTGACTTTAACTGGGGCTGAGCTCAGCCTTCAGAGGTAGCTGCACTTATTTCCACTAAATCACCCGTTCACATACCAAGCCCAGGGCAAAGCTGGAGGCTTGCGGATGGCACGTTGCCCTGGTCTTTGGTTTGCGTAAAAATGACAGAAGCGGACATTGGTCATTTTTTTGATTCCATCCAAAAGGCAAGTCAATTCACTTATGCATGTGCCAAAAAGCTGAGGAAGTTAACTGATCACTTTGTGCTTAGAAAATACAGCATGCTTCTAATAAAGGTCACTTTACCTTTGTTTCAAGAGGAGCTGAGGAATTTTCCGGACAGGTAAAGGGCTAAGTCACTGTTCACCTTCAAATATACCGGCTCACTGTACATGCCTTTCTGAATAACATTTACACTAAGAGAAAGCAGGATTAGCACCGCTAAAGTTAAGGATACTAAAATGATGTGCAACCACATATGTCCTCTGGTTGACATGCTGATTTGTCCTGATCGCAGGTACCGTATATAACTTGCGTAAGAGTACATTTACATAATTTACTTAATTTAACATCTGATTTGCATACTCAAATATCTACCAAAGAATTTGCCTCTGAGTAGGGTTTTTAGTAAAAAAAATTAGTATAGAATCTGGAAAATATATTAAGACCTTTTTCTTAATTCTTTAAGTTCCCTGCTGCTTACAAGAATTAAGTATGGAAACAACATCTGTGTAATATTGTGAAGGATTTCAAAAGGGCTCCTCAAAAAGGGCTGACACAATCTTACTCCTTTTAGAAGAGGATATGAAATGAATTGCTTACTTTGGCTATTACATGCACTTGCTTCCCCCCAGCAGCAGAGCCAAGAACTAATGGCACGTCTGAGAAATTTTTTTACGGGGAGTCCTTCAAATATTTTTGACTGTTTGCAATAAGACCTAAGAGAGGTCCCCTCCCATAAACATAACAAAGGAAATCGCTACACTGAAGCCCCACTTAAGTGAATGAATAATATATTAATAAAATCTTATGATTAATTATTTACGTCATGTCTTTGCATATGACCCTGACAGCTGAAAAGGGTAAATGAGTAAAATACATATAAGAACTTTTAAAAAATCATGGCCACTTGTTAAACCTTAATTAGTTATACAAAAATAATATTATTATCCAATCTAGTAGGTATTAGACATAAACTGGCAATTATCAGCAAGTCTAAAGAAATGTCATTTGACAGTAGGCAACACCTCCATCAATGGAAATACAAATGGATGCTGCCCTCTCCTCCTTCCTGTGTAGATAGTGAAGAGTTATTAGCCAGAACTGATCATCTGCCCAGTGTCTTGTAACACCGCCCTTGCATAGGTTCTATATGCCCCACTTTGGCATATAGAACCAGGTATGTTTCCAAAGTCATTAATTAAAGTCTTAATGTCAGTATGGACCTTGATTTGAGTTTAGCTCGGCTTTAAAGATCACCTTAATGATACTTTCAGAACCTGCCTGGACCTAATTACATTTATTTTGTATCGACTCTGAGATTACTCATGTGTGAACACACAAAAATAACATCTTTCTTCTACTTTCCAGAAATATTCCAATTGATTTCAAGTGAGGAGTTTGCCTAAAAAAGGTGTTTTTTTTTCAAATGAAAGACCACAGACTGATTTGGGATGAAGTTACATGTTACATGAAGCCTCTTCCTTCCTTAGGGAAGCTAGCCATGAAGTTCCCATTGACTTGTAATTAGAATAACAGAATGAAGTGCTCTCTTATAAGAAAAGGTAGTTGCAAACGCTATATATCTGAGATAGGATCACTAAACAAGATCACGTAATGTATGTCTCTCTCCTTCTGTACTTCAGGCATGCCCATCTACATGACTGGCTACTCTCACAGCTCCTTTGTATCACAAATGAGCCTTGCTGCACCAATGCCTTACTAAACTGCCATGTCCTAGCAAGAGCAAATACAGATATTTTAGGACAGAGAGTCTCGCAAGGGGGACACCAGCATCCTATGGACTCAGACATAAGAGCAGCTTCTGTGATCTGCGATATACGATATCACTTTGTCAGGTAGCTACTTAGAAACACATATTCTACTTAACAGAAAATTGCCATGATGGCAACTCAACCTGGACACTGTTGCATTTAGAGTTGGACCAAACTGTCCAATATAGTTCTTTAAACAAAAATCTGCTTTTTCTGCAAATGGGGAAAAATAACCAGAGTTGTGTTGTAAAAAATGCCGATTCAAAATTTTTAGGCATTTTGACCAGCTGTACTTGAAACACCATAAATGTGAAACATGTTGCAAAAGCAAATAAGATGTAGACTTACATCCCACCTGAGGACAGCTCTAGTCTCCACTCTGCAGAGGTTTTCTGTCCTCCCTGAGGACAGGGGAGGGAAGACCTGGAGCAGGATAAAGAAAGGCATCTTTTCCGGGAGCATGCAATCAGCTGCGGCATGGCTCCGCATCTCTGCTCCCCTCTCATGGACCAGACCCTACCTAACATCAGCCAGTGCTTAACTCAGTCTGGAAGAGCCGTGGTGGTGAAGCTCCCCATGCCCAGTGAAACAAGGTTGCTGTATCTCCTTCAGTACCAGGCGCTGGAGCCTGGCTCACTCTTTAACTTGCCAGTTTGGCAGGAACAGTGGAGTTCACTGAAAAGATTATTTGTAGCAAGAATATTTCCATGCATCAAGCCAGAATCCAACAATGCTCTTTCAAAATAATGCCGTCTAGTAAAATCAACCAGCTGAAAGGCATTTTGCACAGTATCAAAAATGTAAATAGAATGGACAGTTGGCCGGTTACTATGCATTCGTATGAATATGTAGTCACCAGGCAAACCCAAAGCACACATGTAGTTTAGAAAATAAAACAGATGCACGTAAAAATGAATTGCGTTAAAATAATTGTTCTGTACAAGTACGGTGCTATTGTTTTACTGGAACTGATCAGGAAGAAGAAGGTGCCTGTATTCTCGTAACGGTGTTTTAGAATTCTGTGCTTACTCTCATGCATTTCTTATTCATAGGAAGAGTCCCCACTGAAGCTAGCAAGACTAAGTCCTCCAGGATCAAGCCCTTAATCTGTGCATTAACGGAGTACTTTAGCCTCCATGGTCACATGCTTATTTCTTCATTTTCAACTTTATTTAATGCATTTCTATAAGAATGAATATCTGGACCATGAACTCTCCTTTATCAAAGTGTATATTTGTAGGCTGTGATATCTCTGAGTACACAGATACCTGATTAGGTAACATGTTTGCATTTGGGCTATTTGTGTAGCTGTTGAGCAGCGAGAGTCACTGAAGCACCGTAAGAGTGCCAAATTTGCTGAAGTCTGAGAACCATTTATGGCTTCATATAGTGATGCTTTGCTTCCCGCTTATGTGCAGAGCAGATAAATAAGTTATTGTAGTGTTCTCCATCACCAGTCAAACAGAAATTAATTTGCCATTATATGGCTTTAGCAATAGGATATACACATCAGGACTGGCTTACTAACCTAAATGAGAACGATGAATATGAATAACTCCAGTCTGATTCTCCTCTGCTTTTCCTCTAGTCTGTGTACTTAGACCTATAACAAATGGATATAAAATGGTTCATACCCACTCTGCACATACTATACAAAGTCACATGTATGTAGCAGGAGAAATATGTAACTCTGGAAGCATGTCTGTCTTCACCTGTGTGATTGACACACAACAAATGCTGTCTTTGAAGAGCTTCAATAATATTTTTTTTTTGCTTAAAAACTTTCCTTAAATCCTAAAACAGCTTAAAATTTCAAAATAGCTTTTGCTTTCTTCACTGAGGAAAATATTTCCCTTAACTTTCTTTTTTTCTTCTTCTTCTTTTGACCGGGGAGAATCAACAATGTAGGAAAAAAAATTCAGCAAAGGTATTTTCTCTCATGGCACGCTCCTCACGGACTTTCCCCATTCCTACTCACTCCACCTCAAAGGAATAATTAGTTGCTAAAGAATGTGTTTCATTTTGGTTGGGTGAAGACAGAGCATGTTTTTAATTAAGGAAGTGCTATTAAAATAAACTTTTCTAGGAAAACGTGCACAGGGTAATATATAACATAATTAGAAAAATACCTTTTTTTTTTTCCCAAAAATGGTTGACTGAAGAATTGTCAGTCAACTCCAATATCAGCTCTATCTTCCCTTGCAAGCAGTCTCTGTTCCCATTCTCCTCTTGGGTATACTCACTTCTTTGGCTCTTTCTTTTCCTCAGAAAGCAGTTTCTTAGTTTTTGGTACTTCACCTTCTATCTTAATTGTCTCTAAATTTGCATCCAGAAAAGTATGGATATTTTTCTTTCAATCAATATATGTCTGCCAGCATGGAGTCTTGCCTGTAACACTTCGCTGGTCACATCATTTTTATGCCTCATCCTTCTCTCTCTACTCTGCTTTTACTGCATCTGTTACCGCTGTATCCACATGTACTGAAATGTCAAGGTTTTGGTGAAATGTGAGTCCTGCCTCATGTGTTTACCCCCACCAGGTTTTCAGTCCAAAATCTCTGTGCTAATCTGCACTGCTTTAAAATGAGTGGCATGCTGAAGGCTTTCTTAATGGCTTCAGCTTCGTGTTGATTTATTTTCTGAAATCTGAACTCCTCATCAATAACTAGAGGTTGAAGTTTATAGAAATGTTATAATTTGTGCAAATCTTGTATTAGCAGGGCCCTGGGGAACCTTCAAACCACCCAGCAAACTGTGTGTTTCCTCCTGTAAATTGCAATTGAACTGTAAGTCTTTTCTCGTGTGCTGTCTCATTAACTTCAAAATATTGCTTCAGCCTCTGTATCTGTGTTGGCCAGGTCTCTCTATAAAATGCTATCAAAAGGCATCAGTTTTTCCAATATTTTCTGACATACTGTCAGCATAACTGAGCAAGTTACATTATTCAAACCACATGGTAAAAGCTGCTCAGGTGGAAACGGCAGGCAAAGCAGCAGGTTGTGTCACACCAAAACAAAATGTGAATGGTAGGGCTTCCTCCCTCAAAGGAAAAATGGCACGAGTCCTTATTATTGCAGGCAGTATACCTGGCAGACTTTTGTTTCTAAAGGAGCAATACACTGATTCTGTGACTAATATCGGGGTTGGTTTGTTTGCTAATAATAGCCATCACTGAATAATAACACCACCCCAGAGAAAGCAGTACAAATCCGAATATTAGCTTTAAGTTATTTGGACCTATGGTAACTTGAAATTAATGAGCTGCTCACTATTAATACATTTTGAAGACTGTCTATAAACGCCTTTTGCTTTTTTACTCTCTATATTCAGCTGCATTTCAATTATCATCTTCCATTGTCTTCTGTTGTGCTACACAAATATACTGTTAATTTTATCTTTTTTTTCTTCAGTTGAAAGCTGAATACGCACACTGATAAAGTTTCTGTTTATAGCAAGTTCTAGCACATTCACAAGTCAGTTTTAACTATGCTGTGGTGCACAGGAGTAAACAAAGGTTTCAGGTTAAAGCCACAGAGGAGATTTGATGCTCTAATGCAACACTGATGTTAGGTCCGTTAACATCTACCACAATCCCAAACACCTAAATAAGGCACCAAAGCTGCGATGCCTACAAATGTGATTTACCAAAGCCAGATCAGGTGGGTGTCGTTGCTCATTTAGCCACCAGGAAATGCTGAAGACACAGGTCATATTTAAATACCCCTGCTCTCTTGGGGTATTTTTTGGAGTACTGCAGGCAGGGGCTAAGCTCTGGGCAAGTGGATGTAAGGCAATGCTGTAGCAGAGGTTGCAGCGAGTGCTTGAAGACAGCGTGGAGCTGGAGTCAAGGGGTGCAGCACGCCACAGGGGATGCAGGCTGCAGCCCTGCACCTCTCCAGGGTGGTTATGCAGCTGCTGACCGGAGAAAACAGAAGTTTTCTGGGAACACGGGATTGAGGAGGGCTTATTGCTCAGGAGGCACCCATGGTGAAGACTTCATCTAAACCAAGGAAGCCGAAGCTGGAGCAAGGACTGGTGCCATGCTAGGTCAGAGCAACAGCAGACAACAGCATGACTGACAATAAGAGATGCCACCTCTCACATATGCTCTGCCCTTCAACCTGGAGACCCATTTGCACAAGGAGATGTTGATGTCTCAGCACAGCGCACCACTGGAGGCAATGGGGCTTCGCACGAGTGCTAAGATGGAGATTTGTGCACCTGATTGGCAGGTCAGGGTCAAATACAGGTAAATGTATGTGAACACATGAGACAAAGTAACGTTTATGTGAATTTTGTTGTTGGTTTGAACATAAAGTGTGAACGAAGCCATAAAATGGATGAAATGACATGCTTAAAGAAGTGTTAATACAGCGACTAAGCAGGGTAATAGGAAGCTTATAAAATTGGCATATGTTCACATTTTGTTTTTATTTTATAGCTAAGCAGAAGCAAGACGTATTATTTCCTCTAAAGTGTGGTTAAAAGTGACTGTAAAAATGGCATTAGACTGCCTAATGTTTATATTTCATTTACTTCCAGGTATAATATTGTTTTCAGTTTATAAATAAAAAGTATCTCTTTTTGAACTGTCAGCTCAGCAGGCATAAACTGGCCTCTGAGAACTGGACATCCCCATGTCTAATCTGGCCAGTAATAAAAGTTACGTTGTATATCCCTAAACCCTGCTATGTTACAATTTGCATGCCAGTTTTGGATAAAGGTGTGCATTGAATGAATGAGTTGTATATGCAAATTTTGTGCAAACAAAGGAGGCCATCAACTGTACAAATAAACATGTGTATGCAAATCCTCCTCATGCAGCAAAATGCCTTTGGATTTGTCAGCAGTTTGCAGAATATAACAAAAAAGACAATCCTGCCTGTTGTTTGCAGCAAATATCTCAGGAAGACAATGTGATGACTTCCCTCATTTATTGCCAGCGCAAGGCTCAGACTGCCCCTAGCATATAAGGCCCCATCCAGAGAAAATGTACAGGGAGGAGTTTCCAGGAACTGGAAATTATTCTCTTTGTTGCCTGATATTCTGCCAGGTGATGCAGGTGGGGAGGGGAGGGATTCACGAAAACCTGACGAGTAAGTGAGGCTAATCTCTCACACTCCCTCCGCAGTCACTGAAGAGGTAGGTAGCCTCCTTCCTGTCCCGAGAAGGTGTCAGCATCTTCCCACGAGGGAGCCTGGAGAAATCAGGGATGGCCCCTGGGGGCTCTGGCATCAACCCTGCTGCTGGTCCCCATGGGGTGGGCAAGTTGGCTGGCCGGGAGCCCAGGAGCCCAGGGGTTTCCCTGCTGGTTACAGCCAGTGACATCCCTTGCGGCTCCCTCCTGCCTCCACAATCTCCATCCACAAACGAAGAGGGGGCCCCAGGTAACAGCACCTGGTCGGTTTGTGGCGGTCTATGGGACAGATGGAGGCTTTAACATTTGGGCTGGGTTTGTTTTTGAAAATGTATCCATTGCACTTGAAGAAAATACGTTCTCAAAGTTGCTTGAAAGAGTCAAGAGTCATTAAAATATGTAAATGGTAAAATTGTACGTGGATAATAGTCTGATTACCATTTCAGCGACAGATGTTCTAACACAGAACCAGATTTTCAAAGGAGATCCGGGTTAAATTTTCAAGTATTCAGTCCCACATCTGGAGTTGAATTTTCAGATGAGCTCACCTCTCGCTGAGGCACTAAGTGGGCAATTCTCTGTAAAGCCCTCAACATGTAGTTCCCATTGTGGTTTTAGTCAGATCCTTTTTTTTTTTTTTTGGTTGCAAAAGAAAAGTTGCAAGCAGCTGAACTTGTTTGAAAATCTGGCCCTGGCTGTCAGTGCTGAACATTTGTGGAAATTCAGCTTCTCACATGTACCTGAGCCCCACAGATACAGGATGCCCCACACACCTTCTCCCGAGGGGTTTGCCAGTGACCTTAGTACAGCAGAGTGGATTCCGTTGCCCTGCTAAGGGCATTCAGCAATGGCCTGCTATACTCTGTGCTATGCATCAGTCTCGCTAGGATATCAGGGAAAGTCAAAGAAATGGGTAAAATGGTAAAAGCCACACTGAAACCAAAGGCAGGCTTCCAAACATTGGTGCAATGCACATTAGGTGCCAGCATCTGATCTTGGTCGCAGCAGTTCAGTACTAGAACTACTATCAAAGTCACAGGAAACTAAGTGTGACTGGGAACTGGCTTTCTATATGCATGTACATATTGTCCAAAATGTGACAGAACCTCCCAGGCAACCTCCATCTGCCTCCTTACAAAGTTTCAAGTTAAAAAAGGAGCTTGTAATGACAGCTAACTTCAGGAAGAGCATCGCTGTTTGACTTGCACACCATACAGCATTTGCACTTACGGGACTTGCATTCTGCTGAAGTTACCACAGAGGGAAAATGGCATTACTTAGCTGAGCTACTGTTGATCATCTTTGCAAAGAGGACCATATCACTAAATCGCACAGTGTGAAGCTACAACAGCTTAAACACATCTAAGAATAAACATCTTCACCGTGCTGCTGCATCGGGGAGATGCTGCAAGGGAAGGCATGGAGAAGTCAGGGCAAAGCTTCTGGCAGCCACGGTCCCCTTGGAGGGCCTGGCACAGCCACCTGCACCATCAGCTCACACAGTGGAATTGCCACCTATAGAAAAAAGAATTTACATGCATTTCTGCTATTAAAAATAGGCATCTTTTATCAATGTATGCAAATTGCTTTAAGAGGGGGAAACATGTTCAAGTATGATGACTCATTTTCGCATTCATATCTAAGAGTATACAACTAATACCGAAAGTACAGAAGCCGTTCTTGCACATTTGGTTTATTATGTGTTCAGATTCTAGAGTGTACGAAACTTTCATAATCACTTACTGTCTGATTTGGGTTTCCTTATTACTGGGAGGCAAAACTTGCCTGCTCCACTCGCTCAGTGCCTTGCCTTGCACCAATGACCTTCGCAGTTCACTCATAATAATGCTAAATTGGTATTCTGGGGGCAGGCAATTTCCCTGCCCTTCAGCTGCTGAGGCTTTTTTTTTTCCTTCATTGTCATTTAAGCACCTCCCAGCAACCCATTTCCTCAAACCTGTGACTTCTTTTTAACTAACATTTGTTCAAAGTGATACATCAATGGGAAAAAAATGTATTTGGTAGGCACCCCCTCAAAGCTCTCTGTATTTTGTCCCCACCAGTCACTACTGGCTGCCTCATTTTAAAAGTAAGGCATGCATGTTTTCTACAAGAAAACCAAGAAGCTTTATTACTGCAGGATTATGACCGTCCTTGCTCACCATTTGTGGAAGGTTTGTTAATCTCAAATTTCATTAATTTTTAGCACCCAGGGTTGTCTATCAAGAAGTTTCACATTGGAAGGATTTCATTTTGAAAGTCTGCACTCATAACCTTTTATTATTATGTGATAGCAGACGAAAATGTATTTTGTAAATGTTGCCTAGAACTAGTGGCAAGTTACTTGGCAATGTGGAGAGATGGCTAGTACCTGATAACTAACATCTGTATAATGTTGATAGATACAGTAAAATGTGACATTATTACAGGTCTTTATGACAAGCTGCTGGAGGAAGCAGTCTGAAATTTGGCTATCCTAGCTTAAGTTGATTCTTACAGTTGGATTCAACGACAAGGAAGTAGGAGCTAATTAAGATGTGAGATGGGAGAGAGATTAGAAAATTATTCCAAAATCTTATAAAGGTAGATAATTAGTGACACAGCATCTAATTGCCAGAATTATATACAAATATCAGTGAGAATCTTTTCCTCTCTTCCTAACTAAATAAAAACATTTCTTTTTTCGGTAATAATTATTAGCTGTCTTTTGTCACTGTTATTTTTGCATGTGAACAACTATTTCTATTAAAAGCTAAATCAAAGCAAGAAGATGAATTTATCAGTTCTAAGTATGGTGAGGTTAATAATCACTGTTACCTGCTCTGAGGCAAGTTTCACGCTCTGCATCTAGCTACTGAGAAAGGTCCGTCCCTGGTGTTCACAGACCTCCTATTTTGGTTGAAAGTTTTGCTATGTTAGTGCATTTCCCAGCGTTGTGAAAGGCTGTGATGGAAGCAGGTAAATAAAATATAAATATTTCAAGTAGCTAGAGACACTCTCAAAAGAGACTGTGCATTGATTTCAGATTTTAGCCTTAGTAATCATTAATGTCTTGATGACCGTGGACTGATTTTTTTATCTTAACTAGCAGCACTTTTTTCCTATAGTCTTTCCTATCCAAACTTACAGAATTTATTCAACTTTATTTAGCCATCTATTAGGAAGCCCAGACAAATGTTGCTGTTACATTTTATAATTGTTTCTGAAGATTAAACATGCAAAATATCTATAATATATGTTGTTTCTTAAACAAAAATCTCCATACTTCAGCTAAAATCACTCTGCTGGGAGCCTGACAAGCATCGGTCACTTGTGAATCTACTCAGCGAAGACTCAGCGCAGTTAACAAGTCCCTATAAAATGCGCCGTTTGTCGCTGAGGCTGCTGTCAAATTGCATGATGCTTTTCCACTTTGTCTAAGCAGTTTGAGAAAAATTTTATCATTCTGTGTCAGGCTCATTCAGAGAAAACTCATTCGGATCAACAGTAATCTGAGGAGGCACTGTTTGATCAGAGAGATATTTTCTTCAAAATACATGTCTAGGTGGAGAGAGTTTGCCAGATGTCACAGCGTAATCAATTGCTTCCTGTTGAGGTGGTACGTGAGACAACCAGCGGCTCTGGCAGAGTGCAGATGACGGCTGCGCTTCTGCAGCTGGGGCATCTCCGTCTGGAAGCGCTCAGCACTGACGTGCAGGAGGCGATCCCATAGGAAATCACATCTTTTCCTACCCATGAGAATACCACAAAGTCACCACATGTATGATCCTCAGTTATCAGCATCTGCTTGCATTTTCCTCAGATGCTGATATTATACTTCACAGCGCTCTGGAAATGAGATTAATCTGCTGGGAATGTCAGAATGAGGGAAAAACCTGGGCTCCCGCTGCGACGTGTTTCAGTCAGCTTTTGCAACATCAGAAGTGTGAATTTCCACATGTGCCACCGTCAGGACACGGGGGTACCACCATATTAGAAACAAGCCCCGGGACAAAGGCAGCGTCCTTAGTTCAGAGAGGAGGGGAGACAGCCTGGCACCCACACCGGGTGTCACACCAAAGGGTCGCTGACACTGTCGGTGCCATTTTTATCTTATTTCTTTTATCTGAGGCCTACCACCAAAAGTCAAATGGCAGAGGGCAGTCCCGTGCTGGCAGAGCGGTCCTGAGATGGTGAGCACCGAGGTGGGTGGGACCGGAGACCTCCTCTTTCCTGGTCCCAGCTCTGCCCCCGAGGTGTTGCGCTGCGTGTCTCTCTTCCTCTCCTGCTTATGTTCACCAGCCATAAAATACAGATAGGGCCTATTTAGCTCTTAGTCATGTTGTGAGCATTATTTTATGAGTGTGTTACAGTGCTTTGAAAACTAAAGTATTCCCTGAATTACTGTTTTAATGCTGTGCTAGAGATCAATGACATTGATAAACAAGGTTGCCTTGTCATGAAGTCATATGTTTGACCAGCACACCACTCAGTACACAACTTGGAGAGCTGTGAGCTCTCCTCTCGTTCATGCCATCACCAGAGCAAGAGGCTTACCTGTATTTGCTGAATCATCTGCTGGAGCTGCATAATCAATGTATTTGCTTCAGATACTATTTCCAGTGAAAATAACTGTTCATGAGGCCACACCTCACACTTCTAGTGAGATAAGCAGTTAACCATTGTCTTAACTAGAGATTGACACAAAGCTGATAAAGCCACTAGGCGAACTGAACGGCAACCTTATTAACTCCCTGCATGCCAATCAACCGGGGAGTTTTACAAGCTGACCAGAAACTAAGGCCACCTGAAATGCAGTGCAGGCCTCTCCAGCTGTTCCTGAGTGTTTACTGAGTAAATCTCCCACTGTTAGTGTTCACGCTGTGCCAGCTTTAAAGCCTTACACTCACCTGTTTCAACTGGCTTTGTAAGCATCTGCAACCAAACCTTCACCATGACTGTATGTATCCCATCAGGCTCCCCAGACACCCGGCCTTCAGAAAAAGCCCTGTCCGCTGGTCCATGCGAACGTACTTTCTTATCTTGCTTCTTGCCTCCTCTTTTCTCCTTTACAGCAAGAAAAACACAGATCAATCACAACATGGATGGAGTGCCATGGCAGACAAGACACGGTTATCTCTACCCAGCAGAGTTGTGCAAGTCCTGGAGATTTCTCTCGCTGTGCCAAAAATGTAAACGTGGCACTTTTGCTTTTTCTCCCCTCCAGGTGTGCTGCCCAGCAGCCTGCTTGCTGTAACACTGGTGGGATGGAGACAGCGCTGCCTAAAGAGCCCGCAAGAGCCTTGTCAAAATTCATTTGCTTTCAAGACCCAAATCCAGCTCTGCTTCTGGGTATCCTACAGTTGTTTTTCAGCCTACCTCCAGTGTCCGCTTTCCCTTAGCAGCTCTCCACAGAGGTGGATTTACTACCAGCACCTCCCGGTGGCCGCCTGCCCGGGGCGGCCCTCCCACTGCCCACACTGGCCTGCCCTGCCCTGCCCCGCCTCGCCAGCTGCCCAACAGCAGTTCAGCTAAACCTTTGGGACTGGGTGGTTTGCGGTCTTAGAGCTGACCCAGACGTAATCGTTAGGCTTGTTTGCTGTCTTCTCAGAAAACCATGGGCTGAGTGGACATAACAGCTTCTCAGCCACAAGAGTTGTCTTTTCAGGTCAGGACTGAGGCACGTTGCCAGCATAACATAAAAAAAAAAAAAGATGTGCCACAGGGGAAAGCTTTGAAAGTCCTGTTGAATCCCAAGATTCAATTCTCCCTCCTGCAAAACCTTCAGTCTTTGCTGTGTAATCTGCTGAAGTTTGGAGGATGATGAATAGCAAGTTTCAGTTTCTCAGACTGCTCATCCAGAGTTCCACACAGGGCCCCAGACCTACAGCATACAACTTCTGCTGCTTAAAATATGGCACCTTTTTTTCCCTGCAGACTTAAGAGCCTGAGAAAACACCTTGTATATATTATAACAGTCTTGGATCTGTAGTAAGTCATCAACTGCAAAGAGAAAATATTTGATAGCTCCATCCTGTAATCAACATCTTGCCCGTGGACTACATCATAACATTTGCAGCATGCCTCTGCAAAACATACTCTGCAAAGGGATCCCTGACTCCTTGTACTTGCTATCTGTATATTGCTTTTATCTTTCCTGCAGATGAAATCCAACTGAATCTTTCACACCCCAGGAGGTAGGGCAGGATTTTTTTGAAGCAAATTGCAAAGTAAGGAGTTCCTTACCAGAGCAATTATGGTTTATTGTTTCAGTCAGTAAATGTTTAAAAAAGCAGCTGTCTCTTAAGAACATATCATAAAATGTGACATGCACACAAACTGTAAATAAGTAGAAATAATTGCTTGCACTAGAAGACCCAGTCTGGGGTTGATGTTGGTTCCTGGTATAGTTGCAAACTTTCTGTCCACCTATGAGCAAACCAATTAATCTTCCCTGTATCTCATTTCCCTTTCAGTGCAATGAGCAGAATACTTTCTCTATCCAGAGGATGAGTTCTGTAGCTCGACAGAGCCCCAGCATACGTACCCCCCACCCCAAGGCAGACTTTAGCAGGACTGAAGTAAATAGCTTGCAGTGATTTCACATATTCCCAGCCCTGTGGGCTTAACATGATTTTTAAAAAGAGAAAGGATTTCCAGCCAACTTGTGGTTTGACGGTTACCCATTTACACCAAAGAGCCCAGAAAGGGCTCGAGTTAAAGTGTGACATGGTTAGCAGCGTTTCTTTTCACAGTCAGGTACCTCACTGTCTTTTAACACCATCGCTGTCCAGAGGAGCAAAAGAGAACCTTAAAAGCCAGGATTTACATGAGGGCCACAGACTGCAGCTGCTCCCATAGCCCTTGAAACAAGCACAATCAGATTTGTGCTTCGGTGATTTTTTTATTCTTGCTCTGTCAGTTAATACTGGTAATCATGCAGCACTGACAGAAGCAGCGCTTGTTTGCCACCCGTTGTTATTACATCTAACCATCCTCCCATAATTAAAGTGCAGGGGCTCCTTCCCCCATTTCCCCACCCACTTCTAGGAAGCATCTGAAAATCTTTTGTGTCTCTACAGGGAGACACAATAAAGCCTCGTGCTTCAGTTTTTCTGCAGACAACTGCTGAGCTGGTGATCTTGTCACCTGTATAGACAAAAAAGACTCATTTTCAAGGAGAATGGAAAATGGATGTCTGCAATTATGAGGGACTCACCTCTCTGTGCTTCACTGGTACCTTCACTATCATGACAGTGGCTACCTAGCAACCATGCCTTTTGACTCAAGCCAGATTTATTTATATATATTTGTATTTCTACTGGCGTGGGGGAAAGGTGGCCATAAAAATATTAATTTACTTGGACACGGTAAGCTAAAGCATCTTCTTTCAGAGAATTTAAAACAGTATTCCATCAGCAGCTTGAAGAAACACCGGTGTCTTGTGTGTTGGCATGGTAGGTGTACCTGTTTAAGCTCACTATTTAGACATGATTTTTCTCAGGTTAGAATATGCAAAAAGTACTTACTGTAAAAAGTGAAGAAAAAAAAACCAAACCACCACCCAGCCACCCAAATCCTTGAAAAGCATGACATTATGGTTTTACAGGAGCAAGTCCTCCTCCTAATAATGCACAGTAGCAATTAACCCCCATGGTTTCTGGGCTTACCTTAACATAAGAATTACTTATGCTTTAAATTTATTTACTTAATGCCAGCTACTTTTTGCCCAGAAGACAGGGTGGAGTTAAGTGTGTTTGAGATTTGTAGACAGAGGCAATCTAAGGCAATAAATAAGTTCTTTTGCCTCCCTCCTGTCTGAAGGCAGAACTAGGTTAACCTCATAAAGCTATGTAATTGTTCTGGTTGTTTGTATTTTAGATCACTGCCCTCCCTTTCAGCCCTCCCTCCTCCCTCCCCATCATGTACAAAAACCAAAATTAAGCAGAAGCTCTAAATCACTGTATGGAGCTTACCTAACTCATCTGTTTTGCAGCTGACAAGAAGCAAAACCTAGTAAATATGGTTCCTGCCCATTTTCACATGGCAACAGTTTTGTCAGTTCATGGGACAAGATACCTTTCCAAAAATGTTTAAATATGGCTCTGTATTCCTCCCTATCACCCTTCTACTCCGAGCTGAAGCCTTGTCACAGCGTTCCTCTCCCTGGATTTGATCCAGCCTTCAGACTGGTGTATTAGGTTTTTATCCATTTCAGTGTTTCTTATTTAGTATTATCCCATTAACTTCGAGTTTTTCAGAATATTTATTGATTAGCCTTCACAAAAGTTCTGTGAAGTAGCAAACTGCTCCTAGTCCAATGTAACATGTGAGGAACAAGGCACTGTATTTAGTGTTATAGAGTGTTGGGTAAATTTCCTGATTCTGCCAGAACTGGGTACTTAATAAAAGGACTTTGTACGAGCAGACAGTATTTGGCCAACTGTTAGAAAGATTGAGACAGAAACAGCCAGTAGGCAAATCAAAGGAAGGAGGGGAAAATTGTTTCTGCAAAAGTAGACACGGTAATAAACAGATGTACAAATAAACTAGAGCAATTACATAGAGTATTGCAGAGTAAAATGAACAGCCAGTGTTTCTGAATATCAGACTACTCACCCTGGATATTAGAGGTGTGAGTTCAACTTCAGGCTCCTACAGGAGCCTAAAGGTCCTGTAACAGGTTCACAGTTAACAAATACATACAAAAAGAAGGGACTAAGTGAAATGTAGCCCCACGTTAAGTGCTTGGGCCCTTGAGATTCTCCAAGTAGGATCCAAAACATGTGTCACTTTGGGTAGTGACAGAAAAGAAACTGATATATGAGAGGAG
>NW_008825107.1:2065316-2065615 GCF_000699105.1 Pygoscelis adeliae
CAGTCATCTCAGGTGAGGAGGCACTTTTATTCACCTGAAATCCACAGACCAGTGGACATGTGGACTCTGGTAACTTTTTTCTACATTTCACATTGTTTGAAGGACTATGTACAATTTTAAAATCATGGATTAGATCTCAGGTCTTCACCACTAATGCCTTAGTCATGTAGTATCGATTCTTGTCTGCCTTTGTGCTATCCAGCTGGATTACACTGGAAATCGTTGTTTTACAAGAAGGGATGTTCCAGTGGTCACCCAAAATCTCCTGTGGTCCTGCCTGCTTGAGACAGACGGAAGCA
>NW_008825107.1:2065635-2073534 GCF_000699105.1 Pygoscelis adeliae
GGTCTCACTAGCTGGGTGACTGTTTAAAGAGGATAGAGAGAGCACCAGCAGCAATTTAAAACACAGCAGCTACAGCTGGTTCCTTTGTGAGGTGGCCATTCCCTCAGCGTTTGAGACACTCCCTGAGAAAGTGTCAAATTCCAGGTGAACATTGAAAAAAGGATTTGTTTTGGACAGAAGGATTCACAATCCACTGAAATCCTGCTATAGGCACCAGCAAGACATATCTCTGACAACTGATCTTATTGAGCCAAAGGTGTCACTGCTTCACGCCTGCAAAAGCCCATGAAGTTGCATCACAAACTATGGCTCCATTTCTTTAACAGGTTCTGCAAAGGAGAGCAATGACTTGCCTTTGCCACCTGTACCGCTTTCATTAGATCTGAGATTAAACATGTCGGATGGAAAAGGCAAAGAGCTTCTGAGGCAAAGAGCAGGTTCAAGTTTGACGTGGGTTGTATTCAAGGTCTGTAAAATGGGGATAATATCACTTGCCTAACTCACAGGAGAGCTAAAGTTTGCAAAGCGTTCTGCAGATGTCAGAAGAATTATAATGATCATTAATTAGAAAATGATCATTCAACTTAGTCTTTGATTCTAGGCAGATTTCATCCTCTACCCTTTCTATCACAACTGTTGAATTGCAATTTCATTTATCTTCATTGTCTGCAGTTTTGAAGTAATGGCAAAAGTTCACAGTGAAGGCTTTGAGGTGTCTTCCTGTTATCAAGGGTTCCTATTAAATACATTAAATTGATTTAAGCCTATTAGTTTATCAAAAGAGCATAATCCTACCCTTTAGCTTTCAAGGGAAAGCAGCAACTATCTCAGTTAATTACTGTTTCCTTGCTGGTACCCCAGAGCAAGCAGATGTTCCACGGTCCAAAGTAATTGGTAATGACTGGGAACAAACGTGTACATGTTGGTCCTACTGAATAATAAGGTTAATTGGAAAAACTGGGAAAAGTGTGGACTGTAAAATAACTGAATTTTCTTCACAAAAGAACATGAATCTTCCAGCTTGCAGAAAACATATACTTGGTGCTTATATAAACAGGTTATGAAAGATCACTAAATGACATCGACATGTAACCTATGAGTAGCCAGACAAATGCATCAAATGCAAACAAAACCAGTTTTGACAAGATGTCAGCCATTTTCAGTACACAAGTGTACCTCTGTACAGGACCAAAGAAGTTCAGCTGCCCACAGATCCCGCTTGCCTTCATCATAGGCAACTTTAGGGCCCTTCTGAAGATCTGTGTCATTTCATGGACAGCTCACCTGAGTCCCACCAGCCACATGATGCTATTGCAAGGTGACAGTAAGTGTACAGTGGGAGTGGAGAGGGTGAATTTGTGCTGGTCATGCTGCCCCAGAGGCATATTTAGCTATGGGGGAGAAAGGAGCTGTTGTTTCCTCCCTGACGTGCGGGGTCCTGATACACCTCACCCCAAGTGGATGGAGGAAATGCATCCCAGGGTGGGAGAGATGAACAGGATCAAAGGAATGGGAATGGGTGGACAAAGCAAGCTGGGTGCAGGGAGCGGCTGGTGGCCTGAGGGCGAACGATGCATTTTGCCTCACACGGGTTTGAAGACAAGCTGGAGAGTGTGATGAAGCAGAAAGCTTTTTGAAGTATATTTCAATAAATTTGCCCAGATCTTGAGAGATTTCTAATAAAATAGTCCTGTCAACTTCAGTGAATCTTTGATTTATACTGACTGGCGATTTATCCTTCTGCTGAGGTATTTCTAAAGTACCTATAATTTTGTTATACTAGCAAGTCAGAGTTATTCTGATATATGTATTATTGGTTATTATGGACTGTCATCAACCCTTCAGTCAGCTGGCCATGATTCATGAAAGAAAATCACTCCTAATTAAACATTCATCTAATTATTCTTGCCAGAAACAAATGAAATATGCAACCAATATGTTCCATAACAGCTTCAGAAGAGTACCACTAGGATTTGTGAAGCCAGATGATTGAATGCACAGGGAAGCTTTTCAGCACGTTACATGAGAAAAGGATCCATCCCTACCTTTTAACTGTCTTCCGAATATTTCAAGCAGTATTTAATGTCAGACTAGATTTTGGAGCAAGGCACATTAATGACTACAGTAATTGCTCTTTGGGAGAACAGATTTGAGTGACAACACTTTCTCTAACCTCCAGGGTCTTACTTTCCTATGAACAGCTTAACGTTTAAACAAACTGATTTCTCAATATTTTACCAAAAAAAAAAAAAAAAAAAATCCCTGCAGAGGCTCATGTAACTATTTTTCTGTATGTAATTAAAAACAAAAGATCTAGCATAACATTTTTCCTTGGTGTGTCACTGTATTGCTAGTCTGTTTCATGCATGCATATGCATCTAAGTAGTAGGATGTTGACCCCTACAGAATGACTTCAAAATGCCTAGAGCTTATCATTCCCCCCATTTCTGAGAGTATAAATCTAATTACCAAGTACCTGGAATAGTTTTGTGATTCCTGCAAATTTCTTTCTTGCCCTAACTTATCTCGGCTTACAAAGTCTTGAATATGCAGTAGCTAAAGATTTTCTTCCCAATGCTTGGACATACGTGAGGTAAATTGCTTATATACATTTGATTGAAATCATTTGAACTTCCCTAGTATTAAAAACTAGTCTAACTGAAGGGAGAAACAGAAATGAGGTTTAGCAATATTTGCCTCATCAAAAGGGCGAATGTATAAGGTGAGTGCGCGTTTCCACTTCAAATTCACCCCAAAAGTCTGGCCTTTGTTTTTTTTACTGCATAATCCAATAATCATTAACAGATGGGTTGCCAACAGGTATATTGTGCCTTCATAAAAACTACAGTCATGCCATGAAATTCCTAATACTTGTTCACAATTGTAAGAAAATAATTTCTGTTAAGAAACCTTCTCCTTCTTAATCTGAGGAAAATGTAGTATGAATTATAGAAAAAAAAGTAGCAATTTGTGGGGTTTATGCTGTTCAAATATGTGGCAAAAGCCTGGAGATTCAGCAGGTTGCTTCTGATACTGTCACATCTGCAGGTTATCAGGTTCTGGCATACTACTTCTCTGTAATTCTTCATTAAAAGACCTAAAATGAATGTTTCAAAAGGATTTTGCAGAGCAGTTGGAGTTTGGGTTTGTTTTTCAATCCTGCCAGCTTTTATGTGCAGGAACTTTAGAACCACACTGGTTGAAGCAGGTAGGTGCTGATCTCCCTTTGAAATCAAGAATTACAGATGTTTCTTATGAAATCAGTGGGAAGTAGACATCAAAGAAACTTCAAAAATCTAGCCTCTATGCTGTCTAGAATAACCTCTGATTGCAAGCAAGCAGTGCAATGCCTGATATGGCTTGGGAGTTCAATGTAAATTGATTATATCTTGGAGATGTCTTGAGACCTGCTTGGCTTTTCATAGATATCTTAGTGTTCCAAGGATTTCTTTCAGTAAACATAAAACATTCCAGTTTTTCACTGAAAGAGTTATATTTTGAACTCATAGAACTGACTGACTAATCATATTTTGATTCCAAACACAATTTGTTCCATATTTGCCAGAACCAGGTAATTCAGCAAGACAAGTGATCATTGTTGAGAACAATTATTGGAATCAAGATGTTGAATAGGTATGGATGCTGCTGTTGTTTATACATGGTAAATATCTGTTCTCTGGGGTTCACGACAATTGTGTTAAGGTCTGGGGCTCAAACACTCCCCTCTCCAAGAGCCACGTGTGCATCACCTGAAGCTGGCAGTCGCAGTACAGCCAGCACATTATTAATATACTTTTATGTTATAAGAATATTTTGTGACTCTTGAATGCCACCATCAAAATTTCCTCTTTCTCATTCTGAAAACACAGTCAATTTAGCTATATTTTTCAGTTATCATAACCAGAGATTACCGCTGATCTTAACCCACAAATCATGTCTGCCTTACCACATTGACCAGATTAGTCATCAAATAGTCAGATCCATAGTCATCTTTCTCTCTTGGTTTCCTTATTATCATTTTATTAGCTGCAAGTTTCTGCAAAACCACACAGACTTCCTTTCCAAATCTGACTACCACTGCTGCCATAAGATGGAGGAGTATTTTAGCAATCTGTGACCACAGGAGAATGGCAATTAAGAAATTGCCGGTACGGCTGCATCCTTCTGTGATTGCCAGCAGGCACCAGCGAAGCACTATGGCATCTCACACAGCACCCAAAAGTGTGAAAAGCAGAAGGAGCATCAAGGCAGTAAACCAGCAGCAGACCGATGTATCGGGAGGCTGGAGGTGCAGGGTCCCTGGGAAGGCTGCCCCGCACGATTTCTCGCACAGCCAAAACACCTGATTTGCTTCTCCTGCTGCCTCCTGCAGCTACCAGCAGCGCGGAGCGCATTTTCCCATGGGAGATACCTGCTTTCACTTGTGCTGCAACATGTTAGTGTTGAACTTGTGACTCACTCCTCACGCAGCAAGCACAGTGCTTTCTCCTCCTGTTGCACCACTGGCAGCGATGCCTATCGTCCACATCAGCCCTCCTCTCACCACCCTCTAGCTCAGCGATGGGACCAGCCCTGGCTTCAGACCCTGGGGGCACAGGACTACCTCCATGGGTGCTGAGTCTCGTGAGATGGACAAATTTAAAGCCATACCCTGTGCTTAGTGTTTCCGACTAGCTAGCTCTAGACAGGTCTCTGCTTAGCTGTGAGGGGTTTTTTAACAAGCCCTTTCGACATGCCTGTGTGCTGTTCGAAGTGCCCAAGCACTCAACTTCAGATTTTTCCTTCTATTCTGGGAACCAGTTGGCTAAATATTCACTTTGCAGCATCTAAACATATGGGCATCTACATTCTTTATCACATGTAGCTGAGAGTCCACTGAGCAATAAGGAGACTTATTTGTGCTAACTGTTCATTTTACATTGTTTTTAATACTGCAAAATAAGGATTTAAATTTGTTTGCATACAGAAAGCAAATTATTTTTATGTTGTGCTGCCAGAGTAAAATTTTGCTGCATGCAAATTTCCTCTTCTTTTCTAAGAAGCTATCTAAAAATAAATACTGTACACCTGCCTCGTCTCTGTATACCATCCAGTAACTCTAAAACTAAACATGTATGTAGCACTGTGCTGAAAGCCTCAGTGAAGCCCAGAGAGGGAACTTCACATGCACTGCCTTTTCCAACAGTCTTATTTGCCTCCCACATCAGAGAGCTTAGACTGTCCTAGCCCAAGCTTCCCCCAAAAAACACCTTTGATATAACATGCTTTAACTTTTGGTCAGCCCTCAAGTGGTCAAGCAGTTGGACTGGATGATCATTGTACGTCCCTTCCAACTGAAATATTCTATTCTATTCTATTCTATTCTATTCTATTCTATTCTATTTGAAACCAAAAATCCATTTCCTTGCTCTTTCCTTTATGGAGGTTTGCCCAATTTTTCCATTCAGTTTACTTCAGCTTGCGTTCCCACAGCCACGCACCAGCAGACGTAGCAGTGCAAGGTTGATCACGACACGAACCAAGGCCAGAAGCACATTCCAGCACTGGGAAGGTCCCGCACCTCACACCGCAGCTCCCGCTGGCAACAGGGAGTCATGAGCCAAAACGCTGCTGGCACACCGGTTTATATGACAGATTCATTCTCAGAGAGCGTATGAATTGGCAAATTGCAGTTTCTGATTCAGATTGGGCCTCAACAAGTCTTGCACTGTCGGATACACCTCAATTTCAGGGATTTACGTGATCCAGATTTCTGTTTCGCACTAGCTATTTCTGTCTTCTGAAAGAAATGCCCTTGTTTTCACATTCTGGAAAACACTGCGAATGTTGTTATGCTGCTACAGCAATACACCATTGGCTAATAGCTATTTTGGAAATCCATGTCAGGTCCATTCAACCATTTTTATTCTTCTCTATCAGACTGGCATCCTGGGCCACAGTCACTCCCCTATTGATTTCTGGCCTGTGCTAGTTAGTGCAATCCCCCCAAAATTTCACAGTAACCTCATCTTCTCCAAAGTTATATAGATGATATATCTGCTCATAAATCAAGCACTATGTGCTTGACTGTCTACAATGACATCTGTAAATCTAACACAAATTAAATGTATCTGGGACCTATAGCCAGGACCAATGAACACCAGTGAATCTTGCACTCTTTGCCATCACTGAAGGATTTCAAGAAATAATGTGTAGAGAGCCGTACTTCTTGACTTGAAGTTGCTTATTGCTTACTGCTTGTGGTACTCTGTTTAGAGATGGGAGGTACATGTTTGAATGCTTGGGGACTGAGAATGGATTAAACTGTCATTTTCCATTTGCTGGCCCTGAGCAGAGGACCGTACACATACTATATGAAAATTGTAAGGTGGTCTTTTCCTCCTCCAGTGGTCCTTACAAGCAAGGAGCAGCTCCTGTTGGATTTCACAGGGACGGATTCTCACGGCATGCATACCCAGCCTCTGGGCTTCTGCAGATGGGAGACCATCTCTAAAGCACAATTCAAGGAGTACTGAGGTCAGCTGGCCAAATCAGAGCCTAAACTAAACTGATGACCAACCAGTCTGATCTGACCCAGCTGTGTCCCACTGCTTTTGAAAATGTAGAGATTAAAAGGCAAAAAAAAGTAAAACTGAGAAAGCTTTTCCTACTGCATTGGGTAACCAAACAAAGCACAATGCTGACATAAAAAGCCTTTTCAGGGAGAAGTTGCACTGTGGCATGAACTAAAAGTTTTTTTCACTTAGACCTGTTACAATGGAGTGACAACTGTCAATCCCTGCACTTTAGGGCATAAAATAAGGTCAGAAAAAAATTCCCTGAGGATGAAAGGTTTGCAAAGTTGTGTCAAAAAAGGGACTGTACAGTAATTTTACCTTCTGCTAGAATACCTATGAATATCAGTGGAGACAAGTGATTGGACTAGTCACTGGTGTGTGGCATTAAGATTCCTACAGAAATAATCACTGTGAAATTACTGAGACATGATAGGTGCACACTGTCTTCACCTATGAAAACAACACTGTGGGTAAGCTATAGTATAAAACATGTAACTGCTATCAAATGAGCACAAAAAGGTTTCTCTTTGATGATAATTACCATTTTTAGATTACATGTTTTGGGACAAGGAAATTCTTTTTGTCATTAATTGTTCCCTGTTTTGGTTCCTGGGTCAAAAGCCCTGGAGGCACTAACAATATATAAACTAAGGATTTATTTCTTTGTCCCAAAATGTGCCAGCCCAACAATTTTAGGAGAACCCACTAACCTGAATGGCTGCAATAATTTGTCAAAAATAAGAATGGATGTGATAAATCCTGACGTGCAGTAGGTCACCAGACCAGTGGGGAAGAATATAGCAGAATGCCCCATAAGCAATATAGATATGGTCACCAGTCATTTGATGCAGCTATGAGCTTCCAAAGCAGTTAAAGAGTTGTGCCTACAAGGAAAATAAATCAGTAAATGTTTCAGAACAGTTTTGGACTGGAGTCTATAGTATGTCAACATGCAACAATTTAATTAGCCTTCATTCTGCACTAAATACCTCAGAGTCCTATCCTGTAGTTGGGCAAAATGCCCATGAAAGCCAAGAGGAAAGCATAGAGACCTTTAGTGTAAGGAGGGAAATACAGTTTGTTTTTTTAATAAATCTACAAGTATCTCAGCCAAGCTCAGAATAATGCAGGGAAGTTGTTTCTTTCTTAGAATCATAGAATCATAGAATCATTAAGGTTGGAAAAGACCTCTAAGATCATCGAGTCCAACCGTCAACCCAACACCACCATGCCCACTAAACCATGTCCCTAAGCACCACATCTACACGTCTTTTAAATACCTCCAGGGATGGTGACTCAACCACTTCCCTGGGCACCCTGTTCCCATGCCTCACCACTCTTT
>NW_008825107.1:2073838-2088199 GCF_000699105.1 Pygoscelis adeliae
TGTCTGTCTTGTAGTCAGGGGCCCGAAACCAAACAGTAGTTTGGTAGTCGAGGTGCGGCCTCACCAGTGCCGAGTACAAAGCAAAAACCACTTCCTGCTCCTGCTGGCCACACTATTTCTGATACAGGCCAGGATGCCATTGGCCTCCTTGGCCACCTGGGCACACTGCCGGCTCATGTTCAGCCGGCCGTCGACCAGCACCCCCAGGTCCTTTTCCGCCAGGCAGCTTTCCAGCCACTCTTCCCCAAGCCTGTAGCGCTGCATGGGGTTGTTGTGGCCGAAGTGCAGGACCCAAATCCTACAAATTTGTCTTTCAGTGGAATCACACACTTCCTAATTTGAAATGGCCACTTCTAATGGAAATACGGGGTTACATCTCAGCGATAATCTTTTGATTCTGGAATTAAAGAAGCAGAGGAAGTCTGCTTCGAACCAGATGCAGCAACTTTAAATTCCTTCCTCTCTTCCTTCAGTATGTCTTATGCTGCTGTATACAGAGGGTGTTATTAAGCTGTTTCAAACTACCATCATAGATGTATCAACACAGCACCAGCGGCTTTGAAAACGGTGTAAGTTTATAGCAGGTGAGGATGCAGCCTGCAGTTTGTGCTTGTGTGTGGGCATGTGTGCATGCTGAGGAGAAAAACACATGCGCAAGCACAGATTTCTACTTTTCTCCATTTGTTTATTTTTAGCAATTTCTCAGTTCAGCCACTGTTTAAAGTGTAAGCTCTTTCAAAGCTCTCTTTAAAAGTCCTACCCTTTTTGAGAAACATTTGTTTTGAAAATGACCTTTAAAATGTCCATGTCCCATAAAAGAGATTTGACCACTTCTCAGTTAACGTATAGTCAAGCACCTAATAAGATTTAATCCAACTAGGAGACCAACTAAGAAATTGTTCTGAGGGCAGCTCTTATAAATTAGGAACATACTTAGGTGAGTAGCAGTAGTGGCGGTTTAGTAGCCGTAGTAGTAGTAAATGGAGTTTGACCCATTTCCAGTCTATTAGAGTCTTTCTCAACTCAATGTAAATCCCACTCTTAGAGTTAAAAACTGCATTAGAAAATAAAAATCTAACATAACATCTTTTTGATGACATAGGAAATGAGAGTGGTATTTCATCTTTTATTGTTCAACACTTAAAAGTACAATTAATTTGAAAAATGGAGAAAAAAACTGTAGTACAGAGTAACTCCTATATCTAAGATGAAAGAACAACTGTGGATTTCTTGAACTGATTAATCTCCCTTTCTCATGAAAAAGACTTCCATATGAAAACAAAATTGCATATTTCTTACAGCATGAATTGTCTTTATCTAACTAAATAGAAGACTTTTCCAAGAGTGCTAAGGAAAATGTATTTATCCTTAGGCAGAACATAAGTACACATGGTTATGAAGGTCAGCCTGGTTTCTAATCTGAGTGAAATATATGTACCATATTTAGCAGATGCGTGTACAAGTATGCCCATACAAGAAGAGAGAGTGAGAAAAGCAATTATAATTGCTATTCCCCAAATATATCATGAATTCTCAGATTTTCATATTATGCTTTTACATTCCAAGAACAAACCTTCACAGGTCTTGGGGGGGGGCGGGGGAGGGATAAGAGAAGTTTCGGCTTCTGGCAGGACTTTTTGCTTGGTTAAATGTTAAAAAAAATTAAAACATCTTTAGTGAACTGCAATCCTTTTGTGATCTTTCCAAAAATTATATTAATCCAAAAAGCAAATTTTATTCTAGGAAAAGTTGGGTGGCAAAATTCTGCTCTCAGTGCAACACTCTAGATGCCCACGAATTGTGTGAATCTGTCACTAGAAGTTGAATTTGATGCCAAATATCTGTATTTTCAGCATCTATTGACAGGCCTACAAATAACATATCTAACTAGTCTGCTACAGAGAGAATAGTCTGATCTTTGTACCTTAGGGAGCTTTTGTATTTAAACAGCATTAAGGAAGACAACTTGGCATAAGGATATTAGTGTGTTTTATACATACATACAAAGGAAACATCATTGATTTCCCCTTTGATCACTATTCAAATGAAATCAAAGCAAATCCATAGTCCTCAGGTTTTTTTAGCCTTAATACCTATTTTATAGACAAGCTAGGTCCTTTACCATGTACACCATCATTATGGCAATGTACATGGCATGTGCCTTCCTTGCTTCTTTTGCTTTGTGCAAAGACAATTAGAAAAATAATCACTGTTCATTGGAATTGTTCCCCCTTTCCACACATCCTGAAAGGGTGAAAAAGTTAAGAAATTGTATGCAGGTACTAGAATGGCACAGCTGTCAAGGTCTGATCTCTCCCTTTTTTAATTCTATTGTAGCACAGGAAGAGTACAAAAATTCAATAGAAAAGAATTAAAGTAAAATCATTACATTTCTTATAGCAAATCATGACCAATTGTCTGGTGTCACTGAAGAGCATGAAGCGCAGTAAAGTCTAAAAGCTGTAAGTGCCCCATTATTCATTTTTACTGAAAGTCTAAGAGGGCTTTTTGTAAACTCAAAATTTGTCATATGGCCCTTAAAGTAGGCCTTTCAAGATTTCAAGCAGTTGTTTCACTACTGACCTTCAGAACCATGAGTTATTTCTATGTTTATGGGGTTCACAGCATTTATAGATGCCTAAAGTGTTGTGTTAAGAAGCAAAAATACAAAGTGAAAACCGGATCTCTTTGGCTACCAACACAAAACTAAAACCAGTGTTCAAAATATAAACATATGGAGATTGAGAGAAGAATTGCTTTCCCTCTTTCGTTTGAAGTGCTTCAGTGTTTTTGTGTCTTCACTTCTAGCCTTTGCAAGGATTATACTTTCAAACCAAAAACTCTAAATCTAATAACTGAAAGGAATTTCTTCAAAATCTGGGATATCCACCATACTTTGCAGTTTATTGTTCTCTGAAGTGAAAGGTGCAAACGAAAAATAAAACACTTGCCAAAGTGGACTTCATAGTTACTGAATGCTGATTGCTTGGGAAGACATTGACCTGCATTAACACTTCCCATATTCCTCAGTAGACCGATTGGTCTAGTTTGAATTTTAAATTTGCTCACACAAAAAGAAATATTGCACAGGCAGAGAGATCAGTAAAAGTGTTCCTGTTCCAGACCCAGTTTATGGGGTAGGTAACATCTCTGAACAGCTTCTCACCACCTGATAGTTTTCCTTACTTTACTCCTTGTGCAAGGGCATCTGCAGGCACCATTTCAATAATTTTTCAGGATCTTTTTGTAATTCTTTAATGTTGTATAACCATCTACCACCTCATCCCACTTCATCTCAGTATTTAGGATATTCGGATCGAATCTGTCTCAAGACCTCTGCTTCACAATAGAAAACATCACTGACAAACTCCTACTGCCTCGTGCTGGACGCGTGCCTCCATACCAGGGGAGACCATTCCTTTCTGATCACAAGGCATGCCTTCGTGGTTACGGTGCCTGCCGTAGCCAGCGACTGCTTGACACATGCCGCTAGCTGCCAGCAGCCAGCCAGGCATTACGCTACACCCAGTGCAAGTTTAGCTTCTGACCACAGGCAGACGAAGCCATCTGGCTGGGTTCCTTATTGTTCGTAATGATGATGATGGACCTCAAGCATTAGCTCCTGGCTATGCCAAACTCCGATTATTTATTTTTTTTTACCTCTCCATTCTGTAATAGGTAATTAAGAGCTGAAATTGCACCAAGTACATGACAAAATGCTTACGGAGAGCTATGCTGCTTAGGAAGGAAACTTACAGCCTCAGTACCAAGCAGCAGCAGCAGCCTGCGCCCGTCCTGTATTCCACAATCTGTAATTTCAGCTACATATCTATTTATTCCAATGCTGCAGTATTCCATTTCTGAATGAGTTCCCACATCATGGTGACACATGCCTAGCATTATTGCATTTTAGACAGCCATCTGTACTGATATATTCAGCCAATAATTTGCCACCAGGAAATTGGTTCCTGGGAATATATTTTTTATACGGGGTGCATGCATGCCTGTCTCTAATTTCTAAAATCCATATATCCTTGACATATCTTGTAGGAAGCGGAAATCCTATTTCATCCTGAACCGGCTGTAAAATATAATGCTTGGTATTAATTAACAGGCAAGAAAATTTATGCCATAGTTCATCAGCAAAACCTTAGCACTAGCGTAACAATCCCTGAAAGAATAAGTAATGGCATGGAAATGCCAGTTATCTAAATATGGCAAATGGCAGGGAAGAATGAAATAGGTCTAAAGGGACACAGGTCCTCTAACTGATGAAAGATATGAGCTAAATATATACTTCAGTGCAGATAAATATAGAATAATTATTGTAAGAAAAATAATCCGAACGTGGGTTGTAGCATTTAGTGGAGCGATCTCACAGTACCCTGAAAAAGAAAAGAGCCAGGTAGTTATTAACAAATAATCCTTCAGTATATTATCAGACCAGCTTATAATACCCGTATGTAGTGAGAAATGGCCACCTAACTTCAGGTCATTAAGTCCATTTCCTGTGACACTAGAACATAGTCCACCAGATGGGAGACACATGAAATATTAAAAAGATACTAAACGTGTACTTTAACTTTGGGCAGAAAGCCAAGGGTAGTAGGAGCATGGGCAGGCGGCTCACAAGGTGGCTGAGGAGGTAAGAGTGGTTCAAATTATATGCAATAAATACCAGCTGAAAAGCGTGGTTCAAATTATATGCAATACAATTTTTACATCTGCTAAGTAGGCTTTTTTTTCCTTTCTTTTTTTTGTCTAGGGAGGGGTGGAAGAGGGAGAGAGAATTAAAAAGGGAAAGCCTTAAAGGATAGTTCAACATGCTAAAAGAGAAAGAGAAATTCTATTACTTTAAGCTAAGAGAGATGGACTTAGGGAAATAAAGAATTTTTTTTAATTATCAGAGATTTTCCTGCCCTTGCACAGACACCAGGGGGCTAATCAGGGGCTTTCACAGCAGTTAATTCCACTGTGAGTAGGATTAGCTTTAATATTTAAATAAATAACCTCCCTGGCTTTGCAGTTTTTGGGCAACAGGAGTCTGGGGAGGAGAAAACTCGTAATAATGGGGAAAAATGAAGCCTCCGTCCTCCACCAGATCTGGAAGCTAAGCAGAAGAATTGGAAGAATATCTCAAAGGTCTTCCACAGCCCTGGAGGAAATTTCAGAGGAACTGGTCAGCCAGTTGCAATAAATGTAAGTCCAGTTTGTTCTTGGACGATAGAAGACATTCGTAAGTATCTCTAGTCTACTAAGTCCTTCCAGAGAGAATACTTGTTCATAGTGAAGAAGCAGTCTCCAAAGTGTTTATGAAACCATAAAAAATATCGTTTTGACTTACACAAAATCATCTTTGGTGTGGATTGATTATATTTTGGGGGGGCAAATTTACACAGCACTATAAAAATGCTACATTTTGTAATAGATGTCAGCCAGTTTTAGTATTTCGATGAATTATTTACTGTCAATTTAAATATTTTTATGAAAAATTCACTTAAAGATTATTTGGATTTTGTTTCCTTCCTGTATAGAATAACTTTTCACTTCTGTATGTCTTGAAATTTTACAGACCATCATAACAATGTTGTCAGTACATCATGGTCAGAAGTATTACTGCACTGTTGCCTTTTATAGTATACCAATATTTTATGTAATATCCTTTTCCAAACTCATGAGAAGGATTTTTAAACCAGTTTGGAATTAGAAAGGATAACCCATTTCCTTGATTAATATAACAACATATAACAACAGGCTTTGAGAAGGAAATAACTTATGGTAGCAATTTAAAGGGATGGCAAGATTTTGCAATAGGCATCACATCTTAGAGATATTTTTTAGAACAACCCTGTTAAATTAAAATAAAACATAAGCTATTGCAAGAAGGGGGAAAAAAAGTTAGGTCAAGAGAAGTGACCAAGGCATATACTTACTCAGGGGTCATCCATCATGTACTGTAAGATCATGGTTTTGGGAACCCTTTAAGCTGGCACCAGCACAAGCCTCCAGGGAGGGAGTCATCGCAGATTAACCTCCCCCAAACCCACTCCTCACTGCGTGGCCCCACACGTCAGTGGGCACAGGGGACAGGCACTTGCAGTAAGGGGTACGGGTGAGGGCAAAGGCAGTCCTGCTTCTTCCACCAGCTTTGCCAGTTTTTGCCTGGTTTGCAGAGCTGCGACCTAATATGCGTTCTTAGGACAAAGGGTAAGATTTTCAATTTTTGTCTGTCTGCTTCAAACAAAACAGAGAAAATACAGAGTACTCCAAGTTTCTTAGCTCTCCAGGGCTGCAGATCCTAGGTGAATCATCCTAGAGGGAAAAATTCTCATTTTTACCGAAGTCCCTCTTGCAAGTACTCTGGGTAAGGAACCACAGAGCTGATGTCAGCTACATTTAGATTGGCTCTAAGGCCTTTTGGCATTACTAGAATGAAAAAAAAAAGGAAAAAAAAAAAAAAAAACAGATGCCCATGAGCTGACTTCTAGGTTGAAATTTGTTGCATATGTTCAAAAAATACAAGCGACATTTGCTCCCATGTATTGCAGGCAGCAGTTACAGAAATTTGACATGTCAAATAGAGTACATGCCACTTAATCTATCCAGCTTGAGATCTGGAACACAGTGTGTTACAAAGACCTGGGAAAAAAAAGAAACTTTGAATATATGTGAAATGTTATGGAAAAAAGTGTAAATTCTGTTTTTCAGCCCCCAGCTTCACGATTCTTCCTTTCTGATGTAAATAGCTTCCAACAGAAAGATTTGGGACTGCAAATTTGTATGAGATGTTGGCAATTCAAAAAATAAAATGTTGAGAGGAATGACATAGTTTGTTTCCTTCAAAATTTCTAAAGTTCTTATTTTTTATGAAGCATCAGGAGAGATTTCGTAACAGGTTAGAATTAAACCTCCCTGAATTGTTATATATTAGCTTTCTCTCCAGTCCTTCAACATGACAATGTGTGGCAAAAGTCTAAAAAAACCTCTGTATTAAAAAAAAACATTTGAAACAGTAATTCAAACAGTTAACAACCACTGCAAATACATTTACTGCACTTCATTATAAGTTAAAGTAAATGGAGCATTTAAAAAGAAATAACAGATGCCATCATCCTGGATGGATAATTAACAGCAGACTCTTTAACACTTATATTTAAATGGGACAGAAACATTTCAAAAAGATTTTTTTTTCTGTTGCAAAACATTCAGATGTAAAAAAAAGACCATTCTCCTCCAACAGCCTCCTTAGGGAAATGAACTTTTGAACAAAACTGAAAGAACACTTCAGCAGTCCAGGTTTCCGCATTTCTTGAGAGGAGTGTGGGCAGCGTGTGGAGTTCCTGGATGCAGAAAAACAGTGAAGGTGATACCTAACCCACTACCATTCCTTTTGGGCAATGAGTTCACCCTCCTCAGCCTTGCAAACCCCTGGAGCCCAGCTTCCCCACCTCTGGTGGGCTTTCCAAGGTAGCTCTGGCTTGCCTGCACAAAAACGGGTGCTGATACAGAGCAAAGACTGTGCTGTCCTCTGCTGCACCATCAGCTCAGGTATAGCTGCATGGGGGCACCATCCTTTAGCAGGCGCTTGATAATAAAAATAACAATACTTTTTTCTATATGCATTTTTCTTCCACCTTCACTTGAGCAACTCTGTTTTTTTTCCACCTCCCCGGTTTTATGGAGATGCACAAAGCCAAGGTTTGCTCAAACCTATTCATTACAAAACTACACCTAGTTTGCCGTCACTTGGCACCTTTTTTGGCTGCAACAGTAGAAAAACTGGCTCACGCTGACAGAGAGGTTGGAATACTCCTCTGTTTTCCAGAGGTGATCTCTCAAGGTAAGGATTAACACATTGTTCAGACAGTCTGCGGGAACAAAGCTGCTTTTGCCATTCTCTGTGCCGTTTCAAGGCATTGGATAACACCTTTCGCTTTAACTTTAAGGAATACAAAAGCCTTTGAAAAGACAGTGAAACCATCAGCTGCCAGGTTGTAAAACTCGCTCGGTGTTACCTGCTCTGAATGTTGAGGTTGGTGTGTAATGCGTGGCTGGCCAGAGGCTGGGTATATACCTGCTAAGGGTGGACGGTCATCCAGGCAGGACATTTTGCCCTCATCCTGGGCCCCTTCAGCACATGGCACAGTTCAACCATCAGCTGCCCCAATATGTCGTTTCAGGCTCTGAGCGTACACTGCTTATAAAATACAGCATTTCAGATAAACACAGGTTTCTCACTTTCCTTTTCTGTTTACCAGGCTGTATGTGTACAGATTATCTTCCGAACTGAGACACACAGATGCTCTCCTTATTAATGTGAGAAAATACTAGTGCCAAGGGGCATTATAGATCTGTTCATTTAGTAGGGGGAAAAAAATTGCGCAATATGATGAAGTCAGGCAAATACCAGGAAATTAAGGACACCCCCCCCCCTCAACTTGTCAAACTGATTTTAAGTTTGAATATGTGGTCTGCATATGTAGTCTCCATATTAGCAGGTGCAAATTAATAATTGAGCCTTTTGACAATCCTAGCACTAGAAACTTAACATACAGCAATAGCAAAGCGTGTAGCGTGTTCCTAGCTTGGTAAAAAACCGAACTGAGGCTCCAAACAATAGAACAAAACAGGCTTTATCTCATAATCAGGAACAACTGTGTTTGCCTGTGCCTACATAGAAAGCGAACTTCCAGCTCGAAGCGTGCAGAGGGTAACTGATGAATATGAACATCCAAGAATGATTATGACAGGAAGTTTACATAATGGTAACAGTATCTGTCATACTTTGCGATTCTCCCACATGTGATATCTGATGTCTGACAGTGACTCAGGGGCCACAGCTCTCATGTGGCTGCTCAGTTAGGTATGACTAAAAGACAAACCCAGAATCATGCAAATGGCATGCACGTGTGCCCCGATGCTGACAGATAAGTGGGCGTTTATTGGTGCTGGCGTCAGACACCTGTATGCATCATCAATATTTAGACGAAGGCACATGGGCACTAAATTGCATTTCTTATGTAACCGTGATTTTGAGATGTCTGGGAAGAGAAGTGATACTCAGAGTCACAGTCCCCCCCTCCTGATAAGTCGATAAGTTAGCATTTCTGTCTCATTTTTATTTTCCCAAACTTCTACGTGTATGAAATTGCTATAGGCAACTGCCCAATGCCTTTGCATCTGCTAGAGCTGTTAAGTAGCTGATGAGGTCTTTTTCACAAGATCTGGCTTTTATTTAATTAATTATTTAGAATTTTTTTTAACAATTTCCGAGGATATAGAATCTGTTCCAGCAATATGGTGAGTGCAAATGCTCCTATTGGAGACTTGCTGATATCCAAGAAGATGTCTTAGTCCTGCTCATAAAATTATCTTTTGAGCATAAAGGTGTAAATAAGTAGGTATATATGTATGTGTAGATAAGCGATATTAAGAAACATAAATTTCCAGTATCTGAGATTTGTCTATAGCTTGCATGAGAGACGTTTATTTTAATGGAAATTGCTAAAGGACAGTCAAGCTCTTCATGATGTTAGTATTGAATATCAATATCTTCAATGATACCTAGAGAAGGTAATGGGCTATATTCAGTCCTTAGTGCATGGTAAAACTACCACTGAAATTGGAAACTGTTGACTATATACAATTATGATTATATACTTCAGTTAACTTGAAAAACCATGTAAAAAACCATTTTTTTTCTTTAATTAGTTGGATTGTTTTAATACTATTCACAGTACTTTCATGACTGAATGGCTTCCCAGGAATCCTACGAATTGTCAGTTTATAGATAATGTTTCACATATATTTTCTTACACAGGTTTAAGTTCCCTGAAATGCAACCTGATTTCACGGGTTCCTTCCTTGTAAACTTATTTGTGAAGGGAGGATCTCCAAAGTTCGACAACTGACAGCTATGGATGAAAGTGAGGCAAAGAACAGTACAACAAATAAAAAAGGGAGGGGTAAGATCAAAGTATCTCATTAAGAGCAGTACGTTACAGCTTTGTCCAACCTCTGCCTGCAGAGATTGTGTACAAGTCTGTCCCCAATTAGCTGATAGCCTGTTTCTGCAGCGCCATGGAGGGGAGAGGAGGAGAGGCTGGGGGCGGGAACAACATGGATGATAAAATTACCTGTGCTTCCCCACATGAGCTGTATTCTGAGCCATCCTCACAACGGTTCGATAAAGGGGGCCAGCACCCTCGCTTGGTTTGTGAGCAAGTTGTGAGGCTGTTCGTGACGTTCTCTAGCAGCTAAGTTGCATTTCCATCCAAGTGCTTCTGGAAACATACAGCAGATATGTAATATTGATCTTAACAGAGGCTCCTAATTGTATTTGGCTGTGTAGGCACACGTGCTTACACCTCTTCTGACAACTGCATGTCAACAAAAAGACCTTGGAGGAGAGAATTCTGTATCTACGTCTTTTCCTACTGGAGTCTGTGACCGAGCAAGGGTTATCTCTTGCTAACACCAGTCTGTTCCCCAGCAGAGATGCTAGCCACTTCGTGAACTTCCCATGACAAGGGCCTCCTCACCTGGGCATGAAGGTATGGCCTGCCTTTCCTTCTTTACATTGCCAGAGCCAAGAAGACTTTGGACCCATTCTTCCCACCTGACAACCATTTTTCAGCTCTGAACAGGAGCCAGAAACTCTTCTGAGCTGACAACTCCTCTGGGGCCAGTTTCACACCCACTCCTTGTGAGTGCTCCTCCAGGCTGGTACAGGCTCCTCCAGGCTGTCACGTGCCCGGTGGAGCCCTTAGGAAGGAGGATGCATCCCTAGGATTTGAACCAGCTTTCCAGCAGTGTGGCAAGACTGGTCTAAGGAGTTCCAGGTGGCAGAGGCAAGTTGGGATTTGCTCCTCTGTTGAAAAGAAGTAATCAGGAGCGAAAGCAATTGGTTTTCCATTTTGCTGTGTGAGCTAGCTTCTGTCCTGCCTCCTACCAGAACACCTCGGCTTCTCTGCTGCTTGTTGAAATTCTCAGGCATTGCTACAAGGTATGCGATTTGGTTAAGATTAAAAAAAAGTTCAGCAGTAAGTAACCCTTGCCTTGACCTGCTTCCAGCAGGCATTGTTGTGGCAGCATCAGCGGTGGCTCTGAAGTACCTCAGGACACTTTGGCTACTGCTTTGAGTGATACAGTACTGCCTGAGCAGGAATACTTGCAGCTTGAAAAGTGTTTTCAAAGCCAAATGACCCTGTTGCACAGCTTACATGGGACATGTTTGGTGCAATAAGTAGTGATCTTGCCGCCCTATGCTGGCTGAGCAGGTGTAGCCACCATGGTCTCCTCTCAAAGCCGCTCTGCCAAGGAGACAGGAGGCACGGGTGCTGTGGAGGGCTGGATGCTAATCATCATAAGTTGCAATGCTCTGGGTCTTTCTTGGTATTTTGGATTTGACCAGAGGACCAGTTGCGTAGTAATTCTTATAAAACTTCAAGAGATTTAAGACAGGGCAATCTTGGCAATCAGGTCCAGAGCTCAGATGTGGTAAGCTCCTTGCAGTAGAGGTAGTTCTTTAGGAAAGACCCTGTTTCTGTCTTATCTCTAGGGAAATGTGCTCGCTGGTCTATCTCAGAGGCTGAGGGGAAAGAGAGCCTGCTGCAGTGTTTGGCCTCACAGCACAGCACGTCATGAAGCTACAGCTGAAACCGAGTCAAACACCCGAGCATCTGCTCAGGTGGCTACAACCCTGGCTACAAGCCGGCTCACGGGCCTGTGTTCATCACCTCCTGCGCTGCAGATAGACACAAGCATACCTCAAATCCTCCCTGAAACACAAAATTCACATGGTCTTGCCGAGCAGAAAAGGAAAGACAATTTTACAGCCACCACCACCGCAACTGCTCACTGCCACGTCCCAGAGGGACACCTCCAGAGCCCCATCCCAGAGATGCCCAGCTGGGCTTACTCCAGACCTCACATGTGTAAGTACGAGTGGATTGCAAACAAGGAATTTAGAGGCCTAAAACAGGAGGTGGATTGCCTTAGGAGCTGGCTGCTGATAGGTGATTAAGCAGCTGTGGCTGTTTGACACACATGTGAAGGAGGCACCTAGGCTTCTCTGTATGTTTGAATATCGGGGTGCTGCTCTCCTGCAGATGTAAGCTTGACATTTATTTAGACATCTAGCCTAGGGCCTGTGGTGACTATGGAAGTGAGAGAAGTCATAAAGATAAATTCCTGCCAAACACACGGATGACTAAGCAGCCTTAGATGCCTAAATTGATAAGATTAATCATATCCTTGATGCTTCCTAGATGTGTTGGTTGCACCTGCCCATGGCTCCTCATCAGAGGCACAGCAGGTATGCCCTTCAGAGATGTAGGCAGGAGCTGTCTTTTCATTTTACATGCTACCTAAAACATTGGTAACCAAATCACTAGTGGTGCCTTGCAGACTATATTGTTATACAAATAACTACTAATAACAATAGTTCAAATATTTATCAGGCTATAAAAGTCTCCTCGCCACACCCATGAGAGCATGATCTGATTCCATTGGAGTGAGATCTCACTTCTTAGCAATCACACCCTTGGCAGGTTTGCTCTGCCACAGCAGCTGTCCACCTGACCTGCCTGCCCAATGAAGACCATTTTATCTCTGCAGCATGGACTCAAGGAAGTTCATGTTTGATCCTTTTTTTTTTTTAATTACTTACTAATTACCTACTAATAGCCTTACAAAAAGCTCCATTGGTTCTTCTCCAGCTGGACAGGTCAGTTTGTAATGCAACTTACGAGAATTAGGCCTTCCATCAAAAATGGGAAAAATAGAAAGCAGCTCAGTTGCAGCAAAGAATTTACAAAGAGGTTGAACTCCACTTTTAAGGAACAGGTTTGTGAAAGTGCTCTCTCTCTCTAATTCTCTTTCTTTTTTTCCTCACCTGTCCCCTGTCAATCCGACTCCTCCTCGGAGGCAGGGACCGCTCTGGGGGCATCTTCACATCCTGGTGAAGGCTGTAGCGCAAGGTGGCACTAGAGTATTTTTACACCTTTTAGGTGACTGCTGGTTTCCTTCCTATTAAACTAGGATTTTTCCCATAGGGAATACAAACAAATTAGTGTACCATATAAATAATTACCTTTATGTAAATGCATGTGATAAGATAAATGGAATCTGAAATGATTAACTAACCTTCCATTTAACAACATTTCTGACATTTGATTCAAGGAATGAAGTCCAACCAGCTTTCCCATGCCTTTTACTGTGGAATAGCAAGGATGTGTAGTGGTCATTAAAGCGACTCAGCCATGCTTTGATCTTCTTCCTCACATAGGCTGAAAATATGAAAAATGAGGGGAAAAAATTAAGGAAGCAAACCAGTCAGCCAATTTTTGATGTCCAACCAGAGTCAGCTATCACTAGGGGAGGAGCACCTTCTCCATGGCTTGTCTTCATCAATTTCATTTGATCTGTGCTTCAAGTTAGACTCAGGCTGACTTGGAGCCTTGAGTCCCAGCATCACCCAATCAGCGTAGCATCGCACAGTGGCCAGCTGAGAAGCTGCTGATCCAGCAGCATTTTCCCAAGGTTGGTCCTGAACTTATTGAAGTTGCCTGTCAGTAGCTCCATGCAAACGTGGCTGTTCTGGTTCAAGATCTGGAGCTAGCTCGTTCAGTGTTCATCTGGGGATTTCTGCACCACACCTTCCTGCCTGGTGTAGACATGTCCCAGGTCTATCACCATTTTCATCTGCCAAGCATTCAGACAAAATAATTAACTTAGCTTTGCTGGCACACATTCTTTACTCTAAATTATTTGTATCAAAGAGCATTATTTCAACAAAATCTTTATATTTAAATCATGAAAAATAAACATGAGAAGACTCAACAGTAACAACACTGATTAAAAATGTAGAAAAACTTGACTGTGTTTTCTGGCACAGACAGATAATTAAGAGGATTTTTAAGGGTTTTCTCTGTAACAGGTAGAGATTTAGTGCTATTTTGTGTTAATCACCTCTAGGCTGCAGAGACAATACCACTGCATAGTGCAAAATAAATGACCAGAAGGCTTAATGATTTTTGTGTTTTTATTTAAAGTGATTTCATATTACAAGCTCATGCCAAAAGGTTCATTTTTTTCTGAGTTTCTGGCTCTGAGGACTGTTATCCATGCTGTGAATGTACGACTGTCCACACAGTTATTGGAGTGCCTATGTTTGCAGGTGTCATTCAAGATTCTCTCTTTTTTGGTCCCAAAAAATACTTTTGACAGCTACTGATCAGTCCATTTTAACAGCCTACAATGCTGTATCTGCTGTGACTATTACTGTGATTCATGAAAAAAAAGTCTCTTATCAGGCTAGGAATATCTTTTGCATAAGAGCATACCTGCCGTAGGAGTGTT
>NW_008825107.1:2088293-2126240 GCF_000699105.1 Pygoscelis adeliae
GTCCTAAATCGTTCATGTAAGCTCTTTCATATCCTAGGTTTTTCTGAAGGAATCATTCTTGGTATGTTACCCAGCTCTTCTTTATCCAGCCAGAGTTTCAGCCACTTTTTTACTTCTGGACATTATGTTCCCACACCAAGACTTGCCTTGATGGCTTTTGCCATACGCCTCTTCTGTTGCAAAGTTCCCAAAGGGCAGCCTGAGACACCTTTGGGTAAGACTCACAAGGTGGCATTAGCTGCAGCCATCCTCAATGAATTCAGGTGTTGTTTGAGGCTGTTGCAGTTGCAAAGTCTCCTCCACAAATGCAAAGTGTTTGCCGAGTGTTTGGGGATCCCAGGAGTCTGGACAGCTGGATGTGTCACACCCTAACTGCACCCCTCAGTAGCCCCCTTTTGTCTGAAAGGCAGCAAGAAACTGTGGCTCATCCTCCTGCTTTCAAGAGTGGTAGGAAAGGGGACACCAAAAGTTTTGGGGAGCTGAGAAGGGAGAGGGCCTGTGAATTACAGGTTAATTATTTCAGGTCCTGCTGCTTGATGCCCTGCTTGTTGTGCCAGCTTTCCATAAACAAACTTTGGGAATCCTTGTTCTAATAGTATCTTTCCATCTTCTTAATGGTTATGTTTTTTTCACTCCATATGGCCACTTCATCTGCATTAAGCCTCTTCACTTATTACAAAAAATCCTTCTGTCGTTTCTGTGTTTAGCCAGGTCTGTTGCTCAGATGGTGCAACCACTGAATGGTTAAGCCGAGTCTGTGTAAAATGTTGTTTCTCTAGCTATAGGCAGGGGCAGAAATAAATATCCTTGGTACCATATCTATTTAACTGAAAATCTAACTAGACCTCCAAATCTGTGCGCTTTGTCACATATGTTAGAAACAGATCCTCTATGAATTGATTTGTAATAGCCATTCCTACCACCACCTCCTCCTCCCCAGAAGCCTGACTGCTCTTGATTATATCCCAGTTGTGTCCAAGTAAAATGGTCTGGATTGAGTGAGGCTGAGAGAGAAATTGAATGTTGTTTTAACACCATAACACTTTGGCTGTGCTGGACCAAAGGTCCTGTGTTTCCAATACTAGCTGACAACGAATGTAAGGAAAACAGGTATGAGCAGAGGAGCAGAGTGAACCTATGATGGTACCTTCCCATGAAATCTCCTCTGTTCCAGGTATCTCTACCCATTCTAAGACATATATAATGTTCTTGCACATGGTAGGTCTTTTCTTCCATGAATTTGTCAAATCACTTCTTGAGCACATTGAAACCTTTAGCATCAGCAGCATCCTATGACAAGCATATTTCAGCTGTATTTTGCATGACAAAGTACTTCCTCTTGTTTCTTTTGAACTTGCTGAATGACAATCTTATCCAGCCTACCCTAATTCTTATCATATGCAGAACAATGACCCATTGTTCCCGATTCACTTTCTCCATTGCCACTATTAATTTCACAGATCTCTACCATATTTTTCTTTAGGTCTTACTTTACTGTGTTATTTCTTACAGGACCTATCCCATGCTTTCTTTTGATCACTGTTCTCTGTTTCTCTTCTAGTTCTGCTTTATCTTTTTTGAGAGAAGGCTCAGAACTGCATATGGTAGCAAGATCATGAATTTAGACAGTGACAGAAAGACCTCTTCTCTTCTCTTCTCTTCTCTTCTCTTCTCTTCTCTTCTCTTCTCTTCTCTTCTCTTCTCTTCTCTTCTCTTCTCTCTTCTCTTCCCCTTCTCTTCTCTTTTCTCTTCTCTTCTCTTCTCTTCTCTTCTCTTCTCTTCTCTTCTCTTCTCTTCTCTTCTCTTCTCTTCTCTTCTCTTCTCTTCTCTTCTCTTCTCTTCTCTTCTCTTCTCTCTTCTCTTCTCTTCCCCTTCTCTTCTCTTCCTTCCCTTCCCTTCCCTCCCCTCCCCTTCCCTTCCCTTCCCCTTCCCTGTTCCTCTCCTATTAACTCTAAGGTTAATGTGCTCATTAAAGACCTTATCCAAATCACCTTTTGCTCAAGAAAAAGATTCCCGACTTTGAATTGAATCAGGCGTTGGCTTTCCTACTGCCCGAAGATGGAATAACAGGAGGTCCAAAACACATTCTTGTGATGATCCAGTTGATCAAATATAGTATCACACTCACTCTATTCTGTGTAAAGCTCATTATTAACACCAGATAAAGCTTAATCCATAATCTAACAAACACCCAAACTTGGATTTTATGATGTTAACAAGAACCATGTCATTGATTTCAGTATGGACAGGCTCTCTCTCCAGGTCTTTATTTCTCTCTAAGAGCCAGTAAAGTCATCCAGTGCTGCAAAAGCACAATGCTGTACCTAAGACAGCACCTTGGTCGCCTCAGTCCCCAGGTGACTGGACATGTTCTCCATGTAAAGGAAAACAGAATATTTTAAATTCACTGACAGATTAGCTGCGACCAGACTGGACATTTTGTTGTGAAACTCAAAGACTTTTGCTAGGTAGGATGAGAAGATTTTTTCTTTGAGGCAATCACAACAGACTGTCTCTACTGTATAACCTTCATCTTGATCTTTTAAAATATTGGTTTACATCTTTGTTCCATCCAGCCTTTTTTTGCCTAAAGTCATGCTTACTCTAGACACCTATGTCTAGAGTGACCTATGGGACCTTTATTAGAAAAGGAAGCTGATTTAATTGGGGACTGGGAAGCTGTGGCAGTAGCTCGGCTGCTTCATGCTCAGAATTCTTCTTTCAGTTTCTGTTGATGCATTATTTCTGAATCTCTCCTTGCATGCTTTCTCTTAACAATTCCATTTCCAACATTAACTCACACCTTTATTACCTCAGAGCTGTAAATATGTCTCCAGCAGCCCCCGTGGCAAGGCACTGCTGTAAGGCATGATGCCTTTTTCACTTTATCACTAGGTTTGTCTTGGAAGTTTGCCTCTCCTTTCTACCCTTGCCTCCCCTCCTGTCAGGAAACCAGACTTTTCAATCAGAGTATCTGGGCAGCCAGTTCAAAGGCAGGCTAATTCTCCAGTAGCACTATAAATAAGACTGTCTCTCTCTGCTCCTCCAGTTCAGCAGCTCAGGCCTCCTGGTACCATAAAAGTCTCTATCATTGGAACCTTTGCTCTGTGACTGCACATTTTTGGGCAATAGGGCATGTAACACACTTTTGAGTCTTCATATGCCAAGATGCAGAAAATCAATTTTAATGTCCCTACAAAAAAGAACTAGTGAAGCGAAAGGCTATCAATATTGCCAGACACCCTCCTGCACTGGAGGTATGAAGAGAAATGCTACAAAAATGAAAAGAAGTTCAGTGCTTTTTTCAGCCAGTTACTGTTGTGGCGGGAATTAGCTGTATAATACAGTGCAGGGGAATGGAAATGGAAAAGTGAGTGTCTTGATAATTTTCTTAAGAAATGTGTTTTTCAATAAAACAAAAAATTGAAAAAATATGCTTTCTTTGCCTGCCTATTAGTAGATCTTACTCTGTTTGTGTCGGCACTGGATCAGGAATCAAATGAGAAAATCGAAAAGCAGCATCTAGAAACTTACAATACCTGAAAAGAAAGTGTTGAGAACAATTTCCCAAGACAGAAGTAATTAGATAGTAAAGTAATGGTACTATAAAGATCTCCCTGTAGTTTTAATTAAAATCCCTAGTTCGTATCACTCAGTAATAATTGGTTTTATCATATCTTGCTGCATCTGAGGCACAAAACCACCCATATCTTGATTTTTTAAGCCCTCATACTAGCTTCAAAATTTATAATGGTTGAACTCCACAGAACAAATCAAAACAATCAATTCAAACTGAACCGTTTTTTAAAAGCTGAACATTAAATGTCTTCAGAACATTTCTTTTCAGGGTTTTGACAGAAGCAAATTCTAAAATCTTGGAATACATGGTAGAAAATAAGTCAACAGCTTTTGTCAGCAAGTAACACATAAATGGGAATTATTTCAATCATATGAGAATCTTAACCTTTGCAACTGTGCCTTTCTAGGGATATTTTGAGTTGTGCATGAACTGACACTCTTTTGTATGCTCATACAAGACATGTTCTTGTTCTTCCAATTTTCTTCACTGTGTCTGCTGCCCCTAACCTCTTCCTTTCCGACTGCATCCTGAAACAACTTCTCAGTGCACTCTGAGCATTGCACATGGCTACATCTATTGGTTTTATTTAGCAATAGGGAAGAGTTGTGTTGTGCAAGACTTTTCTGTTAATGTACAAATACTGATACTCCCACACAAAATATCAGTACAGCATTTGGCACAGCGAAAGTCTTTTCAGGCTGGCTATATCTCAAAAATAAATGGATGTTCAACAGGTGGATTTAGGTGGTGTTTTATTTTCCTCTAAATATCCTCTTAATAACAGCATCATTTAAGCAACTTCAGAAAGAAATAATGCTGAGTGCAAAGAGCCAAATATAATAAAGCTGTGAGAAACGTGTTCATACAGCGCGTTTAAATGTGTACTGGATTACAAACTAGGTGATTCCCTAGAAACACCTACAATAAAAAAAAGTTTGGTGTGAATAGCTCTTTCTATTCTGAACCAGCTGTTTGCAGAATTATGCAGATGTCACTGTGCAACCCATTTTAAAAAAAAGAATAACATAGCTTGAGAAAGGTTACAAAAGAACATGTTTGAGGGATTATATCAGAAAAAAATACTCAAGCACAAAAAATTATTGTAAGTACGCCAGACAGGGACCTACAGGCACTTAAAGCACAGTATCCTATAGGGTAACAACCATACAGACATGGTATCAGAAAAAGAAGTTAGGCATTTTGAGTGTTACATATGCTCAAAATATATAAAGTTGAAAACAGATATTCAATATACAATGCAAAAAATTTTCTGAGTTATTAAATCCATGTTGTTTTTCTCTGAGTGATGCTTGCTTATAACAGCTACTTCAATGAAGCTTTCTAAAAACACTGAAATAGTCACAGCTTTTACTACATTATTTTATACTGAAAGAATCATAGCTTAGTGTGTTGCTGTGGCCTGTGAAATAGTTTTAATATTTGTACCACTGAAAGACATGGTCATTGTTCTGCTACTACAAATGGTTATATTTTGTTAGAAATTCACTGGTGATAGGATGATTGGTGGGCTGTGAATGCATGTGTAAATAATGAACTCAGAGTGCACAGTGCTGTCAATTTCTGGAAACAAATAAATCACATTCTGAGCTATTTTACTAAATGAAAGTGTTTACATCACTTCTATATATAAAGTAATATATTTCTACCTGAGATAGAGAATATTTTCACAATAATGATTTTTTTAATATATTGTAACATATATATATAGCCATGAAACACATGGAATACACACTCTGAGAAATTTGGGGTAGTTTGGCAAAGATGTTTTCCCAACAGTAGGAAAAATACATATTCTGAAGATGATGTTTTTAAAAAGAAAATCCAGGGGGGTGCAGAATTATTCTGGGAAAATCAGATAGTTGTGGAAGAGAGATAGAGTAGCCATCAACTCTGCCTCCAGAGCAAGAAACTCACAGAGCCTCACTGGTGGCCAGGTGTGTCACCGGTGCCCAGGGGTGGCAGGACTGCCCCGGAGCAGACCCTCCTGGCCAGGCATCAGGGGTGTGCCAGGACCCCCAGCCCTGTGGGAGGACGGGGATGCCCAGGGGGTCCCCCCAATACCTGCCATCAGCAGCACGGCCATCCCTAGGTGGGACCCGGGGCCGCGAGGCCGTCACAGCGTGCATCCATCCGCTGGAGTTCAGCCTAGGGTCCAGCAAGAGTTGAACCTCTCTGCTTCCCAGAACATCTCTGTTTTGACAAACCCATATTATTTCCAGTGGAAAGCTATTTTCTTGTAGAATTCCCAGCTGGCTGTAATCGGGAGTTACAGCTATTTCCTTCCAGAGGTTGTTTTCTACAACAAAGCAATACAGGTTGCAAGGCTTGTGACAAATATGTCTTTAACATTGATGGCATGCCAGGCAACTGCTTTTTACCCATGCGTGCCAAGCTGTGCAGGATCAGTTGTTTGTTCTTCTGCCACGTTTTAAAAGCAAGTGTGTGAGCTATTACTGCAAAACACACCCCTGTCACAAAATAATATAGTAACAATAAAAAAGTGTCACTGCCTTTCACACGGAATACTCTATCTATAGGTTTTCCTCATTGATGGAGCCAAACTAGTTTCTGATATAAATCCACAGACTTCCACGGGGTGTGTGTGTTTGTGTGTGTGTGTGTGTGTGTGTCACATTAGGAAACAATTAATTTCATGGTGTTTATGAACTGTTAAAAATAACTATACTTTTTTTTCTCTTTTCTACAGTCTCAATTTTCTGCAGAGGATACCACATGAAAATACAGTGATATAAATCTAAATGAACCTGCAGACACGTTTATTAATGATGCATTTTAGGAGCTTAAAGCACAAATGCAATGCAGCTCACTAGCTTTCCTTTCAATGGTCCTGAGGCATATAGCAACAGCGTATTATACTGATGTACTACAGTTTGCTTTTTGCAAGTTCTCAAAAATCAAGAAGGCCTATATAACCAAGATTTAAATGATAACACTATGGTTCACTTGTCTTTATCTTTCTACTTGCAACATGTATGTACTGCAACACACTTGTTCTACTCGCTTGGTATTTATCATCACTGTGAATTAATACCCAATTTGTGTATTAATTTGGGTGACTGGCACAAGCTGCACCTAGCATGTTTTCAGGTATTCGGTTCAGTTAGAAATTCATCCCATAGAAATGCCTACCAGCACTAATCTCTCAGGGCATGTATGTATGACTATGGGTGTAAGTAGGATTAAGGTTAGCTATTTTTTGTCTCAGTGGCATCTGGTGGAGCATTTCTTGCAATTCCAAATACACCTGCAAGACTAGTTAACATATTACAAGAACTGGTATAAGTGTGAGATTTTTGTTAGCCTGTAACTTCGCATCAGTTAGATGTTTCCAGAAGCCTAACCAAAGTCGGAACAAGCTGATTACTTGCATTTTACAATAAAAAAAAAAAAAGTGCCATGTCCTTTATTTTCTGTTTTCTCCTCTCTGGTAGATCAAATATTATAATACACCATCAGTGAGAAATAGTGCCCATAATGTTGGCCTAAAGGAGCCAGGGAAGGATTGGAAGAAGAGAGAAGGAAGAAATTTAGAGAGTGCAGCCTCTGCCGGTGTATGAGGAAGGGAATGGATGGAAAATGGTTTCAATCCCAGCTCCCTTTCCTCCCCACTGGCTTTCTTTTCAGTTTAAGAATCAAGAAAGAGGTCATGGTGCTTTATTCGAAGCTCTTCAAGTCATCGGCCGGCTGTTTATCCATCAGGAGCCTCAATGCTCTGACAGAGGAGATCAGTGAAAACAGCCACCACCCTCCTATTTCCTTCACAACCTGCATTTGAGAGCATTCCTGATCAGAGGGGAAAAAAAACTAAGTATTTTGAGTCACAAGCCTCCATTCAAACAGCCCCCTTCAAAGGTGTAGCATCTTTCTATACAGCAAGAGATTTTTTTGGTTTGGAAGAAACTACTTTGGCTCCAGAAAGCGGTACCGAATACTCGTCCCACATTGCTTCCTGAGCGGGAACGTTTCAGCCACACAGCCGCCACTGAGCCTGCAGGACCTGGGGTGCTGCAGGACGACTGCCAAAGGACAGTAAACATCAGTCCCGTGCAGGACAATTACAGCACCCCTCCCTCCCACCCAGCATGGATGCCTGTGCAACCTGTCCTGTGGCTTATAATATTAGAAAAATAAAAAATCTCTCTAGATAAGCTGTTATTTAGAGACAGCTAAATGGGTGCCTCTCCAGCTCGCCGCCTCATCCCCTTTCCAGCCACTCCTCCTCTCTGCCTGGACACATCCCTTCCCATCCCCTCCCATACCCCAAGCCAAGGGCTCGAAGCAGGTGAGGGCTGCCTGGATGCCAGCTAGGAGAGCACCTCGGCCCCCAGCATGGGTCCCAGGCTGGCCCTGGTGTCCTGAGACCCTCCACAGGAGCCTTGGGGCTCCTTGCATGAGCGAATGGCTATGGAATATTCTCAGATGTGGTGGCTCCCATACATTGAAAACAGTTTTCTTTATCCCAAGGAAAATAATTATTATTATTCAGGTAAGCCTTCCTTAATGCTTTTATTCCTCTGTTTCCCACCTTACAAACAGCAAACGGAATTAAACTCTCAGACAACTGTCAATGTGGGAGAGGAAGAGCAAACACTGCCTTGTACATACACACTTCTTAAGGATCTGCCTCTTATTTTACCAAAAACAAACTTCTGTTATTCAGCCTTAGTAAGTCTTGATGATTTAAACAAAAGTTTTTAAGTGATGCACTGCTCATTCTTCCCTAGGGGGGACGTGAGGAGAGCAGACGCCTTCCATGCAGCCCTAGACCCACAGTTAAGGTTTTGTTCATCCTCTCTGACTCAAGCATACAGGAGCAAAGCCTAAAAAACTTATTAACAGAACACAGATTTTTCTAGACTTTTCCCATAGCGTCCCTGAGGTGTGAGAGACCTAGCTCAGCACCAGAGGATGACTGCAAAGCAGCACACCAAGAACCCTGAGGAGACACCATCCTGCAGACATGGAACAGCAAAGAGCCACTCATAAAGGACACAGCCCAGCCGCTGCAAAGGCACAGGTTGTCCCCAGACATCCTCGTGCCACCACTACAGCTGGCATGGTACAAGAGGACTGCAAGCATTTCCCTGGGAGAGCCTTCCCCAACCGGGACAGCCACCCCAGAAGCGCCATGCTGGGTGTCTCCTCTTCCCACAGGCCCTTGCTCTGGAGGGCTGTCCATGGGTGTTGGTTTTTACTTCTGAAGTTGAAACGCTTCCTGAAATGCTGTCAAAACTTGTCATCACTAAATAGGTCAGACTGGCTGGAGCACTGCGTAGGCTCCTCCTGAAACCTCGTCAACATGTCTTAACCAGTGTCCTTTCATTCCTGTTTGGGTTTTTTTTGCCATATCCAAACCCAAGCCATACCGACAAGTAAAAGTTAACTCCGAAACTCACTCTAACTTTTGTCCTAACGTGGCTTTGAGCCAAAGGCAAAGAGTTAGTGCTTTAATCCACTTCACCATCTATCCCTCTGGGGGTTCATAACTCAGCCATGAATGTTTGTTTTGAGCTGAAACTTGCAGTGCAGGTTCTCCGCCAAAGAGCCACAGCAGGGTGGCGGGCAGCCGCTCTCCGGCAGGCACCACATACCCCGCAGAGCACGCAGTTGGGAAGCAGTGGGGGACATGGGGGAGAGGAAGGGCAGAGCCCCCCTGCAGGGAGAGAGGTGGGAAACGTGGCAAGGTGCACTCTGGAAAGGGAGGGCGGGAGGGAGGGAAAAATTACAAGACATATATACGGTAACACCTTCATATTTGGCTTGCATATTCTTACTCCGTTATGGTTTGGCTGTCTTGACTTTTCATCCTGTGAGCTCTTTGCACAGAGACTGGGGCTTTCTCCTTATCCTGATTAGGCAGTGTTGGTGTCAGTATAATGCTCTGAATCATCATAATCACAATTGTAATAACACCAGTGTGACTGGTTCTTATTTCTAAAACTGACCATTTTTGTATTTGTGAGCATACATTTTTACATCTTTGCAAGTTTTATGCAGATTTTTATAATGCAGAATAAGATTCAAGCAAACAATGCACTTTATCTGAGGTCCTACCACTGGACTGCCTGCATGTCTCAGGCTTTAGGCTATGGTTTTTTTATAATGCTCTCATGAAGAGTGGAAATGCTATCTCCATTTTACAGAACAGGAACTGAGGTCCAGAGAAGATAAATGGCTTCCCTGAGGCCAGGTAGGATGTCTCAAGTAAAGCAAAGAATGGAAATATTTCACAGAATCCAGATCGCTGAAGTCCTGTGGTGGATTCCCAAGCATGGGGGCACTGAGACGCAAACTATGACCTTTACTGGCTAAAAAATAAAATTAGACATCCTCTTATCAGAACACAAAGTACTTTATATATGCCATGTTTACCGACCGTTCTCCTCGGTTTTGATTTCTAGAGCTACACCTTTAATCTCTTTAATGCAAAGCTTGGTGGAATTATATCAATAATGGATCTAATGAAAGATTTTCCATTTCTAAAATCCTTTTTCTGTTCTGACATGCACCTTCAACACACATCTTATTGATGTTTTGCTTACGTAGCTACTCCTTTCTTTAGAAATCTTTCCATGTGTAACAGTTAGTTAATCTGAATTTTGAAACTCCAGAAGGAAAACAATCTTTATAACCTACTGTCATCTATATATGAGTATATATACCACTATGCCTGATCAAAGGTACACACCAAAGATTGTTGCGGCTGTAAGCATGGTAAATAATGTTTTATTTAACATGCTTGTATTTAACATGCCTAACACTTATTTAACAAGGGCACGGTCACCCAAGCCGTAAATTTCCTGACAATTTTTTGATTGATCCAAGCTGTTTGATTTGCAGCAGGGACCAAGTTTCAGTGCAAAAGTACATGGAAAAACCATATTCTTTATCAACTACTGACAAGCCAGTGTGAGGATAGGCATGACTAAGCAAGTGTGTGAACATGAATAGATGAAAAGTTGAGGTGTTCTTGGAAATGCAGCTCTCAGTGCGCAATGCTGCACAAAGATCTGCCCACTTAATTCTGGCTGAGAGAGCATTAAATGATCAATCAACAGCTCACCCACACAGCCATTTACCTTCAACAGAAGAAGGGACAGGGCTTGCATGGGAAGAAGAGCCACTTATTCAGGCAGGCAGTTGCAGAAGCTGGAAAGCTGAAGGATGAACAGTTCTGATGAGAAAAATACATCCCAGTTTCCCATGGTACCTCGGTGTCATCTGCAGCAAGCTGTATCAAACAGGGTGACTGGCACAGCCCACATAGTTCTGTGCTTCGCACAGGAAAATGGCCACAAAAAGGTGTCAAATGAACACAACAGCCGTAACTGACCACCTGCACAGGCTCTTGCAGCAGAATGTAATCACCAGGTTTGCAGTCCTTTTTGTTGTAAGTTCGCATCATGGTCCCATCAGTATGCAAATAGCAACACTTCATGCGTGGCCACACTGATGAGGCATGTCTCTGGCTCATCCAACTGCATCTCTGACTTCCTGACATCAGCAAGCCCGCTTTAGCCAAATATGTTGCACAAGAATGGCTTTTGCCAGATGCCAATTAGCAGATCAAAAACACAACAAGTGGTCACTCCCACTTCTCGAGTTGCTGAGTCATTAACAGGAAAAATAGACAATGATTCACCATATATGCATGAGATGGGTGCATTGCAGTGGCTATGCTGTGCCTTGTAACCAGCTGTCATGCCACAAAGAAAAATCTTTGCATTCTTTCCAGACAGTATTTCGCTATATGCTAATGACATAAAAGGCTAGAAAGCTCATTCAGATACCACCACTGATGGCTACAGATGACCCACAAGTCTGAGACTCATGGATCCTTATATATAGGTACTTTGCACTATAGGCACATACACCAGTATGCCATCGATAAATGTAGATGTGCAAAGAAGACATGTAGGAGGGTCATCTTAGGAATATTAACTTAAACTTCTTGAAAGATATGCTCACATTTCAAGCACGTCTGATACCTGTGAATACACAACTAATTTCTCTTCTATGTCTTACTCTGTCACGGCATTACAAAAAGTGACTCAGCTTTGCTCTCTAGTGTATGCCACTTCACAACCACCAGTCCAAGCGAGAAACCGAGCCTGCGGGCGGGCAGAACAAGACATTACTGAGGATTCCCTTTGAGACAGAAAAATGAACAATCATCAAACCTAGTATTAATATAGGACATCAAAAGATGCCTCAGCAGAGGTCATGCATCTTACCTCTCTTCTCATTTCCAAAGCCAAATTAGCACAAACATTCTTTGAAGTACCAGTGTTTACCCAGGAGCCGTTAAATCATCACTGGGTACTGGTAAAGATCTAATGACTAAGCGAAAGCATTTTGCACCTCATTTCAACCATGCACACTGCTTTGAACAGGTTCTCTAGTCACGGAGCGTGCTCTAGTCTGCTAGAGCCCAACTGCAGAAAAGGGCCTGTGGCCCACCAAAGAAAAGCCTGTTCTGGGAAAGCCCTCAGGCCACAGGATCACACGCTGGCAGTCACCACCTGCCTGCCAGCACAGGCAATCTGTCACCTACCCCCTCTGTCACCTGTGTTTATCTGGCGGTTGGTCTGCTTTTCATTAAACGGTATAAGAGCAACTCGAGTCGACCTCCTTGCACCCAGTTCCTGGAGTGCTCTGTCTAGTGCTTCTCCACATCCATGTTCTCACAAAAGAAGCAGAAAAAACCCCAATCAACCAAACAAAAATACTTGAGAGAGAGAGAGACAAGGAGACAGCTACTGGTGAAACATCCTAGCTCTCTGAGTCCCGGGAACCGGCATTTGCTCTTCCTGGCGGCTCTCTCTGAATGTAGCAGCATCGGCTGACATACGGTGGGACTTCACGCTCTGGCTTTTTCGGTGTTTTTCTCTTTTCTTTGGGTGATTATTAAATGTGTTCACTTCTCCGATATTTGTCTCTTCAGTCTAGAAATAGCACAGAAATAATATTTCAGCTGAATGAGAACACGCTGACTTCTGACGTTTTCCACAATAGATGGGTTGATGTGAATATGAAAGATGATGTACTTGATTTGCTTCGTTTTTACCAGCCTCTAGAGAGTTTAATCTATCCAGAAAAGAAGTGTCTGTCTGATTTTTTTTCTGTGTGACTGTCAGTTCATCATCTTGTAAGACAGAGTTATTCTAGAACCAAAAAAGTAGAATTCATAAGGCAACTTGATGAGTTTTACTCATCCTATTTGTAGTCAACTTCCTCTATGAAATTATGTTGAGATATGTTTAATTGGCCAGCTACTATCAAAAGGTGACACCTGGATACAGTGCCCAAACTTTGAAAGAAAGAGTTTTTCTGTCTGCTTACCAATATTTACTGAATTGAAACTGTCAGATTCAGCTTTATAAAACTGGCCTAAAGCAGCACATGTTTACTTCATGTTTACTTACAAATGTAAGCTTATTTTGCATACTTCTTAATATTTATTTTCACTCATTTTATTTCCCGAAGGAAAGAAGAAAAAAATGCTTCAAACATCACACAACAACAGAAAGATTTCTCAGGCCATGTTTTCTTATTTTTATAACTTTCTTTTTTAAATCCTCACAGTAGGAAAGTTATATACTGAATATTATTAACAAGGATGGTTCTGATTCACTGATCTGTGGGGATAAGTCTGACCAGCGCTGAAAAAGCTGTAAGATGATGCAGAACAAGGGGTCTCTTGCTCGATGATCACCAGCAGCCAGACCCCAGAGAGCCACGGCACGTCCTTACACACAAGACCCCGTCCTTTACCTGAGGGAGCACCACTTGCAACCAGTCAGCTTTGAGGTTTTCTGTCAGCCAAAAAAGTAGAAGACAAATTTAGTTCCTGGTACCTCTAGCTGAAATTCTGGTAAATACAGCCTTTCCCTGCTTTTATTGGACGCACAAAAGCCCCAAGTGACACAAAAATATGTAAGGGCATAAAACAAATGGATGTTGAGCAAGAGCTTCTGCTTTTCTTCCCTAGTCATATGAGGATAAGGTGACATTCAATTACATTAAAAATTGGCAGCTTTGACTAAAGGAGGTCCTCTTTCACGTAATTAATGGACGGAAGTCCTGGCCCCAGGATGTCATTGAAAAGAAGTGCTACTCCTTGACTTCAGTGAATCTGCAGGGATCTGCACGTGCTCTGAACCCGGCCCTGGAAATGCAGTCGTCTCCCTGGGACTTCCCAGGATCAACAGTCTGCGAGATCCAGGGATGACTCTTTGAAGGGGTTTTATAGGAAAAGAAGCAGAAAAAATGCCTCCTTTGACATGTCACTAGATGTTTGTTATGTATGATATCTGTACAGCAATTATGAAGATTTAATTCACCAGCAAAAACTAGTGACGTGCAGTTTTTCACAACCAGTAGAGTACTGACAACTCTGCTAGAGCTAGGGGCCTCATTGCTAATGATTTAAGAATGTAAGATGATTAATACTTTTAGACAACATTTATCAGCTATAAAATCTTAAGTTCTACATTTTCATTTCCATCATGGCCTACATTTTTCCGTTTACTTTGGTGTTTATTTTGATGACTGAAAATCAGATCTGACACCCGCTTCGAGTAGCACATTGGCAAAAATTAATACTCAAATAAACAAACATCTCCTGTCAGGTGGATATTTTTTGAAGAAATACTGAGTATAACTTGTAACTAGGGACAATAGGTAAGTAGTCCTGGTTCCTTAGTTACTGAAAACTTTTTTGCCATGTTTTTAACCAACATATTCAGCCACATCTAATTGCATGGTAAAAGTAACATCTTCTGCAGGTTGGAAGTCACCCGTGAAGCTGTCCAATTTGGCTTCCCAAGACCTGGGCTGGTATAAATTGAATATGTTCTACAGCTACACAATAGTCTTTCATTTCAAGTTTTATTTATAACAGAAGGAGGTGCCTCAAAGACTGCTTGCATCTAGATAACTAATGGGGGAAATGAAACAACAGGTGGAGCCAGTATCTGTCCAAATTGCAGTACAAGTGCACCAGAGTTGTTGACAGGGAGTTCTTTTCAGAGTACATGAAATATCAGACTAGAATTTAATTTTGTACTTCAAATAACATGAAAATACTGTACAGCACAGGTTGACTAAGAAGAGGACCAGTTTACGCTGGATATCTGTGCTAGGTACTGCACCTATAAAAATTTAGGCATACAAACAGTTTTAGCAGGTGAGACCATAGCTACGTCTCACCCAATGTCCTGCCTCCAACAGCTGCTCTAGCAAATGCCCAGGGAAGAGCAAGACAAGCAACAGCTCAAGTATAAAGACGTGCTAGCTTAGCTTAAAAGACCAGCTCCTGAATTTCTGCACTTCAAAGTAAGTATTGGAGCAGCCAGTTTAAGGACATTTTTTCCTCAGAAACATTCACAAGAAGTAGATATACAAGCGGAGATGTCATTTTCAATGCTGTAATCCAAGTACTTTGAAGTAAGTACAGCTGTATTGTTAGAAGTTGAAGAGGATACATGATTATTTAAAAAAAACAGCTTCACCAAATCATTTATCTTATTTTCTTTGCTTCCAGAGGATAAGATCATGATGGAGTGATCTCTCCTGCAAGAGACAGACAATTGCACCTCTCTCCTTGCACAAACAGCTCTCCAGGCTCTTTTGGGCAGGAGAGAAAACTGCACCCACCAGCGGAGAGGTGCAAGGCGCTGCTACCTGCGATGCCAGCAGTGGGCACAGCCACACAAAGCCACCAGGCAGCCCAAAACAAAGGCGGTCTCCGGAGTGTTGGTAAGTTGAATACGTTTACCCCAATGGTCAGTGTACTCCAAACACTGACTTCTGCAAGAGCCTTCAATCTTTATAAAAATCTTATGCTTATAAGAAGGGACGGATGATTTAGGCAGAGCAGCTTAATATTATTTTAATTTATATTTGCCTTTCATAGGGATTCAGTCCAGTGTCTGAAGTGCTAAAATACCAAAACAAAATGCATGTGGCGGGCCAAATACACCCAGTCAAGATAAGCACCTGAAAGTTAGCATTTCCATGTGAATTAAAGCACTTTATCTTTTGAGGTTTGCATCTCACTATTTATAGCACAGCTAGGTGGGTCATGGTCTTGCAGCCTTAAGCATATGAATAGTCCCATTCACTACCACTACTCAGAACAAGAACTGTAACAGCATCTTTCACTGTCTCTTTCACCATTATCAACTGCTAGCACCGAGGCTGCTGAGCAGATGCCATTATAACCCACAGCCCCATCCTGATCTCGGCTTACGGTGGCAATCACGGGTAAATCCACAGCAGTCGCTGCCCTTACGGCAGGAGTAAAACAGCTGTGAGCTAAGTGGGATCAGGATCAGATCATCTGCTTACAGCCTCATATGTTTCCAAAACATTCTCTGATGGGGCTGAAATGTCCCACGATTGATCTCTGGCCAAAGGCAACTCTTCTTTTTTTTTTCTTTTCTTTTAAGTATAAGCAAACCTTCCATTTTCGAGAGGAGAAAAGATGTTGGAAAGAGAGTAGAGCAACCCTGTAAGGAACACTTCTGTAACCTACAGCCTTTTTGTTCGAGCCTTTGCATCCTCGTAGAACAAAATGTGATTTATTACCATAAGATAGTTAATTGTTAAAAAAGGCAAGAAAAAGTGCTGTTGGGAAAAAATACTGTTTTTGTCCCGCTTCTTATTCAAACACAACTCCTGCATATATTTTTCCTGTAATTGTATGTATTGTGCAACAGTGGAAATCAGAAAGTAACCACTATACAGCTGTTTACAGAATGGGAGCTAATAAACCTGACTATAAAACAAATAAATCTTTCTCTCTGTAGTTTCAAGAGTGTAAAAGCACCCTTCTACTTTGCAGAGCCTGTGCAGGGGCCTAACCCACAGGTCCCACATCCAGGAGAAAGAGCAAGCTCAAAGCTTCTCATCAGGACAGAACCAAAGAGAAGGCCAGCTCATTTGCAAGTGAACAGTTTACATAAACACACCAAAAAGCACAGACCCACTTTAAAAAGTTGTATTACTGTTAAAAATAATTTTTTAAAAAGCTATGAATGTATCTCCTAGCATTTGCCACAGTCTTTTGGATAAACTACCTCTTTACTAACTTGGAGCAGAAGATGGAGAGCCTGCTTTAGTTTCTCCAGGTTTTTGTTTCCAGCTCAGTGGTTTCTGCCTGAGCGCAGCCCAGATTCCCCGCAAGGTCAGCAGCCATTCAAAATCGCTCCCGCTCCCAAGGACCAGCCAAACCTCATTATATTTCTGTGCAAACATCCTCCTGAAATCGCAGCTCCACTGACAAACAGTTTTGCACAGCACAAAACAACAGGGTAAATCACACCGAGCTACAAGTCACCACTTTAGAGTTTCCAGCAAATCTATAAAAAGCATGTAACAGCGTAGAGGCACAAAATCTTTAAACATGACAAAAGCAGGCAGTGCCAGTCAGCCCTGCGTGTTGGTCTAAGGAGGTGTTCAGGATCCATACAAGGGTCAATTTGATAAGATGGTCACACATTTAATGATTTTCAAACACACACGGTGAGAGCCCAGCCCTGGCTCAACAGCAGCATGAGCTGTTCAGCAAAAAGGTTGGTCTACAATGGGAATTTAACACAGAAGGGGAAAAAAGCCACCTTACTTCACGATGGGAAGATACAGAGCTGCTTGAAGGGGAGGTCTCATTTCATAGAGATGACGGTACGCACCGCTTTCACCTCACGCTTCCCCTGCCTCTGACTCTCTCTGCTGGTGCGTGCAGTCCCTGGGAGGTCACGTCTCCTTCCCACACTGGGAGGAGGACTATGGATTTTGTTGGATTTCAATTATTTAGCATGTGTATATCCAAAGGTAGAAATCGTGTTACATTCACGGCAAACGTAAGCAATGTATGGCTAATACCATGACACAAATATTATCATCTGGGACGTACCAGTGAAGCAGCCTCAAACCAGGCAAGTTACCTTATCAAACACAGACTGCCTGTGAAATCTTGGGAAAATCACTCACCTGCCCCACAGTACCACGGAGCAGGACTATCTCAGATGCCTGTATCCCAAAATCCCTGCCTCACTGTCCTTTAAGCGCTATTTCTGCACAATCCTAGACTCTTTCAGTAGTGCTGATATCTCACTCCTAACCTCACACAAGCCTTTCCTTGGCTCCCCTGACAGCCCAATTAGATCCATTTCACATTTTAAAAGTTCTCCAAGGAGAGAGATCGGGCGAAATGAGGATTTCCTTCCCACCCAGGGATGCAATAAACACCAGGCTTCAGATCCAACCTCACTGACATTGGACATCTTTGTCTCTGCACTACATTCCTTCAACAAAGGCCATAGGGAATACAACCTCCCCCAGAGGAGGAGGAGGCAGCCCCGCAGCCAGCCGGCCAGCCAAGGCTGGAGATCCCAGCCTCATAAAGCATGGGGTGCTCTGAGCCCAAGCCTTCCTCATTAAGGAGGAATGACACCCAAAGAGACTGGCTTTCTTCCCCAACCAAAAGGAAAGAGCTGACCTCCAGGTGGGGAGCAGGAGTTGGGACTTCTGCCTGCACGGCACTGGGTGGCCAAAGGCTGCCGGGGGGCAGGGGGTGGCTGCTTGGCCAATGTGGCTGGTGGCAGAGGTGTGCTGCAAAACAAGCAAGGGTGGCTGCTGCCCGCAGTGCTCAGTGGGGACAGCCAGTGTGAGTGGGGGAAGTGGTAGCTGCTGAGTCTGGGCGCACTGGGAGATGGGGTGCTGCTCCTGTGGCGTGGGTTGCTGGTGGAGTCCCGAAATCATGCTCAGCCCTTGCCGCAGCAGCGATGCTGGGCAGTCCTGATTTGTATGACTAATGCCAAGAGAGGGCTTTGGTTTATGATTCTGGATTTCATCAAGAGTCCTTCCTCAAGTCCAAATTTAAGCCTCTGCCTTCTGTCGGCAAGCTGGGAAGAGCTGCCTCCTCTGCTGCAGGGACTGTGCATGTAGATCAGGTTAAGGCAGAGAGGCACAAAAATAGTGTGGCAATGGGTGACCACAGAAGCACCATAGTTAGACATGGTTTATTTAGTGCCAGAAGTATGCAAGTCACTTTGCCAGACAAGAATCTTCCTCCCAGAGAGGCTCCCAAAGAGCCTATCATCAGTTTTTTAAAGTGTTTGCAGTTTGTTGGCTGTAGCTTTGCACTGGAGTTGGTCTTGCCTAGGGGCTGTACACTTGCAGTGTTGGAAAATACAGTGTTGATGTATTCTTGCCAAATTCAGCTTGTTCCTTGGATTGTTTCCTTTCTCTAATCACTGTTTATCTTTACATGGGCCAGATTGGCCCATTTCTTCCACTCTTTCACTAGTCTCTACAACAGATATATGATCTCTGAAATTCTTCCTTGGCTGATCACGGTTCATTTATCAGGGAATAAATTTATCCCTTTGTTGAGCAATTAGTAAGCACTCAGTGAATTTCCAAAGGCATTTCTAAGACCTCAGCCACCTTGGATTTCCCCGTGTCACACGAGCATGACCCTATGTTTGCCCAGGCTTTTCCCCTTTTAGCAAAGCATCTCCCACCTACAGCCCACAAAAGCGCTGTACCTCCAGCTCTTGGAGAGGAGTCAGCTCCTCCCCACTCCCCCCCCTACTTTGGCAGGCAAGGAAAAAAAGAGCTACCCCAAACCTGCCCTCAGCTGTGTTTCTAAGCAAGGATTTTCACTGAGCCAGCTGCATTTGTGATTTCTACTCTCTTTCTCATGATATTTGTTTTGATTCTGTCTATCCACCTCTGTCGCTTCTATACTCCCAGGCCCATTTGCTTAATGTTCTGTTATCGTTGCTTACATTTCAGTATATATTCTACTCTGAATAGGTAAGATAGATGAATAAAAGATTATCATCCCTTTTTACAGATAGACAAGTGAGAGAGTGGAAAAATTAGGTTATTCCTTCACAGTCTGAAGCACAGTCACAAGCAGAGCCTCAGTCCCTCGAGTTTGGTACCCCAATCATAATCCCATAATTTTCCACCTGAACCTGTTCCAGCTGTTACTGACTCTGAAGGGCTGGATGAATGTGCTTTAGCGGTACCTCTAGCTGCCCGGGACAGCAAAAGCAATACTTTTACACTGAAGAGAGGGGAAGTAACTGGCCACTAAAACACCGGGAGGCAGATTCAGCCCTTACATAAGTGAAAGCTGTTCTGTTTTGCCAAGTCTGAATTTGCCTCTGTATCCATAGCATTGCATTTTTTAAGTTCTTCTGGCCAGAATGAAAAGGGTTTTGGTAACCCAAAGAAACCATAAAGCCCAGCTCTGAACTGGCTATAACACAGCCGGCTGCCATCTATGACAGCTGGAGATCGTTGGGCTGTGGACACAGTGCCAGCACGCAGATCCATCACCCATTGCCCCCTGCGGGGATGCAAGGACCATCGCCAGACTATTCCCATCTTGCAGCCAGAACCGTGGGGCTGAAGCAGCTCTGCTGCCGTCTCATGCTGTGCTTCTTCTGGCCTGCCTCCGTCGAGAGCCTGCTCTCCACCACCGGGAGCGGAAGCCGGGGCTGAGCGCAGCAGTGATGCACAGGGCTCTGTGTGCTTCGCTGTGGGAATTTTCACACATTAGCCTCTGCAGAACTCCCACTTAGAAATAAAAATCGCAAGTTTGGGGCAAAAAGTATTTGCCAAGACCCCTTAATTGGACGAGTTTGTATTCAATTTCCCCATGGTTGCGTAGTATATTCGTATACAATTTCTAACTTTTTTCCTCTCAAGCGCATATTTAACAGTTGGGTGTGCAGATCCTTATGGAAGAAAAGTGCTATGATTTTATAAAAGTCTTGTAAATATTGCCTGTGTAAGACAGCGCACAGGGTGGTGATGTCCAGGCAGCTGGCATTAATGGGTAGATTAATGTCATTGCCAGAGTCATCTCTGTCAGCAATGAGTTATACTTCATTCAAAATGGTGACATCAGCTTGCAGGCAGTGAAGACAACAAACTTTGCTTGGGACCTCTGAACATGTTGTCTTGAAATCCTTAAGATACGTTGTGTTACCCTGACCTGTGCTTCTCTCCTTGTAGATAAAACAACTAAATCTACTTTTTTTATAATCTTCTTGCCCATTTTAAAATAAAAAATAGCTGAGTCTACTTTAAGAGCCTTCATATAGCCCTCCTTCCATTTTCCACAACGAAGCACAAATGCAGCATATACAAATGTAACAGCATTTACAAATACAAAGCTCCAGCAAACACGAGACTGTAATCCAGAATAACTTGACTCTCCAGAGCAAATGGGAGAAATAAAAAAGAAGGATGCTGGGCCCTGGGATGCTGAGGCAACAAAACTTCTCTGCTGATCATGAGCGAGAAGCAACAAAACCTCTCCGCTGACCTTAAGTGAGAAGTCCCTCCCATCCTCTGCCCTACATCAGCACAAGCCAAATTCAAAGATACCGCAGATGGTAACATGCCTCTTGACCACAGCTCGTAACCAAAAGACTACACCCTTCTGTGGTCATGATTTCAGTGGCCAGCGCGATATCTCAATTTGGGCTCTAGAGACCTCGTGAAAATCGCGCGCAGTGACTGGTGCATGTAGGAGGAGGGTTCCTATGCCCCATTTCCTCCCTAAGACACCTGCACTACGGAGAACTCTATAAAAGGCCACAGTTTTATGCAAAAAAAAAAAGAAAGAAAACAGTAAACATTTTCAAGAAATGGTCTAATCACATTCAGTTCCTTCAGTGCTTGCTGGAATAATCATGATGAACTCTGTCTGTGCTAATGGGGGTGTTATAAGTATCTGTGTAGGACTGCCTCTGTAATTCAGCATTAATTAGCTGAATCATTATTTTAGAGTGTTACTGAATTATCTTATAATTACCACCTAACTTGGTGCTTGTAAATGAGGCAACAGAAGGAAATGGCAATTCTTTTAAATGTACTTAAAGTTAAGAAGGCATAATAAACACTCCATTCTGTCCTTTTTAGAAGCTTTTTTATCTTCTGCGAGATGTAAGGCTAGTACAACTGCTTTCATCTATGCCTTGTAGATTTATTACAATCATTATAACAAATGGAAATGAATATTATTCAGGTTTATTACCCCATAGTATATCTTTATGAGCACGCAGGAAACCATGTTGCTTCTTTATCCACTGTCTATGAAGGGAAAGAAAAATCCTGTCTGGAAAAACAGAGTATTGTGATTAAAAAAAGATCATTTGATTCTCCTAATATAACTGTTTTGCTAAGAACTTATCTGCTCTGATTCCCAACACAATCAGACCTAATTGTTGCTCACTAAGAAGCCTCATTACGGCTTGACTGGGAAGGTAGTTAGGAAATACCACATACATTTTGTCGTCATTGATTCTATTCTGGAAGTGCTAATTCTGCGGTACAAAGTCTATTGCACCATACCCCCCTGCCTGAAATGTGCAGAAGCAAGGGGAAAGAAAAGGAATATGTTTGTCGCTGGGCAAATCAGAAAAGCTTGTAACACCTGGCTGGTTCGGGTCCAGACTCTTGGGATCAGCTTTGAATGCTCTGGACAAGACACTTTGCTCAGATAGTCATATGTTCCCAAGAGACTGTTCGATATAATTTTTTTTGCAGGATTTTCTGACGGCACAGACACATGCTTATAAAACCATAAAGAACCTTATTCTCAGGCTTTTACTGGAAAATACTTTCTGTAACTTCTATACTCAGACTAAAAGAGATTGTCCAGGTCAACAGATCTGAGATCTGCTAGACCAAAGGGGAGTCAATGTTGTGCAACCAGTTGTACTAGCAACCAGACATTTCTTGCGTGCTTTAGCTTTTCAGGGTGTATTTAGGGATTTGCAGCAGGCAGTTACAGTCTGCATTCTCTTACTTTTACCACATACTCCTTATGCGGGAGTCGCAACACACCTATAGCCTCCATTTTGTTAGTATTTTGCCAGCAGAGCTGAGGGCACATTAGTACTTGACTTCTTCAGCAGCTAAGTGATTCTAAATATGAAACAAAAATCAGTGTGTGTATATATATATATAAAGAATAGAGATACTTGAAAAATCTTTGTCGTGAGCAGATTTTCAGCCTGACTATTTTCAAATACATTGCCTCCTCAACACTAAATATTATATCCAGTTTGAAATAATGTAATAGTTTATTGTGTATGATTGCTGGTAGGATGTTACTGATACAATGAAGGTATGTAACACTAAATCACACTTTACCTTTATATCTATGAAAAAAGAGGATTTTCATACCCTGGCATGTTTATTGCTTTGAGGCCGAGCCTATTATTTATTAGGGTTCAATCTGTAGTTCTTAGAAATGGCACAATATTACTATTATGATTGCTCTTCTCGCTAGAATCATGATGGTATTCACTTTTCATACAGAGCAGTTTAAATCATGGGAAGAATTCATAGCACGGTTAAACAATTTGGTGGCAAAGGTAGTCCACAAATAACCACAACTTACGTGTAGTATGGTTTTACAGGTGACAGGAGAATGTTTTTCTCTCCTTAAGTTTCTCAACCCTCTTAGCCAAGGTCAATCGACTAAAAATGTGTGTCATTGCTGGTCTTCAAAAGCAACTTTCTAAATAGACAGTAGCGGTCCATTATTAGGAAATATAACGGTCCTGAAAACTAGAATATAAAACACTTGGAAGTTTATATGATGAAAATATGAACAATAGAAAGTTTTTGGTTGGTAGGGACCTTGGGAGCTGATCTAGCCCAACCTCCTTCTCATAGCAGGAGTAACTTTAAAGTTTTGTCAGGCACCTCAGGATCTCACGCAAGCAAATTTTCCTTACTTCCCAAACTTTCCAAAGCTCCAAATGACAAAATGCAGCTCTTTGTTCAGCTTACATCCAGAACAACTCCAGTTTGGGTGCATTTAGATTTGCGACTCCTACCTACACTGCTAGTATCAGCACAGGCGGTAGTTTTACATATTAGTAAGGCTGCCAACCGCCTTGAAGAACCCACTTCCAATTGTGCATAACATTTCCAAACACTACAAAACGTTTCTATACTGAGTGAATTCTTTTCTTTTGTTTTGTTTCAAGAGACAAATTTCAGCTGAATTAGCTCAGGTGTTTCTAAGGAGCAGACTCAGGAACAAGCTTGCTGCTGAAAAACTTAGTGCCTTCCCATAACTTTGGAGCAAGGACAAGAAGCTGTGTCAAAGAACAGCTTCTCTGTGCAGTTTCTGTGCAGGTCCACCCACATTTGGTTAAAGGATGAGCCTTATAAAAATTGTGATTGAATCTGCTCAGTGTAGGCTTACTAGCCTTTAACAGATATGTCTGTGAGGATGCCAGTCCCATGGAGCATGTCCGAACCTCTCTGCACTTTTTTGGAGAGCAGACTCCATCTGTGTGCCAGGGCAGGACTCGGGCACAAGCAAGGCATGTGCCGACCTGCGCACCAGTCCCTGCTACCAAGGGGACAGAAGTCTGGTCACAGGGAGCAGCTGGGAGGTTGGTGTCACATGCACCATGTTTGCTGCAGGACGTGGACACTGAGTGGAGGATGATGCCATGTGCCAGGGATGGAACAGGGGTGGGAAGTGGCTGTGGCACAGAAAGGGTGGAGTCTGGGACAGGAGCCCAGGGACCACTGCTGGAAGAACCAGAATAAACAAGGCATGGGTGGGGAGGCTGGAGAGGGGAGATAGGAGGTACTGAGCAAGGAGCCCGTGCCAGGTGCTGGGACTTTGGTATCAAGCCTTGGACCAGCCAAGTGGTGAGAGCACGAGGGACCAACACTGAGAGAGGGGGCATGAAGACAGGAACGAGTTAGAAAAGACAAGGCAGAGTAATTTGCTCATAAGCTTCTACATGGTGCTCATCACTACCAGTTCTGAGTGCTTTACAAACATCAATGATTTCATTTCCACAGCATGCTGTGAACTGAGGTGATACTATTAACAACACTTTAAAATGGCAATCTAAAACCTGGGGAGATGTAGGTCCAAAGTTTCTACTATTCTTGGTGTCTGTTCTGAGTCATGTATTTGTTTTTCTCAGACCATTTACCACTACATAACGTTTCAGGCATGCAAAGTTCATTAGAGATGTAGCTGCTCATATGTCTGAAAACCAGAAGCCATGGTCAAGTGTCCATAAAATAAGGAACACTGAATTAAGAATAACCTGTGAAAAAATTGGTTTAAGCGACTACCTAACATCTTAATGGGACTCTTCAGCAGAGCCAGAATAAGAACCAGCTCCCACAGTGCAATGCTCAGCTGAGGCTCCCTGTGCTCCAGACTTTCTAGTACACCTTCACTTACAGTTGTACATCCTAGAAAAATCTATCATGGGCTGGTTTAGAAGAAGGAATTTGTCAGGACAGAGGATAATTTAAAAAGCTATGAGAAGGATAAAATGGCAGGAAATATTATTTAAATGTTGATGAATATGCTTAGTTCCCCCCACATCATCTCACCGTTTGGGCTGACTGGTGCCTCTAACTTACTCCAGGACAGGCATGACCCAGAGAGCTCTTAGTGACATCTTCCCTGCTCCCGTAAGCACAGACATTCAGCTGTCCAGAATAAATCTCCTGGGAGGTGTTTTTCTTCTCTAGCCCACAATTAAATGACTTCTTTACTGCCTCTTCCTGTTTACGCATGCCTCCTCCCCAGTGATTGGGCTCAGTGGCTGAAGCGTCACGTATTTCTGCATGGAATGGCATCCTTCATTCCCTCCCTCCTTAAAGTTACTCGCTTAAATTTTCTGCTGTGTATCTTAATTAACACATTGACAGCTTTAGGCATCAGGACACTTTCTCCTACTTAAAGCCTCCTTAAAATATGGTGATGTAACTTTGCACATTATAGAGTATGAAAACATTTAATGATGAAAGCTCTTTTTAAGTTTTATTCTGCTAAACTTGATGAGATTTTCAATACCCTGCTGCGATAAATCTCCATGTACATAGACAAATGCAACAAGAGGTTTAAGAATGAAATAGTTCAGGCTACACAGTCGGCATCTCAATTTGTTGGATTAGCGAAACGGCCTTGCACCTGCCCTGATTTTAGCACTGGGAGGTTAACTCCAGTTTCAAGACATTAGCTTGAATGCAAATAAAATATATTTACTCAGTTAGGTTTGAACATGTGTTGCGTCAGTTGCCTGATAGCCTACGTGATACCATGACATTTATAATTGTGTTGATTCTTACTGTCGGGTGAAATCTTAACACTAAAACTTTTGGGGTATTTTTTGTGTGCAAATGCAAAAAAAAAAAAAAAAAAAAAAAAAGAAAAAAGACGCAAAAGTACAATATGTTTGAGTACTCTTAGGTTCATCCTGAGCTTAGTTAAAATGATCTTATTTACTCTTGGGCTTCTTACTAAGAATCTTGTTTCAGGAAACATTTTACATGAATTTCACATTCTTTCAGGCACAAAACTATTTGTCTGTGAGCTGGTGCCATGACCGCAAAATCCTTAATTTCTGATTTCTGATGGTCATTTTGTTGGGATTTACTGACAGCAGCCATTGCCCATCCCAGCACCCCGCTTTTGCAGAGCACAAAAGCCGTCAACTCTTTGTAGCCCACCAGAAGCAGGCTCATGAAACAAGCCGTGCCCAGTATTCACCATACGCACACAGCAAAACTCCAAGGATGGTTCCTCTAAAAAAGTTTGTCTGACAGATCCACATACGTCATTTCTTGGCATCTATCTGTCAAATTATTTGGCAGTTCTCTCCATATGAATTGTAGCAGTTTAGCTGCAACAATTTCCAGATCAAAGCTGTCAATCACTAGCCAATTCCCACAAGGACATGCAAAAGGACCTGACGGGGAAATTATCTAAAGCTGCAATAATCTAGAAGACATGATAAAGAAAAAAAGCAAGATTTCCCAAATTATATGGACTGAAGTTCAATTACTGTTTTCCTTTGTACAATATAAGACCGTGAGCTATCATAGCAGGTAGATTTGGAGGCAAAAATCTAGAAAGTGAATTGCAATTCATCTATTTCCTTGGCATTCCCTCCCTTTCCAATTAAATACGCTTTTCTCTTCTTCTCCATTATTCTGAGGAGGCAGTAAACCTCAGTCTAAATGATCATTTACATGAAAATCAGAGCTCTCCAAGGCATCCACTGAAACTCCTTTAATACAATATTTGCTTTAATTTGATTTTCTTTCTTGCCTGTGGGAGATTTTCAATCACGTTTGGTATGATTTATAATTGTACGCCCCCTCCTCCTGCAGAGGTCATTCCCTTTCCTAAAACTGCATCATTTGACTAGAAAGAATTCCTTTTACAAGTAAACAGCTCAGCAATCAATATTGTCCACAGATGATAGTGAGCACAGTCCAATTTTTAATAGGGTCTCTCAAATGTCAAAAAGCTCACTTTAATCTCCAAGAAATATAATCTGTTTACATCACCTGCAGCCTCTTGGTTGTCTCCTTCAGAAAGACTGCTTTCTTGGGCTCACTGAATAATCTCTTCTACCTTATCTTGTGAAGAATCCAGCTTCATCATACATATTTAAAGCAATTTTTACCTTCCTGAATACGAGTGAATCAGAGAACCATATTCTGTGATTCTTATTTATTTATCTCTCCACTTCAAAATAGAAAATCACATACACAGTGTATCACATACTTCTTAAAGATATTTAATCCTGTTTTCATGATATCGATCTCACTTTGTTTTATTAAAATAATCTGCCACATGCTATTGAAACTGTCTCTCAAAGAAACAAATACTCCTTTTAAAGAGGGTACATTGAGGAAATGTGTTGCTCAAAGTATTAAAAAATAGTATTTAGCATTGTAATTATACAGATATACTAAGCCTTTACCAAACATGGAATGACGTTCAACAAAATAAAAGCTAAAGTCAGTAGCAGAAAAGCAAAACTCTAATAATAATCAAAATAACTATTTTTTTCTATTGCTTATCTATGCTATGACATGCCAAAGCACTACCATGCCTGATGGCATACTGAACCCAAAGTAAAAAATTTTGTTTATCTAAAACACATACACTAGGTCTGATTTTCTGTCCCCACATTTATCTCCACGTGTTTTGTTGCATGTCTGCATGGTATTACATAAACATATCATGAATTCATACATATATACGGTAAAGTAAGCATCTAGCCACGTCTGCATGTGTATCGTCTGCTTAGCTATATATGCATGGTTGTGTGCTTACTGATCAGACATATAACTGATAGAAAAATTAGGGTCCATATCTTTCAGTCAATATATATTTGCGGGATCTTGGGGTTTGAATTTTGTGAGATTCTTCTTTCTTGCAATCTGAAGCTCTTAACAAGTCATTATTTATCTCCTAAACCAACTGATTTCCCCTATTCACCTATCTCAGCTTCAAGACTTACAGCTGTGGGAAAACCCAGGTGATTTCTGCATAGTTCTTTGGCCTCTTTTGGGGAACTTCAGGCTTTATTTTAGAAATAGTGTGCATTACCCAGCTTCAGGTCAGCTATTCCATCTGTGTTACTGGTTGGCTTAAAAACATTCCCTTCCCTACAGTGCAAATGACAGCGGTCTTCCCAATTTTTTTTTTCTCTTCTTGCTCTTAACAGAATATCTTTACAAGAAAGATAACAAACTTTGCATCTGTGCATTGCATGATAAAGAGCAGTGCAGAGACAGCTAACCTGTCTCCAGAAACCAGGTGAGGGACGAAAAGTATGGTACCTCCTGAGTTAACGTACCCTGTAAAATAAATTGATATGCATTTCTGTAATGTATGTACTCTAACTTGTTTTACTTGCTTTTATAGTGGCTATAGTCCAGCTGCGCAAAGAATATATGTATTTGCATATGGCTTCCAAGGGCCACAACACTTCAGTTGACCGTATTGTTAAAGACAAGGCAGAAAACCACAGAGAAAGCCTGCCAAGCACTGAGACAGGGTAAGAGTTGCGGCCTCTCGGGCTTGAGAAGCTCACATGAGGGGACATTCCCAAAGAAGGTGCAAACACGTCATCAGACAAAGATTTTCCTAACCAGAAATCCTCTGCACCGCTCAGGAAATCCTGCCAGTCTGCAACAAAATGCCCAGAGCCATTGGCAACCTGAAGGGGTGAGCGAAACCACTGCATGCTGTGCCAGAGACACTATCTTACCCCATGGTACTTGGGAAAGGCTAAAACCGCTGTCGCCCCCTTCCTGGGGCTACGGCTTTTGGTGGACTGCTCTAGCTGACAGGACTTATCAGTCACACTAGTGATCAGTAAACCACTTGTTGGTCTCTGCAGGTAGAGTGAGAGACCCTGAAATACATCATCCCCAAATCAAAGCTGAGTATCAACAATACCACTATCCATATGCCACTCAGAAATGAACGCTCACGGGAGATGGTGCCAACTGACTTACACTGATATTGAGGGGGAAATCCAGAGAAGTGGTGTCTCCTAATTCTCTGGGCCACCCATTTGTCCTGTCCTCATAATGCACCCCAAAACCTATTCCACCAGAGTGGTGGGATTTACCTTAAAACTTCCATTCTAACCAAAACCCTATCAGTCTGCTCAGTATCACACTCCCAAAATGTTCCTTTGTTTTTTCATCATGCTAATAAAGTGAAGTTTCTTCTTTCCAGATGTGTCCACTGCCCTGAAAGTAGAAGGCACCCCACTTGGATCAATGCACAAACTTTGTTGCTCTGTGAGCATGCATTGTTGCCTTACAGTAACTTCGCTGTGCCTTCGATTGCCTTTATCAATGCCTTTGTCATAGCAAGCTTTTCCTGTGATGAGCAACATTTTGAACAGTGCTCATTTCAATCTGTAACCATTAGCTGTGGGACAAATCTCCTGTTTCTTCTCATGGAAAACCCATTGTCCTTGAAAAGAAGATATATATTCACCTGAACCAGGGCTATGTCAGAATATTATTAACTTTAAATCCAACAAGTAAAAATAGCAGGGATGCACAGCAATAACTGGAATCGTATTTAATATTACATTCTAGCAAGCCCCGAAGCGACATAATTATGCGGCCACTGCTGCATCAAACAAGGAATAACCACTGAACACGCTTGAAGGCATATGCTGTCATTTACAGATGCTCTTTGGATAAGATTTGTAACATGTAAGTCTGCAGCCTCCCTCTTCCTTTCAGCTATTACAGAGGTTCAGGGAGCTGGGGAAGCAGGGGCAAAGAAGGATGAGGGAGAGCCATTTCTCTGGTTTTGACAGACTCTCTTCTCTGTCACCTCCAGCTAAGGTTTCTTTGAACTGCTCTCCCTACTGGTCCATAACAAGAGTAGCATGTCATGTCTTATTCCTTACCAAGGTCACTGGGAGATAGTGTTGGAGACCCTCAAATGTTGGCTGTGAAGGCACCTTATAAGAAACACCTTTCTCACTTCACATGAACCATATAACATTACCTTTCCACCTGAGGATTGATATATCTTTGCCAATCCTTTCCCACCTTCATGGAAACAAACTTTCAGTATGAGTTGTGAATGATTGCCCCTCTGTTACAATCCCTAAGGTGATATTCAAAAACTCATGCCAGTCTCTTCCCACCAAACCATAGCCCTGAAGCCCTGGACCCAGACTGAGCTAACAGGAAATTATCAAAGGGATGCCTCAGATGAAGGACATTTCTGCTGCCTCCTTTCTCCAGTTCCGCTTCTATCCTATTTTGACCACTACTGTTCTCAACTCTCCATCTCCCTAGGGCAGTGGTCCTGGGTCACATGCTACAGAAATCTCTCCCACCCTGTACTTAGAGCTCTATCTCACCATTGACTCTCTACCTGCTGCAGGTGAAGGGGTCTCATAGGGAGAGGGACCAGCTCAAGACTGCGGAAATCCCCCTGCTCTCTCAGCCAGGATACTGGGCCCCCCATATCAAAGCTGACACTGGCCCTCTTTTAGTTTAGTGCCCTGTAAAAACGGAGTCTCTCCGCTCCTGAAGGAGTGCTCCAAGCCCCCCATTTTGTTGGTCAGATTTCCCAAAGACTTGTGGTATCTCCCCAAGTATCGCTACCCACCTTAGTAGATACCACTACTAAAACCTCCACAAAGACCCAAACACAAAGAGAAAATGACAGGCTTTTGTTGGTGTGCTTCACGTCTTTGATATGGCTGGGATGGATGGATGGATGGATGGCTGGATGGATGGATGTGTGTCCCTCTGTGCTGCACCACCATTAATGAGGAGATACCGCTGCCCTCCATGCCCATATTCATTGTTGTTTTCATTTTGCCTTTGCAGCCTAAATTGTAGTCATCTCATAATGTCATTACTGGTATGAAAACCATCCTGCCAAGTTTCATGTACTCTATAAAGGTCATAGATACCCATTAATTTATACCACATTTGCTTTTTGTTCTTAATCACCCAAATACTTCCTGCATTTTATATACATGTTTTCTGGGTTATGTGACACCAAATTATTCTTCACTGTCCGTCAAAAGGAAATGCCTTCTTCATACTGCCCTGAGTATTTGACATTCTCATATGAATCTGGATTACCTGCAATCCCTCCCTCTCAATCTTCAGTTTACAGATTATCAAACTAGATGGGGCAATTTTGAACTAGGTATCTTTTTCGTACATAAGGCAGGAGGTTGCATCATCTGTTTTATGAAGTATTCTGCTAATCTCTGGATTCAGAAATTTCTTGCTCATATCAATTTGTCTCTTTGATTAGTCTTCTTTTTTATTTTAATCAGAACTGGCATGGGGAAGCACCTTAAGCTGTTTTGACCCATTATGCCTTCAGTCCTAGAAATCATCCTTTTGGCATGTTTGATTAAAATGGATCAATTAAAGGGGACACTTTGCCATTCCTTGACATAAACTCCTCACTTTTGGTCCCATCCCCTATTTTAGTTCCCAAGAGTCACAGCACCAGATTCTTTTTCTGCAATCAAACTGTGATAATTCTTTTTATAATGGTGCAATAATCTACTCTCTTCTGGTTTCACCTTAGCAAGCTCAGTGAGTCATAGACCTTTACATATACTGCATCTACGCCCACTGACGATCAACAAGGAGCGACAGTCCCTGGGACTCATTAGCTCTCCACAATGGGTTTACAAGGAAGCACCTGCTTAGGACTAAACACCCTTCAGTATAAGCTCGGAAATAAAAATGCACACACTGAGTGTACTGCCTCATTTATTTATTCATTTGTTTATGATTTCCAGTAAAAGAAGGTCTAATTCTTTCTCTTCTGACAGTGTAAATCATGTTACATGTTACAATCACTATTGTTACAATTATATAAAAGTAGTATAAATACTGCAAATCCAGCCCAGCATCTCTAGTTCCTTAAACAATCCTGTGCTTGCTTTCACTATTCTTACGCATTCCTCTTACGGAAAAGAGTAATGCTCAGGACTTGAAAAGTGAAGCTCATCTGCAGGACCAGCATCGTGGCGACAGGTGTCTTTTCCCTAGAACAGAACCAAAGGAACCAGATTAAAAAGATCAGTACCTCATCTTACATTTAGGAGTAGTCATGTCTGCTCTGCAGCTGTTGAACAAAAAAGACTGTTGATAGGCTCAGTCTTTCAATTTTAAGTCACGCATAGCGGACATAACTGAACCACGTTGGGAGAAATTCTTGTTTGCTAAACCCTCTATCATTCCTGCCCTGGACAAACTTTGCCTCTTAAACAAGATTTCCTCTGAGTTCTGGCTGATCTTCCTTTAGAAATCTTGAGAGGGGTACATAATTTCTACTCTGTGATTGTCTAGCCAGAGCTGAGAATGGAATGCAATGTAAATAAATAAAGAAAAAACATTTGAAATTACTTTCATTTGGCCATGTTCCTGCCTCTTTTCCGTTTGCTTTCCACGTATATATGAAGGAATGGATTTTGTTGTTGGAATTACTCATTGTCCTGGTTTCCGCTAGGATAGAGTTAATTTTCTTTCTAGTAGCTGGTACAGTGCTGTGTTTTGGATTTAGGATGAGAATAATGTCGATAGTACACATGTTTTAGCTACTGCTGAGCAGTGCTTACACAGGGTAAAAGCCTTTTCCTGCTTCTCACCCCACCCCACCAGCGAGCAGGCTGGGGGTGCACAAGAAGCTGGGAGGGGACACAGCCAGGACAGCTGACCCCAACTGACCAAAGGGATATTCCACACCATATAACGTCATGCCCAGTGTATAAACTGGGGGAAAGCTGGCCGGGGGTCCGCTGCTCGGGAACCGGCTGGGCATCGGTCAGCGGGTGGTGAGCAATTGCATTGTGCATCACTTGTTTTGTGGTTTTACCTTTTTTTTTTTTTTATTCTCTCCCCCCATCCCACTGGGGGGGAGTGAGCAAACGGCTGTGTGGTACGTAGCTGCCTGCCGGGTTAAACCACAACACTCATGAAAAGCAGAGTTCAAAGTGGTGAGCGCATGAACAGCATGCACAGAAGCCAAAATGTAAATGTGCATGTACAAGAATTCATGCCAGAAATTCTTGCACGTTCATGGAATGTGACTCTTCTGACCAGGCTCAAGCAGGCAAGGTAACGTCAATCTTTAGCGGCTGCTGCTAATCCATACGGTAAAAAGCCCTGACAATATGGGTTTTCTAAATTCATGTCAATAATGAATACACTCAAACAGACCATGGCGCATTTTCCTTCCCCAGACAACAACCGAATGTGTTTTAACTATACGTCATTCATGCTCACGCAGCAATCTTGGGACAGCAACGGCTGGAAAGGAAATCTGGTCCTGTGATGAAAGGCAGTGAGCTGGGATTTGGGAAGTACCGAGCTTTGTCATAGCCTTCTTAGGGGACCTGAGATAAATCCTGCAATCTCTTTGTTCCTCCACTCCCTGTCTATAAAACGGTGATAATGCTTCTCTTCTTTCCAGAGCTCGGAAGAAACATGTCAGCGTGGTACTCGGATGCTGCAGGCGCCAGGATTGTACAAGCACTGATACACTGACAGCGTCGTTTTTGGAAACCAAGCTGAGCGACTGTCACTTACGCTCATACCAAAAGAGAACAAACCATAGCCAGGCAACCGGGTTGGTAAGGTTATCTGCTCTCACCTGTGAACCACTCTGTTTATTTGCATATGTTTGGGGCCATTAGGGACAAACCCATCCAATGTGTCAAAATTTCTGTTGCTCCTGGCTTGTGGGGCAAGTATCAGCGAGCACAGTGGGAAAATTTTGGAATGCATGACCTTTGGTTACCAGGTATTTAGTCTAGGCCAGACAAATTCTGGTGTGACCTTCATCTTCAAAGTCAGGACACTTTCTCAGAACACCGGCTTATGGTTCCTTGTGGCAAATATATTCCTTTCTTAACCAAATCTTTGTAAATCAACATGCATCCAACAAGGACCAACTCTCTGTGTCGTGCAAGATCAACTGCCCAGCTTGGGCCCGGGTGGCACATTGAATGAGCTCCTCGAGCTGGACCATAGCCTACATAGGAAGTGGTATTTAATATATGAAAAAAATCAACAGACTACATCTATTCAGCAAAGCAGTGCAACTTCCACCAAAATCAATAGATTTTTTTCCTTTTCTGTCTTGGTACGTGTTAAATTAACACTTTTCTTGAGCAGTCTCTTAACTCGGCTTCATAGCATCGCTCTATTCAGTCTCTTCTTCACGGTGTGCTTCGGGGAGAGCCCATCAGAAATCTCTCTTTTCCAGGAAATAAAGATTTTTAAAAATTTAGAAAACAAAGGTCTTTCAAGTCTCAAAATGAATGTGATCACGCAGGTTAATACCAAACCATCTCTCGTTGCATAATATCTGAGAGCAGGTAATTTTAGGATTACAGAAGAATCTGGAAAATTACATAAAAATTCTCCTTTTGCTGTAGGAGCTTTAAAGCTGCGCCTTCATTCAATCAGGAAGGTAATTTCCTCTATACAGCAAGTTTGAAATTCTACTTATGACCTTGGTGTCATACCAATTTTGGTACTAACTTGTTCCACACTAAGTATTGCTACTAGAACTGTGAATAATCATCAAAATTAACTAGCCTATAGAGTGATTAAATAATTTCCTCCAATTTGCATTTGCTATGTTTATTCAGTGCTGGAGGGTGTTCTTTGCTCTCCTATTTTTACTGCTGTTAAACACTATGTCTGGATTTTTGGCATAGGTGCAGTGCTATTACGGTTACTACAAAATTTTAATCAGATTACAGTATGAGTTACCATTTGATACTGTAAAAATGCCAGTAGATTGTCAATAAATATTAAGATACAATTAGCTGCCACTACCTTTTATTGTTTGGAATTCATTAATATCGAGATAAGTCTTCATTCTGTGGCGATTTTATGTTCTGTTTTTTTACAAATTACATTTTCTTACAAGTAATAGTGCAAGTAGTAAACAAGAGAGAAGTTGACTGTAAACAATGTAAATAGATACGGCAATATTAAAGCTACAAAAAACAAAAAGTACTGCCTATGTGTTATTCCTTGTGCTTCGTTTGCCCTACCATTGTCAACGAGACCTATTACTCACAACAAGTAATTCTTTGTGAGATGTTTTCATTTTGAACTGGATGAAACTATCGGTGCTAATCGTCAATAAAAACTGTGATCTTAAACATATTGGAAATCTGTGTTTTCAAATGCATGTCTTGGCCTTTTACACAAGCAAGTGGTTGCTAATGCCAATGTGCATTAGAAATGCAATTGTACTATACTTAGATGTGGTTCAACCACAGTTATAACATGGGCCATTAAGGAGCATTAAAAAAAGAAGAAGAAAAAAGACAGACAAGAAAGAATCCAGGTTAAAAGGGAACATGTTCTGTGGCTCAGCTAAAAGATTTATCTATAATTAGAAAACAAAATTGTTCAAAATTAGACTAAATAGACAAAATATTGATAGCTCAGAGAACATAAGCATACCATACGGAAAACATGCTTACTTATATTTTCCCAGGGCTTGTAAAGAATTCTAAAGACTTTCGGCATGGCTCAGGAAATTAGCTTTAACACAATTAACTGGTGAGTCGGAGGAGACTCTGGACTCCTCTCTCGGAAGACTCACACCTGTTGGACAAGGAAAGTAAACTCTCATCGGTCATCACCAACGGTTTTCCAGTGTCTTCCCGAAATGCAACTCCTCCCGATCAGCTATACATCTCAAATAATCAAAACCACATGAGCCAAATGGCATAAAAATTAATTCTATGGTGAATAATATCAGGTAAAGGAATAATATATGTGACCACGTGATCGCCTGTTTTCCTGGGCTGGAGCTGGAGAGAAGTGGGAAATGCCCAGCTGCCTTAGTTGGAACCGACTCAAAACTTCATCCGCTTTGGTTCAGTTCTCAAAATAGGGCACATGACCTCTAAGTAAGACAGTACAGTAGGCTGCTTTTACACTACATCGCTGCTGCTGCAGCCCCTAATACCAATGTGCTCGCTTTACCAAGCATGGGAGGAGGTAAAATTTGACACTTGCCGAGTTTCAGCATTATCTTGTTTTGTAATGCATTATCCATAGCAAATTTACCACTATCTTTAGGAACAGAGATGACATCTGCTACAGAGTGGCTTACACTTGTCTGTCTGCTGCTTTCAGTGTCATGTGTCTGACATGAGTTAACCTCTTATAAAATCTAATGTGAGGGAAGAGAATTGCTCATCGGAGGTGTCCGCGCTGCTCCTCTTGACCTACTTGGAAAACTACGACTCCACTCTTGGCGGTTTCCCCCATCGCGACACAGCTGCAGAAGACAGTAACGGGACCACTTTTAATGGAATTTGAAATGTGCTATATATACATTTGTATGCCTTTGAATAGCCTTATTTCCAAACCTTGCAAAGCCCATTCGTTATTTTATCAAGCCCACTATAGGTCCTTTTTTCCCACGGAATTGGCATAATGAGAACAGATAGCCTTTTCTCTTTGCAGATAAAGATCCAAATTGCGTTTTATAATCTGACAATTATGTAGTTTGATTTTTTAAATAAAATAGATAATCTCCCTTCCCCATTCAAGATGAGATCTTAGTTGTTAGTGACAGCTGTTAAAATGCTGCTAAAAATAGATACAGTGTCAACCACTAAAAAGCTAAGTGCTCCTGTGAACCACAAGCAGAAAACAAATGAGGTTTCTACTGAATTTCTGGAAAATCTGTGAGCATCTTGCATGTACTGGGAAAGGTGCTTTATTCTTCCAGCAGCCATCTCTGTATGTAACACAATGGGGGGGGGGGAGGAAATCAAACATTTGGTATTAAGACAGAAGATAGATATATTCCCTCAATTTTATTTTCTCTCTCCTTTTTGTTCTTAAAAAAAAAAAAAAAAGATGATGCAACACAAAGACTGAGGCTACCTCCAAGCGTTTCAGATGCCTTTTTCACTTACACCTTTGCCCTGCAAAAAAAAGAATAGCAGGAAGAGTAAGACAAAAGAAGTGCAACCAATCAGCCAAATACACCGTTACTATAAATTAACATAAAATAGTTGTGCTCAGTACGGCAGTTATTGATAGACCAGCAGCCAACGTGCTTGGGAGCTTTTTGCATGACTGTGATTTGCGAGGTTACTCGCAGAGTTGCGTGGAACTTTCCTCCGCCTTGGAATTATAGCTTCCAACCCACCCGCGGTAGCTCCGCTCAATTAATAAATTAGCTGTATTCCAAGCCAGATGTATGACACGAAATGAGTAAAAAGAGAGGTAACAGAATTGTTCACATTTGATGCTATAATACATCTCAGTGGGTTCCTCCTTTTTAGCTACATTATGGCTAAAAATAGAGCACTAGTGTAGGCACAGTGAAATATGATTTGCTTCCAATAATATAGCAAACTAATTGTGAAATTAAGCTATTGAATGCGCCGTTATCTCCAAGCCTGTCCTTACCAGCACTTTATGCTTCCCTGTTTAACATTTATCAAGTTACCCGCAAACTTTGACGGATGCAAACAACAGCTGATATAATATTCGCCTTTCGCAAGGCCCTGATCCTACAGAGGCTTCGGCACAGGTAACACTCCCTGTGAGCCGTCCTTTTACATGTTTAAAGACTTCATTGAGGGTATTAAAATAGGGCCAGCTTTTCCTTCCTCCAATGCCTAATTTTTTCCTTAAGATGTTTAAATGAAGAGACATTTAATGCCCCGAACTTAAAAATAATCAGTTTTAAAAGATCTTAGCCACAAATGAAACATTAATTTAAAACCAGTATCGATGTGAGCGCCGATTTTGTCTTTTTTCCTCATGTCTGAAATCGGGATGGGTTTGCTCCACCGCAGCCGCCCGAGTGCCGCGGGGACGCGCCCCCTCCCCGGCGTTACCCCGGGACGGCGAGGGCAGGCCGGGGGGCAGAGAGGGGCCCGGCTCCCCGCGTCTGGCAGGAGCGGGGAGGGGGCGAAGGAAGGCGCAGGCTCAGC
>NW_008825107.1:2129623-2166848 GCF_000699105.1 Pygoscelis adeliae
GCCCTGGAGAAAGGGGGGGAAACCCCAGCCCGTCTATGACGGTGAAACTGCCCTGGTCCCCTGGGCAGTTTTATGTCAGCGAAGCGGCTCGCAGGCAGTGAAACTTAAAGAAAATTTCGTCTACAAATACCGAGAAGTAAGAAGTGGGTGGTCGCTTGAGCCATCGGTTTAGTTTTTATGAAACTGGATTTACTTCAGATTTTCCAGTATCTAGGTGACCTTTTGGTTCCCTGGTCCCCTGGGCAGTTTTATGTCAGCGAAGCGGCTCGCAGGCAGTGAAACTTAAAGAAAATTTCGTCTACAAATACCGAGAAGTAAGAAGTGGGTGGTCGCTTGAGCCATCGGTTTAGTTTTTATGAAACTGGATTTACTTCAGATTTTCCAGTATCTAGGTGACCTTTTGGTTGCAGGGATACCAGGTACCATTTGATTTTTTTATTTGACTGTTGCTGTGAAACTGGTTTCATGCCTGATTGATCAGAGACTCGTACTGCAGAAGGCTGTGTTTGTTGATACGTTTGGGGGTGAAATATGTAACTCGCACTGTCCAAGTACTTCTTGGGGGAGTCTGGAGAAACTGCTGCGCTCATAATATAAGCTTCTTTCTGCAAAATATCAGATGTAGCTGGTCTCAGTTCCGATATGTAACACAACATAGCTTCTGTTGTGGTCCGCGGATGTTTTAGCCCACAGTCAAATTCACGTAGTGAAAGTTAGTAAAAAGGCATGTCTGTGCAGTAGGTGAAGCATGGATACCGTGGATAAACACGCTAGTCAAGTTGTAATAAGTTCTTTTTAGAAGAACAAAACCAAACCCTTCTGCTATCAGCAACCCGTGAGATGATTATTCGGTTCTAGTATCCACCGAGGCGCTCGGAGGTGATAGAATCCAGCACTCCCAAAAAATCTCTTTGCTGCTGCATTCTTACTAATCTATATCTGTCATTTTAAACTGAACTTGTATCAGGCCACAAATAATCTCTCTGCTGTTTTTTGATCCTCTGGGATATATTTACCAGACAGTGCCTCTGTCTCTGGAAGTGCAGGACCAGGGCATTTTCATTTATTTTTTTTTCCTTTGTGTGACCCAGATTTTTATTTGCTGAAGTTTTGCACTGTGCTCGCCTATTGATTATGTATGAGGTTTGAAATTTACTGCTGTGGGAGAGGTCGCTACAAAGCTCGTGCACCAGTGTAATGTTAGGCCTGTAACTGAGATTTCCTGGTACGCGGTGGTTCTGCTGGTGGTTCTGAGGGTTAAAATTCACTTACATCCTAATTTTAAGCCTTAACTAAGTTTCCTGGTTTTCAGAAATGCTGGTCACTCACAGCTGCAATTGATTTCTCCAGGAATTAGGCTTGCTCAGCACTTAAATCGGGGTAGGTGATTATCTGGGAGTGACTTTATGTGGAAGTAGGCACTTCTCTCTGAAAATTTTAGACTATAGGAATGTGATTTCACACACATGATGATGTTCTAATAAAATTTGTGCTTGAGGGGAATGTAGGCATAGGGCCATAGTTCTAAGTAAGGGCAAAGAAGTATTTGAGTCATTCATTTTAAGTTTTTTTGTTTTGTTTTGTTTTTATAGTTTTGCTTAAAATAGCATTTTAAGTAGTGTTAAGTAAAGGGATTAAACACAAAAATAAATATTGGAAATTAATACATTCTTAAAGGAAAAAATTTGCATAATATTGATACTGTAACTATTGGCACTTGAGTTTCTACAGTTCTAATGATACTATGAGCCAATTCCTTAAAAAAAAAAAAAATCAAAATTGTTGTTACTTATACGTGATTTTCAGAGTAATGGAGGCTAGGCCGTGCATTTTGCTCCCTGCCTCGAGAGAGTGGCATGCAGGATGGGAGGGTTTTTTTAGGGTCTATTTTAGAGCAAGGTTTACTTTTCTTTATATATTCCTCTTGCTGGCTGCCATGGAGGTTTGCAGAATTACGGATCCATTTAATAGCCACGCATCCCTGCCTCATCTGGTCCCCTTCCTCTGTGGCAGAAATGTTTCCCATTCAACTTTTGCACTACTTCTCTCCCCGTTCAGCCCATCCGTCGTGTCTCCTCAGGTGCCTGTACAAGCAGTTTGTATAGCTGTGAAGGGCCAAGTCAGTGCCCGGCCCCTCAGAACTGCTGCTTCCTTCTAAAGCATCCTGTGTTACACTGGATGAGGAAGAGAAACCCTCTTAGCACACCAGCCTCCCTTGCTTTGCTGTCCCTGTAGCATGGCAGTGGAAGGTCTTTGGAGGAGCAGAGCCATCCTTGGAGGAGCAGAGCCGTGATGAGCAGTTTCCATGGGGTTTATGTCCTGCCTACCACCAACATATCCTCCTTTCAGAACCTGTCTGGTTCCCCTCCTTCCTTGCTGCCCCCTTCCCTTTTTTCCTCGCAGGCCCCGGGGTGAGGGGCAGCCCACGGTGCTGCTGGCACCGGCCACGGGGCTTCAGCCAGTGAGGGTGGGCTTTTGTTGTGCTGACGTTGCTGAGCCGTTCCTTTTGGGGCAGGGCAGGGAGCAATAGTTTGGGTCTTTTCTAACTGCCGACTGGTTTTCTCTCAGAACCCGTAGGGCTGCCATATCCGTGAGACCTTTTTCCTCGGTTTGATTGAAATTGGGCGGATGGTTTAGAGATGATGGATGGGGCAGGGAAACAGGACTGGCAGACAGACAGAGAGGAGGATAGACAGAGTGAGCGGATACCCTTGTTTCCTTAGGAAATTAGGAAATTTCCTTAGGAAGTCACACTGTCCTGTCATTTATTAATTTTACTTTTTTGTATATGTCTTTGCTAGTTATGGAGACAAAAGGATACCACAGCTACCCAGAAGGCTTAGATATGGAGAGACGGTGGGGTCAAGTTTCTCAGTCTGTGGAGTATTCTTCTATAGGTGCTGGAGAGCAGACTGATGACAGTAACTATATGGAGATTGTAAACGTAAGCTGTGCTGCCGGCGCTTTTGCCAACAGCAGTGCTCAAGGAAACAACAAAGAAAAACCTGAGCTACTCCCCTGCCTGCCGCAAGACAGCAGTCAGCCTGGTCTTTTGCCCTCTGACATCAAAACCGAAACGGAGTCAAAGGAGCTGTCGGCAACGGTGGCTGAATCCATGGGTTTATATATGGATTCGATACGAGACGCCGATTATCCCTACGATCAGCAGAACCAGGGGAGCCCGGGAAAGATCTACCAGAACGTGGAGCAGCTGGTGAAGCTCTACAAGGAGAATGGCCATTGCGCTTCTCCCCTCCACAGCGCCAGCAGGCCCTTGAGGTCTTTGATGTCGGACTCTGGGAGCGCTGTGAACGGTGGTGCCATGCATGCTATTGTCAAAAGCCCTATCATGTGTCAAGAGAAAAGCCCTTCGGGCTGCAGCCCTCAGAACATGGCTTCCTCGGTGTGTAGTCCTGCTGGAGTTAACTCTGTGTCCTCAACTACTGCTAACTTTGGGAACTTTGCCGTGCACAGCCCCATCGGCCAGGGAACCCCTTTGTCACGCTCACCAAACGTTGAAAACCGGGGGTCTATGTTGCACAGTCCCGCACACGTTAGCAACGTCGGGTCTCCGCTTTCTAGCCCTATAAGTAGCATGAAATCACCAATTTCTAGTCCTCCCAGTCATTGCAGCGTGAAATCTCCCGTCTCGAGTCCCAATAATATCACTATGCGATCTTCTGTGTCCAGTCCCGCGAACCTGAACTCGAGGAGCTCCATTGCCAGCCCTTCCAATGCCAACAACAGGTCCACTCGTTCTAGTCCAGCGGTTAGCACTGTGGGATCGTCCATCTGTAGCCCCGTAAACAACTCCCTAGGATTCCCAGCTTCCAGCACGCCGGCAGGACCTAGCAGAAGCCAAGATACCGTTCCCAGTCCAGAAACAAAAGACAAGGGTGCTCAAGAACTCACGTTTCCTAAGGTGGAGGAAATGGAGAATGCCATCTCCAACAACAGTCAGATGAACCTTGTTCAGTTCATAAAACCCGAGCCAGACGGTTCGTTCGGCAGTGCGTGCATTGGTGACAGCAGCAAAATAAACTCCGATTCCCCCTTTTCAGTACCAGTGAAGCAAGAGTCGGCCAAGCATCCTTGTTCTGGTGCCTCTTTTAAAGGGAATCAAACAGTAAATCCTTTCCCATTTACAGATGGCTCGTATTTTTCTTTTATGGATGACAAAGACTATTACTCTCTTTCTGGGATTTTAGGACCACCTGTTTCTTCATTTGATGGAAGTTGTGAAGGTAGCGGTTTTCCAAATCCAGGCCTACCTGTGGGAATTAAGCAGGAGCCTGACGATGGCAGCTATTACCAAGAAAACAGTATACCATCCTCTGCCATTGTGGGTGTAAATTCAGGTGGACAGTCGTTTCACTACAGGATCGGTGCCCAAGGCACGATATCTTTGTCGCGGCCGGTTGCTCGAGAGCAGGCGTTTCAGCACTTGAGCTCGTTCCCTCCCGTCAGCACGCTAGTGGAGACCTGGAAGTCGCATTCGGAGTTGGCATCCAGAAGAACTGATGGGTATCCAGTTCTAGAGTACATTCCAGAAAACGTGTCGAGGTGAGCAGGCAAATTACTTCTTTTTTTTTTTTTTTTCCCCCCCCCCCCCCCTCCCCCCCCTTCTTTTTTTTCTTCTTCCCCTGCATTAAACAAACAAGGTGTGAATTAAAATGGGGGCTGGGGTGGTATTTCTCAAGCTGATGCATAATTCCTTGTTTGCATTTCAATTCTTATCATTAGATTAGCTGGTTTCTTGCTGTATTTTACTCTGCCTTTAATAAAAATGAAGTTGTGGCTTAAATATTTAAAAAGAACATCTTATATTCTATTGTTACTAGATTTGAAAGTGTAGCTTTAATATGTTTATGAGCTCTTACTACTATAAATGTTGTTTTTCCCATAATGAGAGCTTAGTAAAATTGCTCTCATGTGTCCTATAATGGTTATTCTTTCTTAGCGGGTGCTTGAATATGTTGTACCTCAGATGAAATGTTGAGATGAGGATAAGAAAACGATAGTGTTGGGAATCCGTTTTTGTAAAGATGCATGGTTATAAGTTTGCACCGGACTTTAACTGGTTAAGTTTAAAAACTGAACCTTACAAGCCTGTGGCAACATATTATTTCTGTATTTTAACTGTAGGAACATTTGGTTTGTATATATAGAAAAATGCCTCCAGAAGGAGGAGGGCTGTTAAAACTTGACGCATTTGAAAGGGATAAATGGATAAACTGATCCCCTCACTTTTGGTGGAAGAGAAATATGCAAGTGTCATTTGAGTTTATGTTTTTTGGCTGATTCGTGGAAGCATGTACTTCTTCAGCGAACAGGTGTTCATGTATCTCATAAAGGACGCTTACTTTCATAAACTATCTAGTTTCATAGTCAATATTACAAGTTATTAAGCACATCTGACAGCATGACTGAGTTAGAAAAGTTACATAGCCTCTTTGTGTGTCTGACAGGCTCACCAAGCTTTAGCTTTTGTGCTAAAGCTCAGCGAAATAGCCGGTAACAGAATTTGCATTTACCTTTCTCAAGTCTTTTTTTTTCATCATGAGATATGCAACTGCCCTCAGTGAATGAAGTGTCTGCCTTATTCTTGGAGTGGGGTGAAGAGGATGCGTAGCGTTGCCCGTATTTGTACGATGCTAAATATTTCTGAAAAAATAGTGTTGCAGTGAAAAACATAATATCTAAAATAATGGTGCTTTTGGGGAGGGAAAAAAAGACTTCAAAAATTTCCATTTTATTCTCAGATCTGTCCAATATCTTTACAATCTCCTTAGCATTTTGCAAGCCATACTTCAGGTTTTTTTGATCATTTCAAATATGGTCTCTAAAGAATGCACTTTTTAATACATCTTTCTCAACTGGAAAGGGCTGTATCCCACCTTCATGCTGAACTTTGCACGCGGCTGGATATTTGTTATCATGCAGGCTTGGCTTAAATGTGCTTTCTTGGATCAAGGAAGATGAAGTTACTGTTTACTAGTTATTTTACCTGATGAAATTTTCATAAATTGCGTTATTTGTATAGTGAGAAAAGTTCACCAGAAGACTGATGGGCTGCCTGGAAATAAAGACCCAGTATTTTACTGCCTTTGTGGTTGAGCACTGTTACTTGGGCAAGTAGCTCCTGCCAGCCGTGAGAGCTCCTGTGTGAGTAAGTGCTGCTTGTGCTGAGTCAAGGCTGTCATCCGTTGCGGGGACAGGCACAATAAAGAGGGAAGTGCTGGTAGGAGCATGGTTGTCATCAATAGTTGCGTTTTAAATGACAGTTTCTCATAAGGCTTTTGAACGAGTCTTCTGATCAGACATTAGTCCATGGCAGGTCTTCTCATCTGTTTACCTCTAGACCAGTAAATAGATAATCTGTGTCTTCAGGCTTGATGATGACACAGGCTTTGATACACTTCTCTGTCTTTGTTCTCTAAGCTGCTATCTCAGCAAGATGTGCAGGTCAGCGTGGCTGTTACTTTGCAGGATTGAAATCCTTAAATTTTTAGTGCTCAGAGCTATTTACTGCACACGTGGAATTCTCTTCAGGTGACGGAGATCTGCAGGGTTGTGACACTTCAGGCATCCTGATCTGTAGTTCAGATTAGGACATGTGTCATCATTTCAAATCTCTTAACTCTGCCCCATTATTTAACTAAATGTTGCTCTTAATCTGCTTGGCCATGGCTTTATGCTAACAGGTGCAGCTCGGGACCTGTGCAAAGCCCTTACAAGTTTCCTGTAGAGGTCATTTTAGCGGTACAGATGTGAATGTGTAGGTGCCTCCTCAGATATTTGTCTGCTGATGAGACAAGTCATAAAGACTCAACGTAGCATGTCGCACATGTAAAAGCTCACTCTTGCTAATGAACCTTGAATTGATCTTTACCTTTCCCGTCATTTCTGTGCTGCATTCCAGCTAAAACAGAGGAAATCACGCGCAAGTTTGTTCGTGCTCCGAAGTGTTGTAATAAAACATGCATAGTTTAAAACCATGTCAGACCCAAGATCCCAAGGTGGGTTTCGGCTGTCCCATGTCAGCATGGAATAGGGATTGCGAAGTCTCCCTTCCTTCATGTCATCAGAACAGCAGCATCGCACCTCTGGATTCTGCATCCAAACCAGATCCTTGTTACTTCTAGGTTTTTTTCCCTGATGTGTCAACCATATCAAGCATAATACATTTTGCAAACTTCTACAGCATGTGATTAACCCTTCAAAGTCTACGATACAAAGTCTCTGGTATTCTAAGTCTTCATCTTTTTTCAGGTATACTTATCCTGCAATATAATTTGCCATAAGCAAAGACTAAGGTGAAGGGAAAAAATAGGCTACGTGGTTCTCTAAAGCCAATAGATGACCAGCATTGAATGCATCTTGTTTTGGCAGCCTTATTGTCTCAACCTCGATATCGTACCCTTTTTAGACTGCTTCTGGCTTGCAGCTTACATGGTGAAAAGGAGTCAGTGACCATGGATGAAGGAGACTTTTCACATTAAGAATGAATCTTTAGAATTTGCTGTAAAAATTAAATTTTTTTTCCCCTATTAGAATATCAACTTTCCCAAGTCAGTTATACCTGCTGATAGCATCTAATAAACATAGTTTAGACATGTAAAATGCCTTACTATCTTATTGACTGTGCCAAGTACCCACTGTCAACTAGAACACTTCTCTTTTTCTCCTTCAGTTACTTTTATTAGATGTCCACGGTTATGGTTCTTTTTAAGTTAGTTGGTGGTAACTTTCTTTATAACATTGCAACTTGTGGTGTTTGGGGAGCGAGAGCCTCTTAAGCAAAACCAAGTTCCCTTATTCCCTTTTAAATGTTCTTCTTCTGCTAATATGCATGCAGAACATGTCTTTGTCTTTGAAAGATTTTTACATGTTTAATTTTTAATAGAGAGTGAATCATACCTGTCTGTGTGTATAGATTCCCCCCCCCACCCCCCGACAGACATTTCTAAGAAATAATGGTTTCTAAACTAATAGCAAAGTGGGCTTGAAAAAGAAGGTATACGTGATTGTGTGATGTCATTGATAAAAACCTACACTAAGAACCCAGATAAGATTTCACTTTAAGGTGATTGCTCCTCTGAATCAGGGTGCCAGCCTAAGTCTCATGATCATGCCAGTTATGCAATTTTCAAAATGGCCTAGGAAAATGTCATGGTTGCTTGAAACAACAGTAAAAATTGAGGCGGACGACCTTTCTGCTGCATTAGCTCTTACCTAAAGCTTCTTCTGCAAATGTGCCTTTTCTCTCTAATTTCCATGTTAACTCATGTATGTACAGATACATACTCGCTTTTCTCCGCAGTTGTAGTGGAAACAAAGGGCTAATACTCTTACTGTAGTTTCTTCCTGACAGTTCCATTGGTGTAATCCAGTCACAAAGCTTGATGTGTTATTATTTAAGAAGTTTACTATTTTAACATAAATTGCATATGTTTATCAATACTTACGTTTCAATTGTTGTCATTCAGACAAGGAGATTTCTCTTCAAAACAGTGTTTCGTGATATTTTAGAGTCTAATATATGTCTATTAAAAGGTGCTGAAAGACTGTCATTGACTTCTTAGGGTTTATGGTCGAATCTTTGATCAAACATTGACAATATTTTAGGGACTTCTTATACCTATCTGTTCCTGAGCCATTCACGTGGATGGATCAGCATTTTTTTCATAGACCCTACTTGTAGCAGCCCCGAAAAACCCCACCCAACCCAACACAAAAAAACAACCCAACAATACGATTTTCATTTACGTGTAACCTTCACTGACTTGAATGGGTGATTCTGGTTAAAATCTGATTTCAGGCTATTGCAAGTATTTTTGTAAATAAACTTTTATGTTAAATATTATCTAGAATAGTCACTTATCAGAATTATACCTGCCAAAGAGATAAAGGTCTGGTAAATATTATTTTTAGAATTTATGAATGGCCTTGACCTCTGTTTGCTGACGGACTTTATGGGAAAAAGACCAAGCTGTTAAAATATTCTCCATGCTTGGCAGGACTATTTTCCCCTTTAGCTTCGCACAAATTTACTGTGCAAACTTTTTTCACCAGTGATTCTTTCATGTTGTAGAGTGTAGCCTTAAATCTGTACTCTTTCTTTTTTTTCCCCCCAACTTGAAAAGTTATACTTGTTTTTGTAGGTTCTTGTATAATTTTGTGTACTTTTTAACAGCTCTGGGTATAATCTTGATACCACAGGGACCTCTTCATATGTATGTCTTTATTTCTCACTAAAGAAGTTAGGAGTCTGTATTAATACGTCAGGCCAGGAGGTCTAAAGGTTCTTCTTAGCGTACCAGCATGCATTTAACAGCCTCGTACTTTCTACAGCTTGCTTTGTTGTTATTTTGTTGAGGGTCCTTTTTTTTTTGTTTTGCTCTTTTTATTGAGGAGTTCAAAATCTGTATAAAGTATCTTTTGAAAATGTGACTGCTAATGATGCCTTATTTTCCCCCATCAATTGACTCCTGTGCTGTGGCAAGGAGAAGTCGACATTGCTGGAAAATTGTGCTCCATAAATGTGTGGATCTTCCAAATCTGGGGAAACAAGAAAGCTCCGTTGTCAATCCGTATGCCAGTACCTAGGGGTTGTTTGTTTCTTTGTGTGTGGGGATAAGTAACATTGTGTATTACTAAAACATTTCTATTGCCAGTTGATACTGCTGAACTTCGCAATACTTGGCTGTTGGCAATCAGTTTGCCATAGTTTATTCTGATAATAATTAATAATTGTTTCCTAGCTTTTATATCACTTTTGGTGATGCAGGATCTCACTATGATATCTTCTTTTGTCTGTTTTCTGAAAAAGGGGGAGGTGGGATCACCTTTGTGCACAGATTTTAGCAAGCAGAAGGAAATTTTCATTATCCATATTCCAATAGTATGGATCAGTCCGTTTTAATGAGGACTGGAAAACACTGATGTCTGAAATATGTACTGTATAAAAATGTTCCCATCCTATTTTATGGGATATGTGTTGCAGTTATGCAGGTGAGCATGCATAGGGATTGCTGCAGTGGTATCACTACTCGTGCAGTACTCGTATTGTCTGCAGAGGGAGTAAACTGTTAAGTTGTGATTCAATAACCTGTCCTTATTCAACCAACACTTAGCATTAATGGAACTTAAACCTGCTGTGAAGCTCTCTGCCCGGCTGAATCAGATTTCTAGATATGTATTGGTGCTTTGCTGAACCCAGGCTTGAGTGGCGGTTGCTGTTGGGTGTCATTTGTAGCTGAACGATATATTGTTTGCAGTGGCGAAATACACTGTTGAGCCATGGCTTGTCTGGCCTGACTCTGGTTTTGCCTTTTGTTTGGGCATGTTGTATGTGAAAGCTAAGTGGGGTTCCCGATCCAGTTCACTCTGAAGCTCAAAAAACCAACAGGTCGGTGCAACTTGGTGAGCAGCGTGGTGCGACATTGGTGCGAGAACCAACTGAAGGGATGGAAAGGGAAAGGAGCCTATGAACTATCCTAAGTGCATGTTTCTGCTGAAAGATAATGCGCTGTCGAGCCATAATCTCGGCATTTGTATTTTCAGGGCGTGTTTTTAAAAGGCAGTTTCTGTTTTTCAACTGTACGTATTGCGTCTTCAAACAGAGTTGTAGGAGCTGGAATTAATAATGGACTGATTTCAACCAAAACTTCTTGGAGAACAGTGAAGTGCTGTGATTTCAGATTTAAGTGCTCAGAGGTCAGAAAATACCACAGTTTACGATGAGTACAGTACCCTAACTTGTTTTCTGGCAAATGTGTCTTAAAATATGGCTGTATAAGAGTGATAAAAATGGTCAGACGAGGAAAATAAAAAGAATATGTGAAAAACAGGTATTAAATATGTCTAAGTTTAGTACTTAGAAACTAAGTTTTCGCATGCAGCTGGTTGCTACACAGTGCTTGGTGCTCAGCATATGAATTACTTTACTTCAGCTGCAGTCTCCTCTGAGTGACAGAGATCTGTGGAGAAAAAATGAGGAATATTTTTTGTGTGCAATTGCCCAAGTCCTTGCAGCATTATTGGGCACGTTTGAATGCACCCTAAATAGACCATGGCATGATTTGACTGCTTGCTGCCCTGCTCATGCAAACTGCAGTGGAAGGTCACCGTCTGTTGGGTCCTCACGAAAGCCCTCTCCTGCTGGAGCCACGTTGGTTTTGCTGCTGGAGGAGACAGGCTGACCTTGGAGGAAGGCATACTTTTTTGATCTAGGCTGCAGGGGAAGGGATCGTAGGTCAGGAGGGCCCCGTTTATCCATGCCAGCAGCTCCCAGCATAGCCTGCTCCTCCGGTACCACTACTGGCAACAGCAGCGGCAGCAGCTCTTGGCTCTGTGCCGGGCTGTGCACGTGCTTGGGAGGAGGCACTCCCTTCTCACACTTGGAAGCAGGGTGCGTGCGCATCCTTAGTAATACGCATCCTTCTGTTCGGGAGCCCTGGAGTTTTACAAAACCTTCAGAGTTGATTTACTTTCAGGACAAAGTTTTCAAACAAGCTGTCTCTTTAAATGGGAAGCTTTGCCCTTGGGTTTTTTTGGGGGTTTGGGTTTTTTTTTTTTTTTTTTGCAACTGAGGTTTATTAACGTGGTTTACCAGAGCTTAACAGTGTGTTTTCTGAAAGGATGTGATCTGGGTCGTTGTCTTTCTCTGCTTTACTGAAATCAATGCTGAAGGATTGAAAACAAAAAAACCCAAAACCCCCCACCTCAGCCCCCGAAAACCAAAACCATGCTGTTGATGATTCTGGATTCTTAAAAGGATCAGTAACATTGGTTGTATCTATTCAGTATGTGAACAGGGATTTTGCAAGACACTGTTTCTTTACTGAATTCTATTATAGCAGAAGCTCCCAGATTGCTGGTAGGTCACAAGAGAATAACTTGAAGGTGAATTTTATTTCTTTACCTTAAACTGTGAATTAAGCTCCTGCAATTACATTAGAATGTGTTGTTAGCTGGTTGCTAAATTAAATTTCTGTAAGTCTGCAATCTGTAAGCTGCGTATTTGCTTCATGAAAAAATTGATAGTTTAAATTTCGTATTTGGAGGTGGGGTAACTTAGGGTTAATATATATTAAGGTATTTCTTTAAAAAGTAAAAAGTAAACTTTGGTTGGAACATTGAGCAGAAACAGAATCCAGTATTTGTGGATAGTATGTAAAATGGCTTATAGGAATTTGTATGCTCGCCTAAGATGCATGCATATGCTGCTGATTGTGGTTAGTGATAATTAATAATAGATCAAAGAGTTACACCCCTGAGGTTAAAAAGCACGTTTCAGATTAATTGCAGAATGTTTCTGACAATTTTTATATCACTTCACTCATTTCCATTCTCTCTTCTAAACAATATTTTCTACTTGCGTCTGGAGGTGAAATAACTTTTTGAATGGGCTTTCAGGCTAAAATTTGGACTGGACACATGAATCTCTTCTATTTTGCTCTTCTTTCCTTGTCTGCTTCCGAGAGGTGCTATCCCAAGTTTCTAAAAGTGGTGGCTTTATAAACCAATTCCCTAGCAATTAGGTTTCTGAAAAAGAGATTAAAAAATGTGCCATCTTTAATAATGTTTTCTGATTCTTTTGGATTTGGGAGACTACCTTACTTCCATTTATGTGTTGTGTGTGTGTGTATGACCATTTCAGGTATTATTTCAGTCTTAAGTCTACAAAATAAGCATGTATTTTAGAGGTTTATTTTGGGCAGTGTAATCTATCAGTGGTCTGAGAGTTTTTAATCACAGGTCAGAACTGGGAAGTAAGTAGCTGTGTTTGTCCTGACTGGGATTTTGGCTGTCCCAGCTGCTGACCTATAGGGTCTTGCTAGCATTTTTGGCAATGGTTTTCTGAATACCGTGTTGTGCTAACATGATAGCGCAGTCCCGCGAAACCCGTTGCTACAGTGCTTCATTTCTCTTGTTCGCCAGCTCTTCTTCTGTGTCTGCCTCGAAGGGTCGGGATGGAGGGTGCATGGAAACTGTCCGGGTCTTGGCTTGGGAGTCCCCCGAGGAGCTTGGAGCCACTCTTTAGGCAAAGCAGTCTTCTGCTCGATTAATTTTTAAGTTGTGCGTTGCTTCTTGATGGCAGATTCAGGCCCTATCGGAGAAGGGGCAGCTGCTGAGTTTTGCTGGTATTGAGAACGGACTGAAGCGCCTGCACGGCCAGAGGCGCGTTGCCCTGCCGTGGCAGGCAGCTGCCTGCACCTGTGCATCCCCGCGAGCTTGCGCAAGGCGGCCACGTCCGTGTACCCGTGTGAATGCGTCACCCGGCGTGTCCTTACTGGGACCTGTGCTCTCCGTGCCCTTTGGAAACCTGGTTTCACAACCGGCGAGCCCCGGTTTACTCTGGCAACATCTCACCTTGAAAAATCAATTGTGCTTGTATCTTTAGCTCTTCGTTACTACTGCCGCAGGGAAGAGAGTGGGGAGGGGGCTCTTTTGTAGGTGGTTTGCTGTATTCCCCATTCGAATACGGCCTCTTGTCTGACTGAAGCAAGGCTGGAGGTGGGACCTGGTCTCCTAGCCAAGTTTCATGTCACTGCCCTCAGACTAGGAGCAGGAAAGGGATTGCTTCTGGAAGTGTGCCTTAAGGTCGGGGCGTCAAGACAGCAACCTTTATTTTCCCGCAGGAGGCTTGAGTTCAAATATGAGCTGCTCCAAAAGGTCGGAGATCTCACTTTTAGCATTGCTGAAGGCTTGTCTCTAGAAACCTGTCATGCACTTCAGCGTTTTTGAAGACTGGAGTGCCAGGGACCTTGTAAATGAAGGTGGGTGGGAAATTTGCACTGTTTCCAGGCAGACTATCTGAGCTGTCAGCTTCATTATTTTAAACTAAATTAAATTTGTGCTAGAGAGTGCAGTATGTTAGAGCAGTTAGAGAGCTCTTCCTCTAATGGTAGCTTCAGATCTACTTTGCTAGATCTAACTTCATTAACTTCCAAACTCGTTTGGATAAATTTAAAAAACAAAACAAAACAACAAAAACCTTGCACAGGTGTTGATTCTGGGATACGTGAAAACTTTCTGGAAAAATCAGAGTCTCATTAGAAGACAATATAGTATTATGTTTGCTGTGTCTAAGGATCAAGGTCCATTCTTTTTTTTTTTTATTATTGTTTAGCAGAAAATAAACACACGTCATCAGTTCTGGCCCATCGGTCAAGGGATGCACGCTTCCGGACCATTGCAGGTGTCACTTTCCATAACCGGTAAAAGGTCTTGTCCCAGAGTTGGGCACAGTCCTCTCTTACGTGCGTGTCCGTGTCCATACATTTGGGCAGTAAACCTGCTCTCTGAAGCTGTGTGCGGCAGGGGGCTCCTGCAGCTCTCCGGGCACCCCGAGCCCGACAGGGGAGAACGGGATGCCCTGGTGGGATGCTGTGGTGGAGGTCCTCTTCCTCCATTTCTTGGGGATTGCCCCCCAGCTGGTAACATGTTCACTTGGGTTTAGGGTGCACCGTGTTTTGTTTTTGTTGTTTTTGTTTTAAATTTGTTTGTTTGTTTCTTTTTCAGCACTAAGGCTTTCTTAAGTTAACAATTAAAAACAAATATTGGCCAATAAACATTCCTTAAGGATTACAAAAAGTTACTGAACATGACTGGCTTGTCAAAATTCTGCATTGAACCTTTGTCACAGACCGCCCTGCTGTAAAATGCATCAAGTAAAACCACATTGCTGCAGGATTAGCTCTATAAACCCTGTACGGCTTTACCATACTCTTCCTTCAGATACATGGTGGCAAAACAGAATAATTGCAATTGATTCGATTAGGATTTTTAAATCCTTATTTTAATCTGAATCCGTGTAAACTAGCTGGAAGATGCACAAAGCGGGGGGGGGGGGGTTAGACGTGTCAGCTTCTACTCAGTGTATGGAAGTAAATATTGGAAGTGGTCCAGAGCTTTATGGCTGCTGCCAACTAATGACATAAGATAATGTTGCAATGAAACAATGGACTTGATTTGCGCTTGTTTCCCAACTAACCTTTCTGATTCTTGAGACTGCTTGGAATTTATGTTTTTGAAGATTCCACAGTAAAAAGGAGATTAGGCATTGAAAATTTTGACTGATTAAATATGCGGTAATGACAACTTCAAACTGCACATGCAGATGATGAGATAAAGGACTGTTACTCATTTCATATTAAACCCATTTGGTGGAAGAAGCAAGGAGGACGAGTGTTTTGGATGGACGTGTTATTTTAAAAAGGAAAAAAAAATCAGAGGAGCTAATTTATATAGAAATACAAGTGAAAAGAGTGAGTTGCTGATATACTTCCCCCCCCCCCGGGACCAAAACTGCAGCCATTGTGGGTCTGCAAATTTTCTTGCATTTCTTTTTTAACATAAACAAGAGTTAACTGTGTGCAGAAGGCTACTAACAAACTTGGTAAGTTTTTGTTAGCATTTTTATTTGGATCAGAAATGTGCTCTTGAAGTGAATTGTCCAGTTGCCCCCATCTTCTGTGCTGCAGTTCACATCACGGGGCAGCTGTGGAGTGAAAAAACAGATATTTCTTAGCCAGCAGTGAATGAAAAAAGCGCTCCGGGAACCGCCTAAGGCACTCCAGCCCCTAGTGGCTTCTTTCCATGGGACCCCGCTGGAGCTGGCCTGAAGCATAACCCTTGCGACACCTATAAAAGTGGATAGTGGATCCTCAGGACTAACCGCTCCTCTCGATAGATCTCCTTCTATTGCACCACCCTGCCTGTAATGTAGATACTGCCTGTGTGCTAATTGCATTTTCACCTGTCAACTCAAGCATCTGTAATTGAAAAAAGATTCAGGGTTACAGGCAGAGGAAATTATTCCACAGAAAAATTGAAGGCACTGTTTTCAGCAGATGTGTTTGTTTGTAAGTTGTGTCCAGAATCAGCAGAGTACCTACTTAGTCTTCCTCCACAGCACTCTAGAAATCTTAAAAACAACTGAATTAAATCCTGGAAGTAGGAAATGAAACAGAAGTGACAAATAGGCTGTATCCTGTTTATTCATTAGTGAATTTCACTTCTTTTCAACTAGTTGAAAAATCTAGATACGGTTTGCAGATATTCTCTCACTTATTATTATACTAATCCGTAAAGGAAAACAGAATTGTTTTGATTATAGGCAGCTGCATTAGGTATTTACAAGCAGCTGTAACTTAGGCAAACTAATTTAACAACTTAGAATTGTCATTTCAGGAAAAAAACTACTTTGTGGATCAATAAATTTTTGTAAAGTAAACCTATTGATTTGCAGCTAATTATACATTGCGGATGTCTGATAAATTAATATGAGGCTAACTGAGTTGAATGGGTGATGTATTAGTGGCTTGTAAATGACTTACAGCCATTAAGTCTATCTGTAAGATAGATACAGGAAAAAAAGAGTTATAAACCTATCTTAATTTCTAATGAATCAGCACTTGTAATACCAGGATCCAGATGAGTTTTGAGTTCATTCACTAACTTCTTCAGATGAGCTTCATGTTTTTCTTATTTTCATACCCTCCGTACTGCGATGAAGAAGATAAACCATGTCCTCCACCATTGTTCCACGTCCTTCCACCTGTATTAGCCCTTTTCATGATCTCAAGATTCTTTAGGTTCTGCTTGCTTCAGCACAAACACCTGATACTGTGCTTATTAAAAGAAGGTCTTACTAAGGTTATAGCAAGGTCCACGAAGCCGACTCTGGTGCAGCACAGGAGCTGCGTCCTCCATCTGCCAAGCTCATGTTCAAAGCTGGCATGCTTCAAGGGGGGAGGAGATGGCACCCCTAGCCGTGCTTTCGGGCAATAGCAGTGGTGGGGCTCAGTAGGTGTTCCTGGGGACTTCTCTACACCAGTGCCGGCAGCGTGGACATTTATAGTTCTTTCCAAATTCTGCTCAAAGTACCTGAGGCTTTGAGCTTGTACTGGGTCTAACTCCATAGGAAGAGTTACTGCTGATTGGCATATATATTGGCTTTTTTCCATCATGCGGCATACCCCAAACTCAGGTGATATTGTTGTTGGCATGACTTAAATCAGTAAGTCAATAGAAATGAATGCAATTTTCATGCTGAGCGGAAAAAATATTCAGGACCAAATAGGAATGAGCTTAAGATCAGGAATGCAGAAGAATGAGAAATATGATTTAATGAAAAAGAAGAGAAGGATTATAGGAGCAAGGAAAATAGCAGGTATTGGCACAAGAGGATGTAAGCTTAATATAGTGCACCAGATCCTAGGAAAGCTTGTGGTTTTGTCTGACATGACTTAAAATTGAGAATATTCAACATCTCATCAGTTAGGTTTACAAGAAATAGCTTTGACTGATTTTTATGGATGTGTTTCATGTAATCAGTTTGAAAGACAGCAGTAAATACACAAATGTTTCCCCATTTACTGTTTTTGGGACAGTCTGGTCTTTGTCTGACATTTCACATGGAAAGATTAAAGCACCTCTGTACTAGGCATGAGAGTCGGTGATGGAATATGTTAAATTATCCCCTGTTCAGAGGACAGACATGTAAAAATCATCTGCCATTTGTAGAAGACTTGGTATTAATGTTGTGGCTTTTTTTTTTTTTTTTTTTTTCTTCCTTGTACTTGTCCCAATATCTTAATAATTTCAGAGGACACTACATAACCCAAAGAATCTGTTCTTCAGCCTCACTTTTCTCTTGCTTTTTTTTTTTAATTAAGTATACACAAACCCAAGCAAAAGAGCGGAACTTTCTGTTCGTCTCTGTTACTTCGTCTGCGCTGCTGGCAATGTCCAAAATACCCGGGCTGTTACAGGTCCCGCCAATGTAAGGTAGCTACATATCCAACTCTTAATTATATTTCTATATTACGTCAGGTCTGTGGATTAGGAAAGTGAGATGTCAAGAGTAAATTTAGGTTGGGGCTTCTCCGCCAAGTCCTCAATGCTCCCACCAGTAGCTTAGTATGAATTAGTCTGTTTCTTTAAAGGCTTGAAGTAAATATTGAGTGGGGTTTCCTAGCAACATTTGTAAGGTTAAGTAAAAATCAGATTTGCCAGGTATTGCTTCCAGAGCACACTAGTCTTTCTGTTTCAAAATTTATACTTTCGATACATTATCTGCAGTATGAAATGCTCAACAGAATCTGATAGTATTGTAAATAAATAATTTTAGAGAGTCATACGTCCAAGGACAAGTCAGCTGAAACATTGTTCTTACTTTGGGACACAGTTTTTCTTCTGCTTTGTATTTGTACTGTGCCTAAACTAATGGGGGCTAGCCTTACTTGACTTCTGCAAGTATTAGCTATATATATGCGTGTATGTATATGTACATACAAAAAATACAACAAAAATAAAGCCAGTAGGTATCTTCCACTGTTTAAGCCTGCTAAAAAAAGTTCTTATTTGCTGTTGGTTTTGTCAAAGTAAACAAAGAAATGACGTGCATGTCCAAACTGGTCTCTTGAGTTAGCAGAGGTCTACAGGTGGTAGAATCTCTTACAGAAACCTTGATTTTTCTTCAACTTTGATTTGTAGCGACAGGAGAGAAGATCAGCGTGAATAATTTCTGCAGTGACATAAAAGTGGAGGATTCATGTTCTTTTAGCCTGTTCAGTAAATGGCATGCAAGGGTCTCCGCAGGTGCTTTGGATGTGTAAGAGGTGTGTGTGCCTATGGTATACCTATTCTGGGTAGGATAGTTCCCCCCTGAGAAACATAGAAGGCTGGAATTTAGGTTAGCCCAGGACAGATAGATAGATAGATAGCGGAGGGGAGCAAGGAATGGAAAAATTCGGTTGGCTGCTTCCAGTCCTAAGTTTTTGAGTCTATAAATAGAGTCTATCAGAATATTTCTAGTTAGTTCTGGGGAAAGTCAGCTGCTGTGCTGGGGATTGGCTGTGCTCCCAGAATGAGGAGGGGAAGGAAAAAAAAAAGTATGATAGGAGGCCTATTGAAAATCTACCAACTGACACCAGTGAAATCAAGAAATTGGAAGATCCTGGATTTGGGCTCCAGTTTATTTTTCTGCAGCCTGTGTCAGTGCTGGATATTCTTCAGAGCGACTCTCTCTGTAGCCTAGTACGAGCTTCCAAGTTAACCGGGTGCAGGAGGTAGGTCCACACGCAGCACCCGGCAGGGTTCATAGTTCAGAAGCCAGGAATGAAGCCTGATATCAAGAATGAGTATGGAAGTAGAAGGAAGCGGCATATTATCCTCATTTCATGCTGCAGTGGCTAGCTTGGACAGCCTGCCCTCTCTGGGTTAGGTACATTATGTAAAGGGAAACAGAGAAATGAAAAAGAAAGCTGAATTTTGAGCTAATAAAATTATGTTATCATGTAAGCTGTGACTTTTTTAAATAAAAAGAGAAAGGTCTTGCTGATAATTTAATGCGCAAACTAGTTGAAGTATATTATAATACCAGAAATAGACATTTAAGGGAGTCATGATGAGCTTTGCAAACAGTTAAGATGCTTTCTAGGAAATATGAACTATCTACTTGAAAAATATTCTGAACTGAGATTTAAACACAATGTACAACTACAGTATGAATAGCTAGTATGTTTAAAAATTATAGTATTTTTAGAAGGTTCTTATAGTAACAGTAAAAGATAACCTTTCAGCAAAACTCCCTCCCCTCCACGTAACCACAGAAGGCTGATCCTTCATACTCTAAGTGGAAAAAGTAGCTTTGGTCTAATGAATAGCAGTATGCATGTAAGCTGAACCAGACTACTCAGATGAGCATTTATTCACATGTCAGTGTTCATAGGAGCTGAAATTATCTGAACAGTAAATGGGCTTTTTCAGCGCTTAACTAATCCCAGAAAAATCTGTGCTCACGTTGAAAATAAAAGTGTTCATGACAACTGTTTTGCTGCTCAGGCTTTGCTGGCAACTCATTTTTTCATTTGTCATTTTTCAGATATTGGGAAAAGTGGTTATATTGAAAGTTTATGGCAGAAGGAAAAGGGATAGAGCAGTGTCAGTGCTTCTCAGAGGTGCATGCTGCCTTTTCATGTCCATCGGTGTCACGTACCAGTAAGATGCTTACTTGCTGCTTCTAGATTTCCATAAACATTAGATAAAAAGGTCACACCAGTGTTTAACTTTGTTTCTTCTTTTTTCCTTGCCTTTTTATTATAAATTTAATAACTTTTGTTCATCTTTGTGTTTGTAATAAACTATGAAACTTATAAGGCATTTTTAACTCTATTGCATCAGTAGGTACTTCAGTTTCTCTGTATTAGTTGGAATAAAATCTTGCACTAATTGATTTCCTTGGCTGTTTTATTAAGCTTTTTTGATTATTTAAATATTAATAACAGAACCATTTTAGACACTCTTGAGTGATTTTAAATGGGCAAGTGTAGGTAAAATTTTCTTCAGACACTCAGCAGAAGGCAATCATTTTGTTTTTGAGGAAATGATGTCAGTAAATACTGTGTTATTGACAGTTCTTGAAGAAAATGGGGGAAATGGTAAAGAAGTAGTATTTTATCTCGTTAAGAGCTCCTTAAAAAAACCCAGGCAACTACTTGTTACCATTTCAATTGACAAGGAGGAAGATATGTCAGGCGCTTGAAATCTGCCCTTATGAGAACTGATGACCGTTCCCACTCGCTTTCCATAGGGCTAGTATTTCACTTGGCATTTCACAGAGGATGGCTGTGGGAATTAAAACTTTAATTCATTGTGACCGTGTGTATTGCCTTGAAGAAATGCTGAGGATCAGCTCATTGGTGGAGGGAGGAGGGGAAAATCAACCTATGTATGGCCAAGATAGATTTAATTTGGAATAATGCACTAAATTTGAAAAAACTTACCAATATCAGCTCTCTGTGATATTGGCTCCAGGAATATTTCAGCTTACAATCCCATTTGTCAAAAACTGAGAAATTGGAAACAGAAGATAAACAACTTCTTAATATTTTATTTCTTTTTCAGATAATTTTCTGTTGTGTATTTGGAAACTTTACTGAAATACTGGTCTTGTTTGAGGAAGCAGCTCAAAATTCACGTTAACTATTCATTGTGCCACTTGTTAATTTAGATTATGCAAACCAATGTGATAAACTGATCTTGAATGAGATCGGAATAAAGTTCTAAAATGATGCTCGTAAATAGGTCTGATGACAGCGGATGTTTTACTTCTTTCCAGAGCAGTACGTTTAAGATGTATGTCACATACCCCAAAAAAACCCAAAACCAAACCCCAAGCACCCCAAAAAACTCAAATCAGCTCTTGATTTAGCAGTGGTTTATAATCCCTATTTTCTGAAATAGCATCTGCTCCAAGTTTTAGAAGCAGACAGAATTGTGTCTTTAGAAGGAGGATTTGATCTCACATCAGTTACAGTCCTGACGGCTTCTCCTAACACGTTGCTTGACACATGGTCTGGCAGCAAGGCTCCTGCATGGAGCTTTTTATTTGCACTAGTGGCCCCATTAAAATCAGTGGGACTGGCCATATACAAAGGCTTTGCTTAAGCTGCTGCAGGTTGAAAGTTTCCAATGTTTCTAACTACATCAATTGTTTTATATTATGCTTTTTTCCCGAGTTGTTCTGGCACTTTGATTCTTGTCATGCACAGCATGCATCTTTTCACACTCCCAATCCCTGACTGTGATGGCTTGAATCCTTCATTATTTTGTGATTAATTGTAGAGATACAAACATTATCAAATCAAAATCCCTGAAAGGCCTCTTTTAAAGGATCTGCCTAGCTTTTTGATTTAGCTGCCCCACAAATTACTTATCTGGTGGCTGTGTGGTTTTTAACATCCTGCTAAATTTGGAACAAGTCCATGAAATACTTTCTGCAATATCTAGGGAATAGAAAAGCTTGATAAGTTATTTCGTCCATTGCTTAGGTCAAGCCTTTCAAGAGACAGCAGCGCTGAGTGTTGAATCCATTAAGTACAAATCGGTGGGTGTGCAGGATCATGGTTTGTATTGTCAGTTATTGTATTTGGGTGTTCAGTGCAGATTTTCAAGTGTTAGAAGTCCAATTTTTGTCTTTCAGTTATGTGTAAACTAATAAACTAAAATTGTAGCTGTATAGGAGAAAATTGTGATGCAGGTGAGAAATAGTATGGCAAGGAAAGTGCTTTGCATTAGCTGTTTCATGTGTTGCTACATGTGGTGGTTTTTTAAAACAGACTTTATCCCTTGGGATATAATAAAAGGCTAAAGAGTTATTTGGTTTATAAACCTGTGTGGTATATTATTCAGATATTCAGAAGGGAAAGGTCAAAGAATGTCTCCTTGATTGTGTTATCAATTTCTCAATGGGAAACTATATTAAAAATTAGAAAATATAATACTATATAATTTAGAAACACAATATGTAATGTGGGTTGAGAGACAATTACTGTGTTTTATTTCTCTGTATTTTCCATTTTACTGAATGCATTTCAGCAACAATTGGGTTTTGGCTGTAATGCTATTTGTAGCAGTTTCATGAAGCAACACAGCAAATTACTGTGGTGTACCAGATAAAATCAGCTCCTCCTTTCACTTCATTTGTGAAAGTCATACTACTGTCGTGGTTTATCCCCAGCCGGCAACTAAGCACCACACGGCTGCTCACTCACTCCCCCCCTGGGGGAGAGAATTGGAAGGGAAGAGTAAAAGTGAGAAAACTGGTGGGCTGAGATGAAGACAGTTTAATAGGTAAAGCAAAGGCCGCGCACAAGCAAAGCAAAGCAAGGAATTAATTCGCTACTTCCCACCGGCAGGCAGGTGTTCAGCCATCCCCAGGAAAGCAGGGCTACATCACACTAACGGTTATTTGGGAAGACAAGCACCATCACTCCGAATGTCCTCCCCTTTCTTCCTCTTCCCCCAGCTTTATTTGCTAAGTATGACGTCATATGGTGTGGGATATCCCTTTGGTCAGTTGGGGTCAGCTGTCCCGGCTGTGTCCCCTCCCAGCTTCTTGTGCACCCCCAGCCTGCTCGCTGGTGGGGTGGGGTGAGAGGCAGAAAAGGCCTTGACTCTGTGTCAGCACTGCTCAGCAGTAACGAAAACATCCCTGTGTTACCAACACTGTTTCCAGCACAAATCCAAAACACAGCCCCATACTAGCTACTATGGAAAAAATTAACTCTACCCCCAGCCAAAATCTGCACAGTTACGAAAAACTCTTACTACTGGCTTATGTAGGTAACAGTGGGTTTTGTCCATATTTACACAGTTTTGTGAAATCCCCATAAGTTTTAAAGCACTTTTAAGATGAACGTATTTTATATATCTTGTCTGTCATTTTTCAGAGTTTATTCATTTAAAACAGTCTAATTTAATTAATGTACAGATACACAGAACATGTCTGTTTCTCACGAAGTCCTGTCGCCTGGGATGCAAATATTGAAGGAACTGGTCTCATGTATCTAAGTCTTCAGCAGCTAAGCCTGACAAGAAATTAAAAGGGTATTGACTGTAAGTGTTTAACAGCAGATATATGTCAGTAGCCTTCTTGGCATTAGTGTTCCTGTGTACCTAAGTTGGTAAGTATTTTCCTGGTTTTGATGACCAACCTTGGAGTGCTAAATGGCTCACACCGACATGTTAGAAAAGTTTGGTAGATTGGGTTAAAAAAGGAAGTTTGTGTTGCTGTCAGGTGGTGGTTTATCCCAGGAACTTGGGATAGCGTCCTTAGCACGTATCCCAAAGAGCTAAAGTACTGCTTACACATGGCTTGGGACAAAACGGATTGCAGAAGGGGGGCTAAGAGATGGTGTTAAGACTGACTATTGGTAGAAAGGATTAAGGTTTACTTCAAACAAAGAACTCAAATGGGTCCATTTGGAGAAAGTAGGCAGACATCTTAGACACGTGTCGTAATGGATGGCAGTTTTCTGCCTCCATTTTCATCTGGCTACTGCTTAACACCGTTGCAGGAAAATCTAGAAGTAAATTGTTTTTCCTTACCAGAAAATTCATGCCAGGCATTCCCAGTGATGTGCTGAAGGTATTTGTGCGGCAATCGCAACCAGCCCTCCTCATCCTCGGCGTCCATGAGGACATGAGCCCTGCTGACGGGCTTGGGTTAGTGGAGCAGATTTTGCCGTTGGACGCTACTGACTTCTGGAAACATGTGAAAAGGGGTCCACTCTATCCTTCGGAGTCACTTAGAAACTTCTAGAAAGGCTGGAGGTGTTCTCGGTGCTCCCTTCCAGGGGAGGCAGAAGTTTTGGAGACAAAGAGCCTGTCTGGGAGCTGGGACACAGTTTTGGCATGCAAGATGTCATTTACATCTGGGCAAAAGCCCCATGTCTCTTTTTGATGATGGGCTCAAGCATGTTTTGACTGAAGTGGGCAAACCAGATGTAGGAGATTGCTAACGACTGCAAGTAACTCAGGATAAAGGGTGCTGAAATGGAGTCTGTATTTATTCTGTGATCTGTATCCCAGAAATTTACCTTTCGTTTCTGTCTCTGTGTATGGATTTCACTCTTTCTGCCTCTCCCCATTCACTGGTGGCTTGGAGTTGCCCTCAGGAGGAGTCCATATCCTCCACCACGTAAAGGGGGAAGATAAAGGGACTCTTGGCCAAATGCGACCTTTATGAATGGTGTCTCTTCATCGTAATCTTCAGTTAAGACTGTGTATGTTTCCACATGTGTTCCTTCAGGTTTCACTACTGGATCAATGTCCTGATGGCCTTCTAATTAGACCAACAAGGAACAGGTCTGTCCAGATTTTCTGGTCTCATCAGGAAGGCTTTAAAAGACTTTCTCTGCAGCAAAAGCAAGTGTATGTGTGCTTACTCGCCTTAGCAGCAGCAAGGGCAGAGCACGCTGATCCATCTGTAGTGTCTCCTCTGGTCATTTGCTGGATTTTCAGTTTCCTCTGCATCTTCAAGGAGTCCTATGTACTGTCAACCTTCAGAAAGGAGGGTGAGAAGCGATGAAGTAGTTTTGGTGTGATCTAGCTATGAGTAATTTCTGTGTGTGCTGGGTCTGAAATACACTACGGAAGCGTGTTCTCCACTGGTAAAGCAAAATACGTGCACAGAAGTCTCCCGCTAGTCTTAGGTCTGAAGTTTCTCTGTCTTTGTAGTCAACAAGAAATTTTGGATACAAAAATGTGATTATTTACAGAGAGGTTCTACGTTGAGGTGTTTGTATATATTTAAGAGAGATTCCCATCTGTCTTCCTGGCAGGGGTGCGATGGGGGTGCAGCCCCTCTGTGCCCCGTTCTGCACAAGAGCTCCCGGGCAGCGCGCCCCCGTTCTGCCACTTTGCTTTCCCGAGCTCGGCAAATGAAGTTTTAAGGCAGCTGCTATAGAACTTCTGTTTTCCACCTAAAACAAATTTTGTGATATCATAAAATCAAAATTTGTCCGATCTTGGGAATTAGTTTTAATTTAGAATGGGTTAAGGCTGGTTTTGCTGCCACCTTTATTTATATAAAACTCGTAGTAATGCTTGTAAATAATTTTCCCCATTATGTAAACAATTCACTTTACTGGTGATACTGACAGTGTCACGAAACCAAGCCTGAGCGGCAGAAGAAGGTTTGTCTGGCACAATCAATTTCAATTCTTCTTGCTGCTCAAAGTATATTTTCACTCTTACCAAGGAGTATTAGAGAGCAGTGTTGTCTTTTTCTTTTAGGAGCTGCTGGGTTTAATTAGACCAAATCAATACTTCTTGAGAGCATTAAATAGAGTTGGCTATTCATTATGTGGAAATACATGCTCATTTTGATTTTTCTTCAGGTTACTGTATGTGTCATGTAATTCAAAGTACCTTAAAATTAATATGTATTTTTAATACATAGCCTTTTCTTTATTGTCTTACTGCTCTTTCTCCCCCATAAAGGCAGCCCCTTTTCAATTTTTACAAACCTTGGCTTCATAGATGACACGTTTTCATTTGCAAGTGAAGTTCAGGAAGTGGGTATATTTTTGCAAGAAGGAGGAGAAAGGCAAAAAAAGGGTTAACATCAATTTTCATGATGTTTTCCATTTTTTATTCCACCAAAATGATTTTATATAAAGCATTTTACTTAATATTTAATAATTCAATATTAAACCATTTCAGATCTGTTGTTCTGTTCTATTTTATTCCATTTCTTTCCTCTTCCACCATTTCAGTACAATTTTCACTGACGAAATTTTAAATGTGGAGCCTATCTCAAGTTGTTGACCACAAAACAGTAAACGGGTTTTTCCTCTCTCACCTCAAAAAACTATTCTAGCTAATTTCCCTTGTGTTTGTTGTGAATCCCCAGCAAGGCATAAATGCGTATGACCACACTGAAGGATAAATTAAGAAGTGCAGATAATACCAATCTAAGCCTGCCCTGTTATTACAGCTCCTTATTTCTCCAGTAAACCTTGAGAAAGATTTTATTTACTTGCTAGGAAATTCAGGAAGTGTAATTAAATGGCAATTAAAACATAGAAGTTACTTCACAGCGCTAACGCCTTGTTTGAACTCAGTGAGTTTCTTTAAGAAAATACTGTGCTCGAGTGAGCTGCTACTGCAAATGAGACAGGAATAAAAATTACTCCAGCTGGCCAAGGAAGGGATGCAGTTGGTTGAAAACTTGTGTGGTTTTGTAGGAATACTGGAGCAGATGAATGCGGACACTCAAAATATCGTCGTCGGAGAGATGGTGTGTAGGGTCCCAGGTTGAAGCTAGTGTGAACAGAATTAAAAATAGCAAGTACGACAGACCCATTAGTTTGTGAACATAATTTATGTTTTGGAAAATAAAAACAAAAGCTAAAGTTTAAACGAGATTTGTCCTTGAATTGGTAATAGCATTCAAATGGAAATCTTAGCAATGTGAGGTTGCTCTATGGAGCATAAGAGGAGCTCCAATGAATAATTAAACAAGTGATAGCTAATAAAATATACAGCACATTGCTTCAAACTTAGAAATTGTAAGTCTGCCTAAGGGATGAATGTTTTTCATTACTTTTTAATTGTTGCCAGTGTTGACCTTCAAGGTCTTTTTCTGGCAGATAATTTGTTATGGTAAGGATGAGATCATTAAGTATTTTAGCACAAGCCGCATGATGCAAATAGTTTCCTAATATTATAGAATGCTGATGTGGTAAGGGTTTGTTTCTTTGGAATTTGCTCTCCATATTTAGTGATTTTTCAGATCATATCTTAAAAGAGCAATTCTACTGTAATCCTGCAGGACAGTGGTTGTAGGTAGTACCGTAGCAAACAGCAGCAGTTTCTGCTGTGAGATTTTTATGACAGGTTTTGAATTGTAATAAAAAGGTATTCCTGTAAAGTCTCAGCATGATTTTTTGGCTTCTAATAGTATTTGTATATACCAAGAACAAATAACAACTTTTCTCCTTTGCTCAGTTCATGAAAGCATCTGCATAGGAGCCTGCAGGTTTTCCCCATGCTGAAGCGAACCTCTGCGGCGTCTGAGGCTCCAGGACCTGTATGCAAGGAATTAAGTGTTACTAAATTTTGCTAGTTTTATACTGTAACTCTGCTTTTACTATTTCAGTGTTTGCATAGGTAGGCACTAAAACTGTGTATTGGGTAGACACCAAATGCTGTCAGGATTTATGTTTACACATCTTAGTTTAAATTCTCTACAAGTAAACGTTTTAGTATTCAACTTCTTTTTGTCAGAGAGTAGAGATGCGTGCTCAGAGAGAAATGGCGGTGGGGAGGAGCAAGCCAGCGTATAATGGCTTTTCTTTAAGTTTACTTGCCATTGTTATATTTCTAGCCTAAGATGCTTGGAACAAACTGAATCAGTTCTTTGCTCAAATGTTTGTTGATAAAAATGTTTATTGCTTGCATGGTTGCTGACGGAAGATGAACAGAGCTATTGTCTTGTGTTCATCTATGCTATGGGCAGTCACTTGCAGGAAGTCTATAAATAATTCCTAGGGTAAAATTTACCTTGCTACAGCTTATAATCTAAAGAGAAAAGCCTGCCGATGCGTGGGGTTGGGGCAGAGAGCTTCAGCTTGCAGCTCGCCTGTCTGCCGGCAGCCTGCAGAAACAACGCTCCAGTCTGGCCGGCCTGTTCCGAAGGAAGGGGTGGAAGGAGGGGAGGAAGGGCCGCCAGCAGAGCATGTACTTTGATGGATAGATAAGGGTGACCAGTGCCGGCAGCCAGTACCGCGCCGAGAGCGCGGGAGCAGGCTGCCGCCCCGGGGGGGAAAGGCCCCAGTACCGCGCCGAGAGCGCGGGAGCAGGCTGCAGCCCTGGGAGGCAATGGCCGGGAGCGGCGGGGCAGGGTCTGAGCCACTGCTGGTCCCAGCCTGGCCGAGCAAAGAGGTCCCCATCAAGGGGAGCAGGGTTGGCCTCAGCCGCTGGGGCAGAAAGAGGGGCAAATGGCAGAAGCGGAGCTCGCTCCCCCTCAGCCCCGTCCCAGCGCCCTCCCTGTGCCAGGGGCTCCCTGGGAAGAGCGCGGTGCAGGGTGGCTTGGCTTTCTTCTCCACCAGAAATGGGGGGGGAAGAGGGGTACCAGGTGTGTGCTCAGGTGGAAGCTGAGTATCTTGCAGTTGCAGCCCCACGTTATTCCAACCTCGGGCATAATGTCCTCGGGTTTTGCTGCAGAAAATGCACTGCCGCGTTTTGAGGTGTTCAGTCTTGGTGGGCCTTCTCTTGAGCCTGCGTTAGGGTTTGAGCTGTTGTAAATCAAGGAGGAGCCCCAGCAGGGAGCACAGTAGACTGGCCCAGCTCATCCGAATTTTTTTTTTTCTGGTGTCCCCCCTTACTGAGCCTCATGAATAGCCGTTTTGTGGAAATGATTTGGGCTTTTTAGATCTGCCGCATCCTGTAGATTAAAAAAAAGAAGTCATTGCGGTGAATTATATTCATTTGTCCTTTGCTAATCTGCAGACCCAATAATTTTCACATAAAAATATTTTTCCTCTACTCTTTTATGATTGAAAATTCAGCATGTCATTTTCTGTCTTCTTGCGAAGAGATACCAGAATCAGATCTGTCACTCATGTTCGTGAGTAAGCCCCGTGCTCTGTGGGGAGCTCCCTGTTCCCAAATCAATAAGGTTGGAATGTTTTTCCCCAAATACTAATTCAGGAGAATATTCCAATTAATGTAGGTGGAAACGGAAGCCTTTTGATGGTAACCATCGAATATGTTGTAGCATATTATTCCAAAGATAACGAGCTAACTAAAGCGTCTGAGGTGGCTAAGGGAGTGACGGAGCTGTGGTGGTGTGGTGGTCTCTGGGGCGACCTGGGGCAGTCATCGGTGTAGCTGTGACATGCACAAATACATATAACTTGCATTGAGTGCCGTGAACATGGAGAAGTGAAGCACCCAAACTGGCCGGTGATTTCCCCGGCAGCGGAGGACCTCTTCACTCATCTGAGGTTTGAAGTAGCAACTCCTGGTCCTGCCCTTTTTTTCATATCCTCGGAGTGAGGGGTGTGTTGGTGGATGTAGAGGGTATGAAGCACATGAAATGAAGGTGGAGTTTTCTAGTGCTCAGAGGTGTACAGAGGTGAAATAGGTTGATTTGAACATGTAAATTGTGTTGGGTAGTTACTTTAAGCTAACTTTCAGTGATTTCCTGCTTACTTGTATCTCAGAAAGGTTAAATAGATACTTATCTAACTCTTTCATGATCAGAAGGAAGACTAGAATCCGTAGGATTGTCAAAGTTACTGACAGCATTAGAAGAGGAGGTAGTGCTGATCAAAATGAGCCCGGTTAATTACAGAGCTCTTTGGCGAAGGAGGGATTAACACTTGCAACAATATCAGTATGTTGCATCTGATGAGAAAGGAAGGCAGTTTAGTCATGGAAATACGTTGTGTATGGTGGAGGCCATACAGTCTTCCTGCTCCTCTAAAGATGTCCCATCTCCCCAGGGGCTGGAGGTGGAACAAGCTGGGTGAGGGAGCTGCCTCTGGAGTCCAGACCCTCTCCCTCTAGGTTGGTTGGAGAGGAAACCAACCCAAAGGATTGTGTTGGAGTTTACTGGCTGGTCCTGCTGGACCTTTTCTAGCACCATCAGCACTGTAGAATTGGTGAAAAAGCAGAGATGCAAAGTGGTGATGAAGTAGCATTAATAGCTGACTTTGGCTTGGGGCTGTGGAGCGTTTAGCAGACCACCCATCTGCCCTTGTGCATTTTTGGCTTAGCAAGTGGCTACAGCAGAGGATGAGAGTAAGAACTGGGAAGTAACAAGCTCCCTCGGAAGACTTACATTGCTGTTTGTCTGTGTACATTACTTGTCGTACCATCCAAGGGGTTTGTTGTTGTTGTTTGTCTTCAGCAGGTTTGCATTCATGATCTAAATGTGATGTGTATTGTTAAATTCAAACAAGGATGTCTGAGAAAATGTTCTTTTTGGAACATTCACCTCAAAAGAAGCCAAATGCTGACTTTAAAGAAACTTGTGATTTTGAACCCAAATTAATCAAGTATTTGAATAACATATTCTGGAAACATACTTTCTCAAGTCAACTGGGAAAGGTACTGCATGGTGCAGCATGCATAATGGCGATGAACCAAAGGAGCTATCAGGAAGGCAGTCTCAGAGCATGAGCAAAATTGAGCATCGTCTAACCATGTTACACACCCTGCAAAACAGTAGATTAGAAGTAATGATAATTATTTTCAAAGCTATCATTGGATTAAAAATAGTAGTAACTCCTTCAGAGGAAGCACTGTTAATCAACTTGTACTAGAACAGGGAATTCAAAAACACTGGCAGATATTTTATTTTACTACTTGCAGGAAATAAACTACTGCAAAAATCCAGAAGGATATAGACAATGGTTTGTTATAGATTCTTATGTGGTAAAGAGTTTGGATGCCTCTGTTTGTTGCTTAACTTGAAGCACACTTCATGGCAATGAAATTCCATGTTGTTGCTGAATTTATTCAGAGGTGAAACTAAAAAGCACTTTAAAAAACGAAACCCAAAATACCATGAATGACACATGAGATTTGAGACACCTTCAGAAAATAGTCAGCAGTTGTAAAAGTGTCCCACTGACATGTAAAATACCCCCTTTACTTGCGAAATTGTTCAGTTATCCCATTGCCGTTCCCTACTCTTTCCGCATTTATTTCTCAAACACTGCAAAGAATGTTGCTAAATCAGAACTGTGATTTAGCACACTACAGTTAATTTGCATTATGATATTCATATAAAGGGAAGAAATCTGCCAATTGTGTATTTACTGGGCCTGTTAAACAGTATCTGGTTTACTAAATACAATTTTCTCTGCCTGTGGCATTGTAGGAGACTTATCCCTTGTATTTGTCTTGTGACCTTGGTGCCTTCCTGTCCCCCCACATTCTTTTAGTGATGGACCAACTTAATTTGTAGCTCCAATCTTAACGAGAGACTAGAAATGTGTTAGAGGAGGTAACAGTGATCCCCTTTTACCAGTTCTTGCAAACAGTTTATTATTTGTGCTTATAAAGTGAAATTAACTACCCGTGTTTACTTTCATACATACATACATATCTATACATATCTATCCAGTGTCTCTGTGTGTGTGTATATGTATGTACTGTAGCATTTAGATTTTTTTTCAATAGCTAGAATTACATGTATTTGCTCTCTGTTTGTGTAATCCAATAGTTCTTTCTTCTGATAAATCACAGGCAAAATGCTGCATGACAAGGGAGGGAACCGCTGCCTCTTTGGAGTGCATAGTGTATGTGCTTGAATTCCTTCAGCATCGGCGTAGCCCATACAGCAAAGTCTTCACAATGTCCCCGGTTCCCAGCTGAAGCGATTTCTTGCGTTCCCCTTATTTTGAGCCTTGGGTGTTTGCACAAGATGAACGCTTTTTTTTCCTGCCTGTGTTTATATCAGTAAAGCGGGTGTAGGGAGAGCAAATGCCTGAAGTATCAGGAACTGAAACGGGATGTCTTAAGGCTGGCTTAAGGCCAAGATGAAATACATCTCTCTTGGCAGCAGGGGTGCTTGAGACAGCCCTGTGATACTGGATAACTTATTTTTTTAATCGGTTAGGCTCATCCCTACCTCGGCTGACCTCCTTTGTTGGGCAGCGGGCAGGTCTGTGCTAAGCTGCCGGGGCGTCGCGTGTCCCTCCTGGTGTGAGGGCAGGAGAAGAGGAGGTGCGTGGAGGAGCAGTGCTCTTGGCGTGTTTGACGTTATGTCCGTCGTTCGGTTAGGAGATCGCCCGCGTACCCCAGGAGGAGCCAGCCAACGCTTGGCCCGGGGAAGCCGCATGCCAGCGAAGGACAGAGCAAAACCTGCTGTTGCTCCCCACCTTGGTTGGCCTGCCGACTGGAAATGGTGCCTGCTGGATTTGCGGTGCCTGATGCAGTCGGCATCCCGGAGGATATGCCCCCCCCATGCCACCATGCTGTCTCTCGCCCGCGTCCCCCGTTGGGCACCGCCGAGCCCCGTGCCCGGCCGGCTCGGGTGTTTTGGTGTCGGTGACAGGCAGCAGCTGTTGGAGTGCCTCACCCCTCCTTAGGACGAGTGTCCACTCTACTCGGTCAGGAATGCATTTATAACGTGTTTTGCTTTCTGTGCCAGAGACAATCAGTGAGGAATATGGTTCGGGTCAGTATTTTTGTAGGGGCCTTTCCAGAGAAATGCAACATATGGCTGCTGGCCCAGGGGAGCTGTGCAGCCCGTGTGAGCCGTGCAGCTGCGGGGAGCCGTGTCAGGTCCAGGAAGATGCTTCTCTGAAAATTTTGATGAGACAGAAAGGAGAAGCAAGGATTAGTGTCAATAAGTGGCTGCAAACATTTTTCTATGATTTTTTTTCCCCTCCCCAGCAGTAGAGCTGAGTGTCTGGCCTGTGTGCTTGGCACCCTTCTTCTCCAAGCTGTGGAAATCGTGCTGGAAGTTGATGCTTCCACTGCTGCTTTCCTTTTTTCTTTTTTTTTTCTATTTTCTAGTTCTGCATATGGATGCTGGCAGGGAGTGAGCTTCAGGTGAGAGCAGAAAAGTGTTGCAGAAAGATTACTCATTGAGCCATCTTTTCTAGAGAGAGAAGGGCTGCGGTGGGCTGGGGTGCCTGGGAACACAGTAGGGTCCTGGTCTGCAGCAAATCCAGAGGTTCTTGCAGCTGCCTGCTTCTGTACTCATTGCTTGCTGATGGGCATGATCATCCAGCCCTTAATTACTAAGTGAGTTTCACCTTCCAGCTGTGAAGGGACAGACCATTTAATTTATGGTTTTAATGGCAAAAAGATGTGGGTCAATCAGGGTATTAATCACCTATTGCATTAAAATGTTGATGACTTACTGATTTTTAAATGAGTTTTTAAATACTTCGGAATAGTTGCAGCAGGTACTGTGCAACATAGTCATGCACGTGATAGAACAAATTAGGTAGAGAACCTAGTGAGTATACTGAACTAAAAATGTGGACGTTTTTGCTTATAGCAATTCATTGCCTAGGGTGAAATCAATGGCATTTCATAAGTTGTCTAATGAACTGAAATAATTAGTAGTGTAGTTAGAAGCTTCAATGTTTTTAAAAACTATTCCCATTGTTTTGTAATGGTGTATATATAGAATAATACTACAACTATTGTATAATAGCAAAATACATCTAATTGTATAATATGTATTGTATAATAGTATAATTGTCTAATATAATAATGTGCAAGATGCGTCATTATTTAAGTTTTTCCAGCTCCTATCTTTTAAAATTAACTCTAGCATTTCTACCTTTATGGAATTCTTCAAACAAAGATGACCAGATTGGAGCAACTTTTTTTTTTTTGTGAAGTTTTGCAAACACAAATGAGCACAAATAAAATATTTCATGTTTCAGACACAGTATAGATGGAAAGTTTTTAAGAAGTAAAAGCCTGCTTTCATAGGGGACACTCATAGTTTAATGTTTCACTTTTATTTAATTGACAAAAGGCTCAGGCGAAAGAGAGGTGCTTAACCTAGTGCAGGATAATGAAAATTGCACACTGGCAAGATTAAGTGTATTTTGTATGTCATTTGTTTGTATAAAGAAGAATGTGTTGTTATAGCTGATAGCATTATAAAGAATCTTAAACCTTGAAAAGACCAACAAGAGTAAAAAAATCCTTGATTTTCTGCATTTCCGTGGATTAACAGTTCCTTTCTCGAAGCTACCCAGGTCAGTTCTCTGGCAGCCTGATGGGAGGCGCGCTGAAGTTAACTGGAAGTAGGCTGTTAACTTCTAATACGTTTTGGATCAGAACTCCAGTGAATTACTTTCTTCCTTGTAGGAGACACTTCAGCACTGTGTCAGAATAATTAAAAAAAAAAAAAAGTCTTTACAAGGTTTATTTTGTTTTTTATTTAAGCAGTGAGGGAAATTTGTAATTGGACACGGTTATCAAAATATGTAAAAACGGTGCCTAGAAATGTGTTCTTATCTCATGTAATTGCTTTATAATTGTTGGGGAGGGGAATCAGATTAGGGAGCATAAATATTTCCAATGCTGAAGTTAATACATTTTTGCAAATACTGACTATAAGTCTGCATTCCTTGAAGTCGGTGGGAGTTTCAGGGGTTTGCAGAATTGGAGCTAGTATTTGCAAATTCTCAGCTTTATGTAAGCAAGTTTGTGGGTTTTTTTAAGGAATAATCAAAACTTTTAATCAAAGCTTTCATTTATGTTCAGAATATTTTTTAAAGTAGGAAGTGTTAATCTTGAAGGTATAATTTTTTTCTTGACTTCTTCTTCTCTCCTACTCTTCATTATCTTATTTAAAAATAAAATACAGGAACACTTCCATGAAGCTTAAAAATTGGTGACTGTTTTTCATACACACATTGAATTCAGATTTATTTTTTTTTCTACTCGAGTGTGTCGTTATGAGACTCACCAGGACTTGCTGCGTTTTGTACCTAAAGTTAAAATATTTGTGTGGGACATTAGGAAAGCATCTAGCAGTTTTAATGAAAATGCTTTTTTTGCCAATTACTACCTTTAAACTAAGATTTTGTACACATAAAGCTACTGTTTTGATGTCAATAACTTCATTTGGGAGAATAAATCATTCTTTAATGCCAGAAACTTTCCTAAGCTCTTGCAAAGATAAAAAGAGTGTGTAAACACATCAAAACTTGTGCTGTAGGTTATGGCGTAGATGAAGATTAGAAAGGTAAAAACTGACCTTCTGTGGAAGTTGTGCTTCACAACCATTATGGAACTTCTGAAAAACATGCCCAAAATATTTTGTTTACATGCTACTTCCAGCAAAAATTGTGTCCCTGAATTTGGTACAAGAGCGAGTATTTTTGCTCCTGTGGAAGCTGGTTTAATTCTGGTTTTGTGCTAACCAAATTTGCACTTTGCTTGACACTGTATCTGGTGCTTGTCTGTTCCCTTGCTACTGAGTAGCTGGAGCAGTTAAATATACCTGTAGTAGATACTGTGTCTAGGAAAGCAATAACCAGCCCTAGAAACAAAATAGTAATGCCTAACTCCTGTAAAGTCTGCTTTAAAAGTCCATGAGAGTTCTTGAACAAAAGGAAATCTTCCCAGTTCTGTGAACGCAGAAATGGAGAGTGAAGTGGTTTTCCTAAAACCACCCTGGGGTGACCTGCAGGTTAGGGGCAGGAGCTAAATTATCAGCCTGTGTACGCTAACGCCGGGCCCCCTGCTATACCCGTCGGCAGCGCTGCTTCCCGTGACCGGTGGGTACCTGCCAGGTGAGCCTCCCACCTGCCCTGGGAATGGGAAGGGTGCTGTTGTATCCCGTTCTGATCCGCGCCCGTCCCAGGGGGGTGCATAGCAGCCAGGCCTCCGGGGAGCAAATAGGTCTGGTCATCTGTTCAGAAATCCTGTTTGGGGGAAAGTGGTGCTCAGACTTCTTTATCCCTGTTAGGGATTGTTTGTTCTGGAGTATTTCTGTATTTTTGTTGTCCACTTGTGCGGTCTGGGAGGGAATTGGCCTCATGACGTGCAGAATTTATGTTCTGTATCAAAGCAGTTTTACTGTTAGCATCTTAGATTTTTGGTGTGAAAAAAAAAGTGTACTTGTCCTGTACATTAGACTTACCAAAATCAAATACTTGGTAAAGAAGATGCATGTCAAACAGTGATTTTCTTATCTTTGCAACCTTCACTGATATCTTTCAAAACTGGGCTCTAACATGAGACGTTTAGTAAGATGCAGAGGTCATTTAAACAAGGCTGTTACTGACTTGCAGTAGTTACTCTGGGCAATTGGACTTCCTTAGTGGGGCGGGGGGAAGACTGTCAAAATCAGTGTTTCCAGCCCTTCCAGGACTGGAAGCAAAAGCTGTCGTTTGCTGGAAAGCTAGGAAACCCTCAGTTCTCTTCTATGCTAGTTGAAAATTTATTTTTAGACTAGAGAGACTGCAAGATATCGAAGTTTAAAGATTGAATACTATTAAATGCAGAGTTAAAAAAAACATTTAATTTTTGGAAATTGGGCGTGGAAGTCAAAGAATCAGATAAAGATGCTGCAGTTTGGATAAAAGAAAATAACCCTTTTCTAAAAGTAGGATTTTTGGAGAAAAAGTCATGAAGCTTCTGGGGATATTTGGAATGTTTCCAGACATAAAATCGGCAGGGTAGTATTGAAATAGTCGGACATTCACAGAAAGTTTCAAGGCTACATAGTAAAACAAAGGCACATCACATGGATGTTCACTTCATGTAGGTGGGATCAGCGTTCCTTTTATTTTTGTTTTAATAGTGGAGGGAGCACTCAGGCTGTACTTATTTATAATTGTTGATCCTTAACTCTCTTCCACATTCTCTGTATTTACACATGCGTTCTCTCTCATAATGCAGCATAGCTATTTTCTTTGTCCTTTAGCGACTTGTTTCCCCTTCAGTCATGCTTTCATTCACTTCCTTTTGGCTCTTTCTATTAACTGTAGCCTACTATTGTTGCTGTTCCCTCTTGTTGCTGCTTTTTACCCTGTCTTTCCTTTTCTCCCTGGCCCTTAATTCCTCCCATTTTTCTGTTCCTCCTTCCTTCCTGCCTCCTACCGCTGGATCAGACGGTTTTGAGCGACCAAGATGTGGGAATTTTGCGTGATGCATGTGGAGTAGTGGAATAGAGCAGTTTACCCTTGAAAATTTATCCTCAGAAGTCAGTACTAATTTCAGATTTCCTCATTGCTGGCAAACAGCTACCTTTATAGGTATTCCTAGGAAGCCTTAGGAATAAGCCCTCAGAAGATGGGGTTCCCTGTGGCACAGTCCCGTTGAAGCCCTCCTGTAGAAGTGGGTGCTGGCATCTCTGCAGCTCTAGAGGGCACGAAGCAGTAGAGTATGTGCATTCATGTCATGGGGAAATAGAAATACGGACCAAACT
>NW_008825107.1:2166874-2185708 GCF_000699105.1 Pygoscelis adeliae
TGCTGGAGTAACTTGATTTAATAAGTTAAAATGTCAGTGCTGTGACTCTAACACTTCCATTTCTTTTCTCTGCTTTCTTTACAACGGTACTCCAGGGTTTTTAAAAGCATCCACGAAAAGAAGGAAAGATCACGAAAAACACGCTCTTAGTTGCACGCAGTTTTTAATATTCCTGGGATCTGTTTTGAAGGGTACATTTGACAGAGAGAAACGCAGCAGCCCTACACTGAATCCTTTGTCCTTCCTGCAGGGTGAAACAGTAGATAGCTTACTGTAAGTGTGGCTGGCTGCCAACCCGTGGCGCAGATTCTTTTTTTAATACTGTAAACTGGCAAGAAATCAAGAATTGCCGTTCTTCCTTTTATTTACTTTCCCTTCTGTATTAAAGAGCTCAGTAAATAAGAGAAAGTTAAATGTTGAGTGAAGGTTTCATACTGACTAATCATTGAATAGCAAAGAGTTATCGGTTTGGGGGTTTTTTGCCCCCTTTTTTCCATTTCTTTTTGGTTGAAACTGGAAATATCAGTTGCTTCATCTGGAATAGATTATCGCAGGGAAAAGTCTGTGCAGAGTTTGAAATGAGGACAGAGCAGAATGCATCCATCATGCATAGTTTAAAATAATCTGCAAGACTGCTTCTGATTTGATCTTTAGATGTACTTCCTCCCGATTTTCGTCCAAACTTGTGTTAATAATGAGTACTCTGTCTCTAGAAAAGACTTTTTTGTAAAGTGTACCCCCAGCCTCTGCTTGTAAGTATTTTCTTATTTGTACAACTAAGCTTCCTGAAATAGCTGCTGAGTTTTTTGTTTTGCTGTTATATATAAAAGTGGTAGAGGGGTGTGGAGTTCCTTCTGCTGCTTCTCAAATCCAAGGCATGCCTTGCAAGCTACTTTGCTTTCGTGCTAGAAAGGGAATCGGCGCTATTGCTTTTCTGACGGTTCTATTGCTAAATTATTGGCAAAATTATCCCCAAGGAAAATAATTATGTTGATATTGATGCTGTGCACATTTTAGTGATTTGTATGGAGAGAAATACGTTTCTACATGAATGATACAGGAGGTCAAATTAAATTTAAAAATTACTGTTGCTGTTAAATACAGACTTAATGTGAAAAATTATCCCTCAGCAGATTGTTTTAAATCCCAAAGCGTATTGTGGTTCATTCAGAGGTCTGTCTATCTTACTTAAAACATACTAAACATTTAGTAATATCAATGTATATCTGTTGCTGACTTGATGAACCTACCATGTAGGTCATGTATGTACAGCTCTATTAAAGGCATTGTTGAAAGAAAACATGGATTCATGTTTCGTTTCTTTTATACTTCTTGGCTAATTGGAAGTTAAGGTTTCTGGAAATAATAAGGAATATTTTTGTTTTTAAAGCAATGGACTGTGACTGAAGAAATCTGGACTTGATCTGCCAGATATCTTGAAATAACTCGGTCAAGTCATCAGTTGGGTTTTTTTGGGTTTTGGTTTTTTGATGGCTTTTTTTTTCCCCCCGAGTTCTTCATCTGTAAAATGGAGATAATCCTGTTCCCTTACCAGACGGCAGTATGGTATAGATAAATTTAGGAATGTTTGTGGGACAATGCAGTAGTACTTAATGGGTTCAGCATAAGTATTCACATTAATGGTTCATGTTAAAGAATGATTGAAAAACTGCATTAACTCGAAACTTGGGAGTATGTTCTCCCAGAAGCAGAGAATGTCTGAGGCTTAGTTTCCAATCTGCAGTGCCCAAATGAGGGACGCAAGAAATATTTATGCAGGAAATTTAGTAGTTTACAAGTTTCCTTCCTTTGGTTCCTTCCTTCCTTTAGTTAGAAAGAAATTTTTTTTTCAGACTCTGCCGGATGAGTCTGGGTTTCTGAAGTAAATTCTTTTCGAATATAAAAGGAATAGGCACATTTTTGTGGACATTTGTGTAGGACTTGGAACAAAAATTAAGGAGTAAATAAACTATTTCAAGACAATTAAATTTGAGAGATGATCCAAAGAATTGAAAGCAACTTTTCTAAGCAATAATTTAAAAAAACCCTCTGCTGCAGAAGCATGGATCAGAAAATATCCCCAGTCTCAATGATAGCCGTCAGAAATCTTCCCCTCATTCTCCCTTTTCTTTTGTCTTGAAACTGTATCTCGAGCTCATGCAAGATATGCAGGGAAGATTTCTTGAAAAATGACAGGTAGAACTGTGACGAACTCTTTACTGTTTTAAGGGTGTTGGATAAGATGCGTAATTATCTTGAATACGGTTTCGGTTTTGCTGCCTTCTCAGTGTAACACGCCACAAGGAAAACTCAAATTAATTCTTCAAGGATCCCTGACGTTAAAGGGAGAAATAACTAGGTAACAACTCTGTTTTTGCTGGTGTTTTTACAGTCTTTATTTTTGGTAAACATGGTTTTTTATTTTAAGTGTAAGTGACATTAGTTTCATCCCTATTTTATCGCCCACATTAGGGGAGAATAAAGAAATATCCACACAGAGTTTGAGTTATTATGTGGCCGTGTGACTTGAGAGAAGTCTACTAATATGTGTTTCTCCTTTGATACTGTGAGCAGATTATCTTGAATAGCTAGCAGATTTCAGTATATATTTTTAAAATGCAGGAATAAGTGCTTGATATAAATATTACAGTGACTTTATTTAACAAAGAACAGTGTATTGCAGTAGCATTTCAGAATGACTCTTACCATGTTCAGGTAGTTCTCCTGTGGATCTCAAAAGCCAGGTTTTTGTGCTTCTTTAGCTATATATTTGGTAGAAACAGAAAATGGTTTTATCACTTGCTTCCTACTGACATCCTCAGTTCTTACAGTAACAATTTTCCCTGGCTGTTGCAGCATGTGCCTGGAGATTGCAGATCCTGTGTCTGTACATAGACCTGATACCTCAGGAACTGTCTTTTATCCGATATACCTGTAAGACAATTATCATGAGTCAGATGAACCCTCCACCCCAGGTTCCTTGTTACGGGTCAGGTCAGAGCAAGACCTTTTCTGGTCAGGGAGCCAGTCTGTGAATTAATGTCAGTGAGAATTACAGGTAAAATCCCCAACCATGGCTAGTGTCCAAAATCGGTAGCAAGACTGGTAATTTAAATGTCTGCCCCTCCTGGACAAAAATGGGCTGCTTGCATCTCACTCTTTCTCTCATCCTAACAAGGGTCATTTCTGCTTTGTCCAAGTAAAAGCAAGAAAATAAGTTGGAGGAGGAGGAAAAAGCGTGTCTTCCTCCTTCCCTTCAGTAAGTTAATGTTTGTCCTCACCAGTAGGTCTTCCACTTTTGTTCCCCAGCTCCTTGAACCAGAGGAGGGATGTCCCACTGATCGTCTCTCTCAGCAGGTCACAGCATAAGTTGCTCTCTGTTTTATCCCCCTGGCGAGGCCGTATACCACTCACTGCTTTCATTCTTTCCCTTCCTTTGCCAGGTCTGATTTTCTCCTCTTGAACAGGGCTTAGACCAACCACAGTCCTGGCCAGCTCCTTACTCCCTTTCCAGAGCCGGGGGCTGCTGGGCAGAGTGATGCTCATGGCCCCAGGACCTCCCTTGCCTCCTTGGCCTCCTCCTCTCCACCGTGGCACCCGCAGCGGTATCAGCCACAAAGGGATTTTCTTTATGGCATTGAGCTTGTGAAAGAAGATTTAGTAGGTGTGTCGCAGTGCCATTAGCCTCCCATGACCCGGTGTCTCAGCAAATCCTTTCGTGACTGTGAAGAATTTGTTTTGGATTGAGCAAATTCGTCTTGAAGTATTGGAGTCATCTTGGGGGAAACTGCTTTCTCTACCCACAGTGCCATCTTAATTCTGGGTGGCTGGACCAACTGGTGGTATTTGAATCATTACGCCAGTCTTGAGTAACATCCCATCTGGCAATGGGAAATTTAAAAATATAATTAATTGAGTTTCCTTAAATCATATGGTGGTGAAATCTTTTCTAACAAACTTTTACACAGAAACAGAAATTTTGTGTTTGTGGTCATAATGTTCATAAAAGGTGTTTTGGTGTACTTAGTGCAAAGTAACGTTTCAAGTTTTGGAGGACAACCACAACATCTATTAAAAAAAGGAAAAAAACCCAGTGTTGCCAGATATGTAGACAAAAATCTATCAAAGTTTGTTGATGTTTGTCTACAGTGCAAACCAGTTAACAAGTTCCTTCCCTACATGAACAAACAGCATCTCATTACAACACCGTGAAATCTTTAAATAACTTAAAGGCTCTTTTCTTTGATGTGAAGTTCACTTTGCGACAGCTTGGTGAGAGGGATGTTAGTTAATTATTGTCTTTATTACAGGTGTGGCCTTGTTTAAATATCTGCAAAAATGTCTCATCTGTGGCACACTGATGCTGCTTGAGCACATGTATCTGTTGTACATGAGCCGCCTTCAGATTGGGCGTACTCATAATGAAGAACAGAAAATGTTCTACCATCCTTCACATCCTAAATGGAGCTCTGCTGAGATGTCATTGGAAAAGATTGAAGAGTCCAAGCCTAGCTTGGAAAAAAAGTAAACAAAATAGGATTTTTAGGTGGGATGCAGGTAGGATTTGACTGCGCAAGTACAAAAATGAGATCTAAAACAGCAGGTTAGCCTCCTGCCGAATTCCAGATGACACAGTGACTAGAAGTGACTTGGTCTGGGCCTTTTGGTGTGTAAATCCCTGTTTCCTCTATGACTACAGAGTCTTTTTCTGGGAATTGTTCAGTTACCATGCCCAGGGGATTCAATTCCACTCAAATGTACAGGAGAGGTTTCTAGTTTCTTTGGAAAAATCATCAGAAGAAGGGATATCAGTGTCTCTGTTAGATGGGGACACTGTGGTAAGACCTGCTGCCCAGTATTTGGGGTCTGAGGTCCCGTTACTGCCTTTGCTTTAGGGTGTTGAAACATTTCTTCACAGGTGAGCGTCCAGGGGCTAGAGTCAATCCCAGAGCAAGTGCACACTCACTCCATCTGACCGAAAATAGTTTCTTTTGACCCCGTAAATCTTCATTTATCCCAGACAGAGACTCGCTCTGGCCACACGATGAGGAAGGTAACTCCCGCGTTTCAGCTCCTATTCCAAAGACCTTTCATAGACTTGATATGCATTAGCTATTGGATAATATGTGGACCCTAAGTGGAAGGATGTACTGCTAAGATGAACTTTCATTGCCAGATATGGGAAGGATTTAAGACCCGTTCCCAACATTTTTTTCTGCTAGCAAATGTGAAAAGCTTTCCACTTAGCGTGATAATTTTGCAGGATCTTATTCTAAAGTTTTCATTATCCTTGTACGTTGCTTAGGAAGAATAAGCACAGAACTTCTGGCTATGGATGATCATTGATGGAATTTAATGTTGTTTAATTACAATAATCAAAGGGTCAAATAATTTTGTGAATTGCTAGGTATCATTTCATCTTCAGTACAGTGAATATGGTCCCTGGGGTTGAAAAACAGTGATTGTTACGGTTCTTTTACCATCTGGCACTGTGACAAAAATACCCTATCTTGTGTTGCTCTAGCATGATGAAAAAATAGATAAATAAATAGGATTTATGAGTTTTCTTTACAAGGCTTTTCCACAGGGTAATTGATTTTATTTTAGCTTGTACAAGACAGACCAAGATAAGAAAAAAAAATTGTATTTCTGTCTCTTGCTTTCCTAGGTGCAGTGTAAATGAAACAAGACTGATATGTATTTATAGATCTTTAAAATACTTTAGCAGTTTTTGTTTCGCTTTCTGAAGAGAAGAATCTGGTCCTGTATTGTTAGTTACTTTTTCAGAAGAAAATAGGTTTTTTTGTAATAATTTTGAATGCCCTTGAGCCCCCTTATGCAGAACTTCATAATACTTCATGACAAGCACCTTGCACAAGGCTTTTTGGGGTGGGAACCTTTCTTTTTAATTAGGTTGCAGATAAAGCAAAGGTTCAGCTGTCACGTTAATCTGTTGGAAGTTTCTGCAGTGACTTTTCCCATCAAGTGTATGTTCTCTATCAAGGTCAAAAGTATCACTGTTCTTCAAAAAAGAACACATAACCTTTTGTTTAAGGAAGTAGTGGTCTGCTTTGGAAGAGACTTATACAACAGATTAAATTGGTAGAATCAGGAATTCAGGGTAAATCAAAAGGCTTTTTATACATGTGAAGAAGTTCCATTTAATACTCAGCTGAGGTTTTCCACATTGCATGATCAGACAAATGCAAAATTAGGTAACAGAAGTCAGGATCAGATGCATTTTGAGGGCTTTTTGTTTGTTTTTAAAGTGTATTGTTCTTTCTAGGAGAATATGCCTTGGGTAAATACCACGTCTGGCTGTATACTGTGAAATCAGCTTGTTATCTTACTTAAAAGGTGCCTTCATATGAAAGGCAGTATAATATCATTAAAATAGTGTTTGCCATGAAGAGAAATGCAATGTAATGCTACATTTAACTACTTTGTAAGAGTCAAGCTGTGGTGATGAGAAAATTTCAATAACATTTCTAATATAAAAATATATTTTGTAAGTCTATAACCTTCTTCAACATCTATCACTTGGAATTATATACTGGTTGTCTTCTTGGAAGGAGACATGGATGTCTGTAATAATTTTAAAAATATGAATAGGATTATAAATATCTCATTATAAGAAAGTTGTATTTTTCAGTGTATAGATGGTTAAAACCTGGTATCAGTATATTAGTCATCGTATATCAGATCACAGATCAGCGTATATGTATATTTGTGAGGTGAAAAGTAGCTGTTCGCTGCATTAAAGATACTAAAGTTTAACAACTGCTTTAAAAAATGTGCAGTAGAAAGTTTCCTCATGTCTATAGTTTTATGCTTAAAGGCTTAATTCTTTGGGTAAATACCACGTCTGGCTGTATACTGCGAAATCGGCTTGTTATCTTACTTAAAAGGTGCCTTCATATGAAAGGCAGTATAATATCGTTAAGCAGAGTGGGATGTAACCGGGAAGATGCTTCAGGACCGATCCTGTAACAAGACCCAGTTCAGCCTCGGTCACCCTTTGGGGCACGGCATGTTCTGGAGGGCATCTGCTGGATTCAGGCGGGTCACTGATTCAGGAGAGCAGTCAAACTCTCAGGGCAAGTGTTTGTTTCGTTGGGCACAGGTGTATTTGCATGAACGTTTTGGTGTAGGTCAGGAGTGCACTTCTGAAGCAAGTCCGCTCATTGTCCCTGCTTCCTGTAGACGTGCGCACGTTGCCAAATGGGCTCAGAGCGCGCAGACGGGTTTCGTTTCGGACGCCACTAAACCAAAAGATGTTTCCAACTTGGTAATACCCAGTCAGTCAGCAGGACCAGATTGGCTCTAGATGAAAGTGAAACCATCCGAACAAAATGTGGACACTGGGTCCTCGGTATCATCGACTGGCCCTCTAGATAGACTCCTATGGAGCTGCGCTACTGGCTGGTGTCATAGCCTGTCCTGTCTTGGCCAGTGACCGATAGCAGATGCCTAGGGAAGACCGTAAAAGGCAAGCACGTAGTAGTGCTTTCCCAGTATATTTTCCCAGCTTTCAGCAATCTGCATCTCACAAACTTCCTGAAACAGAGATGGTATCTTGGGTTTAATAGCCCTTGATAGATTTTTCCTCCATTAGTTTGTCTGATTGTTTTTAAAACCATGTGCATTTTTATCATCCGCAATATCCTGTACAGTGAGTTCTATGGTAGAACAATGTATGTGTTAAGAAGTACCTTCTTTTGTTTGTTTTGAATTTGCTACCTGATGATTTCATTTGATGCTCCTTTGTTCTTATCTTGTAGGAGACAAATGATTCCTTATCCACTGCCTTTATGCTGCTCCATTTATCACAGATCTCTTTGATATCACCTTGATCGTTTGTCTTCCAGGCTGGAAAATCCATTTCTGTTTAGTTCCTTGAACAGAACCCATTTCATACGTTTGATCATCCTTGTTCTTCTCTCTGCCTTTCCTAGTTCTGTTACATCTCTTTTGAGACTGGAGGACTGCATGCAAGCTAAATAACATACTCAGTGTGCAGCGTCTGTTGTTTACATGCTGGCTTAATGGTGTGTTCTGTGGTGGTCTACATTCCTGATAATTTTTAACAGTATTTGATTTTTTTGACTGCTGCTGAAACTAAACCGGCATTTTCTTAAATATGTCCCTAAGGAGTGCAAGATCTTTCTCTGTAGTGGTGACAGCTCACCCAGAGCCCGTATTGTATACACAGGGTTGGAGTTGTTTTCCTCCCCACCCATCCTCACCACCACTCCCTACAATTCTTTATACCTGTCAACACTGAATTTTGCCTTCCATTTTACTATCTAGTCCTTTGCTATGTGACATCATTTGCAATTCTCTCAGTCAGCTTTCGTGTGTATTGCTATGAGTGACTTAGTAGGATACTCTTTCTGCACACCGTTCTTCCCCCTTTTCCAACCCATTTATTCAGCTATGTCCTACAAAACTCCCGTGGAATGCTGATAATGACCTATTTGCATAGAGAAACTGAATGTTTAATACCATCTTTTATTTCCCATCTTTTAACAAGTTACTTATTTGTTTGGAGATCAAACTAGTTGATTGATCCAATCATGTTTGTCCTCACATACATTGATTCTCTAGCAATGCTAATAAATTTATGAGGCAGTTGTGCAAATGCCATGTTGACTCTTCCCCAGCATGCTGTATCTAGCTCTGTGTTCAAAGACTTACGTTCTTTGTTACAGTTCCTATCACTTTGCTCAATGTGTACGTCAAATTAATTGTATTGTAGTTTTCCAGATCCCCCTGAGAGTCCTATTGGGAGATTGGCACTGTGTTTGCTATCTCACATTTTTCTGGTATGGAGATGGGTTTAAATAAGATTAACATGAGCAGTAATAGCTCAGCTATGTGTACGTGAGTTCCTGCAGAAGTTAAGGGAACACCATCTCACGCTTGTGATCTGTTACCATTCATTTTGCCCATATTTCTCCTCTGACCTTTATCACTGACGCTTAAATTTCAGACTGATTCTCAACCCACAAAAAAAAAATAAAGAAAGATTCCAGTCAGGGGATCATCTACCTAACCTCTTCCATAGTGAGCACAGAAGAAAAAAAAAATTATTTAGTTTTGTTGTTGTTTGGGGTTTTTTGGTTTGGTTTAGTTCTGTTTCCGCTTCAGCCTTTTCTACTGTGTACAAATTCATAGGCAGATCCATGCCAGGGTTTCTTTTCAGACGGAGATAGGTTAGATTATCTAGAGACAGAATGGATAAACTGTGCTCCTTTGGGACAGTCCATCAGCTTTCTGTTCCCTTTAACCCCAGGTGGCAAGAAGGGACCAGAGCAGAGCTCAAAGTGAAGTCTGCTAGTGAACCTCCGTTGAGAATGCACTGATGACTTGGAGGAACTTGAAATCAACTTCTGAGTTGTGTAGGCTTTTTCTGTTGTTCATTGTTGTTTGTTTTGAGTGGTTCTTTTGGGGTAGTTGTGTTTGGTTGGGTTTTTGGTGTGGGTTTGTTTTTGGTTTTGTTTTTAATTGTCTTTAATATTTCCTTTAAAGACAGCTAGGAAACTAAACATGGCAGTTATCTTAGTACAACATTAGGATTTCATAATTAAAGTCACAATGGCAGGAAATGCAGAAGTTTAGGTTTCGGTAGCAATATTAGCTACATATGGACTGTTTTCACTTCCCGCTTTTCATAATCAATTCTTATTTACGTACTTTGTGACCCACATTAATAGCTGAGCAACTGGCAAAACGTGATGATTTTTATCCTAATGGTGTTCCTGGGAAGTGTGTGTGTGTGGAAAATCGATTTTTAGGTAAAGAATTCAGGCGCAAGAAGTTTAAGCATTTGCTCTGTTTTGTGTGTGAAGCTTACAGAGCTTGGAAATGAATGCAGGCTTTCTGAGTCCTATCGCAAGGTTAACATACTTGTTTTTATTTCCCATAATATTAGTAACTTTGCTGAGATTCTTGGTAAGAGACCTCCCTGTAAGCAGTGGAGAGTGAAGAGGAGAATGAAGGTGTTTGGATCATGAACAACTTTCCAAGGAGGAGACCTAGAGGTTGAAGAAAGGGGGGATACTGTGAACTCCCTGGCAGACGAGGGTGTGGGCATGTCCTGAGAGAGGCTGAAGCTACCTGTAGGAAGACAGCAGGTGACTTACAGATACCTATGTGAAGCTTTGTTTATCAAGGGGACCAGGTGAAATGAGTTGCCATGTTATGCACAAGGTCATTTCAAACTATGCTAATAAGTCAGAGATCATATACTACAGGAAAGCAGTATATGAAACCCTTTAATGTGCCCTATATGTTAAAACAATAGGCATGAACAAAAAGGGAGGGAAAATAAATGGGTTTGAAGCACATTTTTGGTTTTGTTTTCAGTTAGCTCCGGTAGAGGAGGCTTATCGGGAATCTGCATGATGGAAATTTGGGTCGTATTGCTCTCAGCTAACAGGTGGCAGGGCTCAGGAACCTGAAAGTGGGGAGATTTGTGACAAACCTAGGACTGAAGAGTGTGGCAGAGAATCGGTTGAAGACTGGCTTCAAGGCTGAAATCTTGAAGTTCAGGGACTATGCAAGAACTAGGGTTAACTTCAGCAAAACCTCTAGAATTTCTCAGGACTGGACACAAGTGGCAACAATTTGAGAAACTGAAGTTACAAGTTGCAGACCGGGGGTCTCACGGACACTTGCAAGGAGGGTATTTGTGCAACGGGCATGAGTATACTCACCAGCCTTGACAAGAGAAGTGCTGGTCCTTCAGGAGATGCTTGCAGATCTGCACAGCTATTTGAATTCTCAGAGACTAATGGAACATTTTAATTTTTGTTTAGTTAATAGGTACTTGTAATTTCTGCGTTGTATCAATGTTGATGGCTAAATACTTCTACATTTTATTAGGAAAGCAAAATGAGACTGCGCCTGTGAGGTCCTTGGCATGATCTGGTTGCTGTTGGCTATCATGCTGTCCAGAAGTCAATATTGCTCATGAAAAAGTCAGACATTAAATGAAGCCAAAGCACGCGAGAGTACTGGGCTTTGAATGATTCTGACCAACTCCATGCTACCTGTGCCATCTTCTGTCTTAATATATTGTTAATACTGTATGTGGTTCTATTGTGGCTGGATATTTGAATCGCCATGGGATTTTTTTTTAAGTTGTCCATATTCGTAACTCAGCAGTGAGTAAATGGTCTGTAGAGCCATTCTTTTTCTGCCTTCTGTCATTTTCAAGTAATCTCAAGTGTGACTCCTTTATAATATGAATGGTATATATTTCCAGTTGTGATTTAATGGTTTGGATAGTGGCTAAGGTAATGAGCTGAAGGACTGAAGTCGGTGATCTCATCTTTCAGCCCATCAGCCTATCTGAAATTTTTAGCTAATTACTGCTCATACACGGATATTCACTTACCTAGAGTATTTCTCATATTGAACATGGCGTGAATTTAATAATGAATCAGATGGGACTTTCTATTATTTGAAAGAATTTGCTTGTACCTTTTTAAGATAAATGAATTCTCTAATTTTCACAGTACTGATACCTCCCTTGTTCACTTCGTAACTTCAGAGAATTTTCGAGCAGTGAAGATCAGGCATAGCGTGTGATGAAAAAAAGAAGTTTGTTTATGAGCAGAGTTTACATCTGATTATGCAGAGCCTCTCGGTGCACTAAAACTGTTGTATGGCATGTTTCACAAAAGTAATATTTTAGTAAAGGAGGATCTCGTGTGACATTGCTTTTCATCGTTGTTGAGAAACAGTGATGTTTCTCTTTGGGCGTGAGCCACAGCGCACAGATTTGTGGAATGAATGTTTATAAACTCAGTTTCCAGGTACTTGTGGGGGTTTTTTGTTCTTGTTTATTTTTCCAGAGTTGACTGAATTGAATTGATTTAACTCTGCGTATAACATATAGATGTTTTGGTAGGTATATTAAAGGTCTGCACTCATCCCACGGGTGGATTTTTGGACTAAACTGAGGCGTCCAAGTTAGTAATACAGCTGCTGTAGTCTCTATCTGTAATCCATAGAAGCAGAGACGTACTGCCAGAGGGTAATTTGCAGGTGCCTTTGTTTCTGTTTTCAATGCATAGATAATGAAGAAGAGAGCAAATCGCTTCCCTTCTTTTTTAATTCTGAAGTACTGTCATCTTTTCAGCAGTGGGGTTTGGCATCCTACCTCCGGAGAGGTTTGCTCAGTCACAGCCTAGTCTGTGTAGGCTGCTGTTCTCATACTGTTGTTTTTTCTTGTTGGAGCTTTGATAGTGTGACTGTCAGGTTGGCATCTCGCTCTGTTTTGTATCTACAACCAGCAGAGCTTCATTTTTGCATCCCTGTCATGTACTAATGAACTGAGTCTTGAATTCTGCTGTTGCTCCTTGAAAACTAAGTGCCAAATTTGTTTCCACACAAAGCTCCTTCACTCAAGATGTGAAGTAGATTCAGATGTGCTAGCATATACACTTTGTAAAATTTGTCTTCCGCTGCTTTCTGGCTACTGATGGAAAGATTTGATTGCAAGCCACTTTCTGGCTATGCAATCTTCTTCTGCACAGAGGTTTATAAGAGCAATAGGGTGGCTCTTTATCACCAGTAAATATTCTCAGTAGCATATGGCACTTGGAAACTTTAAACGCTAATAAAATACAAACTTCAGAAAGATCCCAATATGAAGAGGGATGTGAACTTCCAAATAATTTTGCACTTAAATTAGTTCAGAAATAGTAATTTTCAGGAGCAATGTCTCTGCTAGCTGTATGTTACGGATTGCTTTGTTTGCAGTGTGCTTTACTAACCTGGCCATATGACATTTGTAACGTGACTGGACTTCTGCAATTTTGCTGCTCTTTCTAAAAATGAACACTGAAAACACATTAAAGGAGTCTGCAAATAGCCTTGCTGTTATCAAGTGATAAGTCCAGTGGCAGTCTATGATGCTTTTAGAACTAGCTGTGGAGGGGATGACATGGTTTAAGGTCAGCATTTTGGATCAGTGTTGTTAGAAGAGTTGGGCTACAGAGCATAGGAAGATTTTTGAGAGTTGGGCAGTTGAAGATCCATTTCTGGGGCTACATCATGAATGCTGCTTCAACACTTCATTGGAAACCTAGTGCTGATCTTTTTGGATATAGCAGATTGCCCCTGTTTTGCTCCTTACGCATACACTATTTATGTTTGTTTTAGCTAAATTAACAGGTGAATTTAGCCTACCCTTTGTGGTCACCCACCACCTAGACACGCTTTCACTTAATCGAGAAATGCAAGTGTAGAGTAATGCTCTCCTTATGCTGCCTGTGCTATTTATGATAGCAAACAACCTCGATACCCAGGTTTCTGTCTGACTAAGTTTCTCTAATTGTTTAGGAGTTTATGAAAACGAAACAGTAAGAGAGGGCTAGTCTCAGGTAATATTGTCAATCCATTGGACAAAGGAACCTGCCATCATAAGGCAAGTTATTCAGCTGTTGGACGGAGAACAGTGGTTTCTCAGAAGACTTCCTAGATCTTGATGCCAGGTGTGGGAATGATTATTGCATAATGGAAGTGCAAAAATTTGCCTATTGGCTTGTAACTGATGAGGTTTTAATGTAGCCCTCTGATAGGCAGAAGGGCAGAAAGCTTTATAATTTTGAAGATGGAGTTTTATCAGTTTTTATAAAAGGGATGACAGGACAGGGTTACCTCGAGTAGGAGAGAGCTGGGCTTGATTACCTGAAAGGTCCCACCCAGTCTTATGCTTTATGTTTCTGGCTAGAGGAGAAAGATGACCTGCCTGTGTGAAGGGGTTTGTATTGTCAACAGAGTCTCATATAACTGGGGAGAGCCCACGAGAGGAGGGTTTTTCTTCGGGGAGAAAGATGGAAGTTTTTCCACAATTCCCTATCTGCTCCATATTAATGTACACTTGGTATAAGTAAAATAATTTTCATTATTTGATGGAGGAAAATTATTTTTCCAAATATATATAAAGGCCATTTTCCATTCAATTATCCAAATATTCTGCCTATATTCATTTGTAACTCACAGTCACAGTAAATACCTGGTTGAGAAAGAGTTGCCAATGCAGAGAAAGAGCACTAAAGTGCTAAAAGAAATCTGAACCAGGTAATAGCCAGTAATGCATTGAAGAGTAATGAATAAAGTCTGTGTTCATCAAGTAAAGGGAGGGATATATGATGTGATACTGCTGTGTATGTAAAAGAGATCTTAAAACTTTCAAGCGGTATTTGCACTATTTTGATTTCAGTGGAAGGTAAAATGAGTTTTAAAAGAAAAAGTCTATAGTATTTACCAAAATGTTAATCTTCATATTGAAATGCATTTGTGTAGTTTGTAATATCCATTCTTTAGCCCACTGAATATTATATATTTAAAAGTATGAAATACAAATGCATAAATACACTGCATAATCAAAATGGTAGGAAATATTGCTATTCTGGGTAAACTAAGAAAATACTTGCATTCTCCAGTTGCCAGTCATCACCCTTTTACCAAAAAAGATGAAAACACATTATCTGAGTCATTGTACTTTAGTTGCTAATTTAACATTTTCAATTAAAATAAAAATGCATAACAGTGAATGCAAGAACTTCTAAAGTTTTTACCAAGAAAAAGAACATCACATAACGGTTAATGAGATTGTAGATAAAATGTTAGTTCATAGTGCTCTTTATATAATATGATCTCAGATATCCTTTGATATAAGAAAAAATAACTAAAAGCCAATCTTGAACTTCAGCTGAATAAAAATACAGCTTTGCTCCTTATCACTTCACTTTTTAGCAGAATCTTAACTTTTTTTCTCTTCATATAGCAGAGGGAGCTTAGGATATACTCGGAGACTGATTCATTTTTCATGGCAAAAGCTAAAGTTGAAATAAATATTTTGAAAAATAAAGGACTAACCACCATTCTTGGGTTATGTATGAGTTATTTCAGGGTACATCGGTTTATTTGTAGTTCAGGTTTTGTTGTGTAGTTGAGTCTTGTCTCTTCTAAATCATGTTCGCTCTTACTTACTAGCTGTGATGAAAGCCGTAAAAGTTCAATATACTTCCACATGAGAACTTGCTGCCAAAATAATAGCGGTCTTTGGCCGAAGTCTGAGTCCCAGCTGTTAAGTCATATTTAAACTTGTCGGAGGAAAAAACTGGAGGTCAGTCATCAAAATATGAAGAACCCGTATGTTAGCTTGTTAGTTACTCGTCTTTTAATCTTTTGAAGCAGGCACACATTTTTTGAAGGATTGGCTTCTTAAGATCTGCTCTTAAAACTTATTCTGTGATAGATGTAGAAAGACAGCACGTTTTGTCTTATGGCTGTATTAAATACTTGACTCACAAAGAAAATCGTGGAGATAAAATACCACCAGCGTAACATTTTCACATCATTCGGTCCCCATATGTGTGTTCAGCATGCAGATAACTGCTGTTTTTCTGGCTAATACTTCTAATTTGCTTTTCAAAATGTAATTTAAATACTCCTGGAGTATTTTCATTTTTCATGCTGTTTCCTCTGTCTAATCCCATGTGATACGATGTAGAACCGCTAGTAAAGTTTGTTTGTTTTTGTAAGCTTGGGGGGGTAGGTGGGGGTTAGTCGCATTTCCTTAGGCATTGTTAACTATGTGTTTAAATGTTGAAACTGGGCCAAGAAATTCCACTTCATAACTACATTTGTGGTTTGGTGGCAGAACATAATACCACTGCCTTTAATAGCAGATATGGGAGAACGCACACAAAAAATTTATTTTAAGTCTGTTTGTAAAGCACAGACCTCAGGGATAAAGACCTGGTTTGAATATGAAAATACATTCCTAAATTTATTTTCAGTGCTTAAGGGAGATAATAGAACAAATAGTTGATTAATAAAGTAATTCTATGAAAGATTGTTTGAAATATTTTAAATTCTGAATTACAAAGTAATATATTAGATTAATAGTAATGAGAAGGAGGACTTGTTACAGTAGGTCAAGTTGTTGACTTTCAGATTAGTTCTTTTCTATTTAGACAAAAAAAGTAGCATCATTACAAATACTGGAATATGTGTGTTCAGAGCAGTACTCTTGAAGCACTGATACTAATCCCATATGTTGAAACAAGGATTATTTTTTCTTTATTTCTTTGTATTTAATTTCTGGACACTGTAATCCATTACATTCTTCATCTCTAGCATAGCAGCCATAGGGAACACAAAATGGCAAGCCACCAAAAGGAGGAGGTTTCCTGCATTTAATGTGTAAGCAGCTGCCATGCTGCATTCAGTAGGAGCCCCCTGACTTTGACATGAAGGGCTGGAGTTTTGGTCTGGCAGCAGCAGCCACTGGGAAGGTGCTGTACTGGAGGAGGAGCTCCCAAAGATGTTGTGAGCTGACTCACCTGAGAGTCAGAATTCTTCCCTGGCTTTTTCTGGGGCCAGCAAAGATAATACATACATAATATTACTTACATAATAATACATACATACATAATAATACATACATAATATTACATACTTACATAGGGTGGTGAAACACTGGAACAGGTTGCCCAGAGAGGTGGTGGATGCCCCATCCCTGGAAACATTCAAGGTCAGGCTGGATGGTGCTCTGAGCAACCTGATCTAGTTGAAGATATCCCTGCCCATGGCAGGGGGGTTGGACTAGATGACCTTTAGAGGTCCCTTCCAACCCAAACTATTCTATGATTCTATAATAAAATACAGAGAGCTGTACAAAAGCAAGAACTTAAATAATCCCCTATTATATATTGGTTGCACAAGTCAACTAGTCATGGATGGAGCAGCTCCTCGACACCAGGAAGAGGGAATTAGTAGCTACTCCATTCCAAATTCTACAAACCAAACCCAGGGGTGCCCTACCTACAAACGAGAAGGGTCTTTTTGTCCCAGCGTGTTCCTGTGCCAAGAGCCCACGATGCAGCAGGAACCCAATGTTCATGGAAAGAGCAGAAGACTAGTTATGTTCACAGATTTATTTTACTGGGCCTGACTGATGAGTTAATCTCTGGTAAAACAGTTCCCTCTTCTGTACTGGGCATTAAAAAGTATCGATTAGATACTTTTTAAGTCTCAATTAGAAAATAAATTTTCATGGGCCTGTGCTAACATTATTTCTATTAACATGGTTAAACAAAGCATTCTTCACATAAGTCTCTATCAGAATTAATATAAAAAGAAGAAGGAACTTAACGCTATCCCAAGTTGGTTAACGTTTTTAGGATTATGTTGTTCTGTATTCGCCCACCGCAGACAGGTGAATGTCTTCACCTTTGTGTTGATTCAGCGGCAGTCTTCATCACTGTTGTATCCAAGGGTGGATTCGTAGGATCTCGATTTTCAAGGTAGCCAGACAACCTGCAGATGACAATAGTCTCCTGGTCAATTTTTTTTAAAGTATATAAGCAGAGTAGATGGGCTCATTAGTGGTTAGGCATTTAGCCCACTTAGACTTTTTTATTCCCTATATATGGATTTTGAGGTATTGAAAAAACTTTAAAATCCAGACCTAGAGGACCCATGGAAGCACATTGAACTTTCTAACCAGTATTTGTTACATACTTCGCTTTCCATAAGGAGCAGCATCAGTCTTTGTACCTCCCAAACTATTTGGCCTTGTTTTGGGGGATGGGCTAGATTAATCTCTCTCCATATGAAATGGATGTTTTAATATCAACATGAATTTAGTTGGGAAAGCGCAAATCGCTATTGAATTTGAGGCATACTTTACCCCAGTCTGGGCTTAATTCAGCATGTAATTAAACACATTTATAACTTTAAGCATATGAATAGTTCTAATTAAATTAGTGGGTTGCAGTGCAGTTGCGTGATTTTGCCTGCCTGAAATGGACTGTAGGATTAGGACCTTAATTTAAAGGTTGTGCTTCACAGAAAGCCAGAGTTCATCCCTGTTCCTATTAGAAACATTAGCCTATGGTAACATCTTAGAATCAATAAATATTCCTGCTATAGAAAAAGATAAATGCCAGTTTATTGTAGCTTTTTTGAAGACTTTTACCTATTTATTTATACAAAGGGTTAGGAAAACAGCACTGATGAGTAATAACGAATGTATTTTTGTGGTTTCAAGTCTGCCACATCAATGTTCTCCAAATGAATTTGGTTTGCAGTAGACACTGCATATTGTAAACTTTTTCTGAGGCAATATTTAAATGCACTTCCCTGGCAGCATAGAAATATAAACAAACATGCGGTGTTAACTTTTAATATTATTAATCTGAGTGAACTTCAAAAGTAGCTTAAAAAAAACTGTAGAGTTATTTTTGTTGGATTTCAAAGAAGATGTGCTGTACAGATAGCAATGTTTTATCAATCACACAATGAAAATAAAAGTAGAGACAGCGTTTGCGAAAAGCCTTGTAGAGTTTTGTACCGATGTGCTAATCCATTCAGATTTTATTGTTAACATCTGTACTGAGTGATTGGAAGACTTACTACATTAGGGGCCCTTGAGACAAGTATTATTTACGTTTGTGTAAATGAATTTGATAAATACATTTTAGAATGTAGGGAATTGGGCAGTTAAGCTATTAATAAAAGTAAAATAATATTAAATGTGAGAAGATTATATTAGTGCTAATTATTATTATTATTAAGATAATATTCCAGATAAACACCACCATGTTGTTTAGCTAGAGCTTCTGCATTTATTAAATGATAATCATATTTGTAAAGAGCAAGGAAGAGTACATTATAAATTAATTAGCTGATCATGACCTTCCTCCATTTCAACCAGCTGCATAAATTTGCTATTGACACTATAAAGGCTGTATCTTTGCTGCTGATACAGTTTTCATGGTGTGTCAGGGAGCTTGTGGCAAACTTCTA
>NW_008825107.1:2185727-2190962 GCF_000699105.1 Pygoscelis adeliae
TGTGCAAGATCTCACTACACAGAAACAATACTTGCTCTATTTGCTTTTTGTTTGATAAGCCACAGTATAAAGAAGTGGCCTTTTTTGTTGTTGTTGTTGTTGTTTTGGGGTTGGTATTTTTGTGTTCATGCTAGCTGATGAATAAGGTGACTGTTGTCTGTGTGTATTTGTAGCATGCAAATTTAACTCTAGTGTCACACTTAATAGAGGTTGTTTATATGTCGTCCTGATGCTTCTTGTTAGCAGTGTTACCTGACCAAGTAAGTTAGGCTTGAAGTGATTAACTTCGTAAACATTTCAAGTGTATGTGTGCGTTTTAAGGACAAGTGTATGCAATCCTCCAGTCTCTTTAGAAATTAAACGGTACTGAAAGTCACATGCACTGGGTAGAATGCAGAATTTCAACACTATTGTTTTGCAGATATGGCAGTGGGTTCACAACATTTGCAGTGCATTTAAAAAAGTTCTTAACTGAATAAAATTAATTTCAGAAGCTGTCAAAACTGTTCTTCCAACTGAGACCAAATATTTTCCTGTCTTTCTCCACCACTTCTGACATCTCAAAGACCTACCTTACTGACATTTTTAAATAAAGCGAAAGTATCCAGCTAGTGGAGAAAATGCTAATTTATGCTACTTACGCTTTATATAGAAAAGGGTATCTCTTTCAAAAGGTTACATTTACCAAAATCCTTAAGACTTCAAGATCTGTTTGCATTGCTGGCCAGGGTGAGGGGACCCCGGCCACAGCAGGCAGCACTAAGACAAGGGGACCTGCACACCCCCCATCAGTCGCCCTGCCCATAAAGCTGCGACTGGCCAGAAATAATTGTCTATAACACATCAGCAAGTGATCCCAAAACTAGATGGATTTCATAAACAGTTCTAACAGTTACAGCGATGTTTCTGCATTATTTTTTTTTCCTATTCCTAAAAGTCTAGCAATTGATACATATTTACAAAATAAGCTCTTTAAAGAGAAAGTGACCATGGCAAGATTAAAACATTAAAGACTTGTACTGTGATATAAGCTCAGCCTTCTGATTTCAGCTGCCTCCTCCCTTTGACAGATGTATTCTAAGAAGAGCTATCCAGCCAGGAAATGTGGGTTTTGCAGTAGGACTGGTTTATTTCATTTTACTTTTATTTTACTTTATTTTTTTAATAGAGAAATGAGTGTATTTGTGCATATTTTTATATAAGGATGAGCACACGTGTGTGCCTTTTCTCAGAAGTCTTCATTGTGGCATTGTGAGAGGGCTGTCTGCATCACATTAGACTATAGAAATAAAATGTCTTAACAGTGGAGTTTGGTCTCGGTGAGAATATCTGCAGATTAATCGTGTTTGCTGTCTACACTGTATTTCCTGTGGTCTTCTGTTGTTAAATTATGATCTCTGTCACATCGTTTAGAAGTACCAATTGCTTTCATATGGTAATACGGAGAAGAATCATAGTTAAATAAAATGCCTTTTCGGCACTTACTTTTGGAAATACATGATTGTGTAATTCCTAGGGAAGTTTGAGATGCGTTCTTAGGTATTTTAGTTTTTCTCCTTTTCTGCACTGTTGAACATCTCAATAACTTACTGCTCTCACACCCTCCTTTTCAACCCAATAAAGCTGTAGATCCTTCCTCCTTCCCCACACCCTTGTGTTTCAGGCTACTGAATAATTGACTGTTGTGCAAATGTTTTTGCTCCCCATAATCTTAAGAGTCTTTCAGGCAGAAGCTGGGACAGAAGAGCTCCAGTTTCTAGAGAAACACAGGGAGCCTGGCCTTTTCTCCCCTACCCCTAGCAGATCTGAGAACTGGGCTCACAATAAGGTTGAGAAGGAGCTCGGTAATCTGAACTTTTCTTTCCTTGCTTTCTTAAAAATACATTTTTTTTACCTCTTGACTTCTCTTAGATCCGTGCTAACCGACTGTATAGCTGTAGTTATCTTCTTGAAGACTGAGCATCTTGAAAGTAGGGCATACCTTGCTTCTGGACAGAAGAACCCTTCGTGTATGTGAAGGAGCAGTGTAATTAAATCCCGCTCTGAGTTCAGTATTGAGAATTACTGGGATAGCCAGTACCAACTTTGAAAATTAGTTTGTGTCCTAGAATTTTTAGCTGTAAGAGTTCATCGGCCTACTGGTCTTGCCTACCAGTATCTTTTAAATCATTAGCCCCAAGATCCAACATCTTTTCCTACTGTAGAAAACTATTCTGTAAGCATTTGATTACTCTCTGCAGAGAGATGGCATGCTTTTTCCGTGGTTGAGCAGATACAAATAACATAATAGATACTTAGTTGCCTAAAAGCTTACAGAAGGTTTAATAAACTACCAAAAATTCAACGGCGAAATAAATAACTGGAAAGATTGCACTTTGGTGCACCTGTTTTATTTGAGCATAAAGTTACTGTTTTGAAGAGTTTATGTCTATAATTTAAATTGCAATATGTAAAACTGTTTTCTATTTAAAACAGTACATTCTCCCAGATTGGGCACATTACATGAGAACTTTGACTAAGCCGTAATTCACAGCTGTCCTCAAAAACTGTGTCATAAGAAGTCATAAAAAAGTATCCTACAAAAGTTTCATTTGGCAAGCAGAAATAGCTCAGCTACATTAAAATTTGTTTCTAAGTTGTTACTAAAATGTATGTGTATGCCTGTGCATTTGTAGCATATGCTGTAGTTCAACTGTATTTTTAATAGCCACGTAACTGTTTTTCTCTGTACTTTGCCAGTTGAATTCTTTTCAGTTTGAAAACTGTTATGCTTGCATTCATCCCAAGAAAGGAATTATTTTGGGAAGGTTGAGAAAAATGTCTTTGAGCATGAGAAAAATAATCAATTTGAGTTCTTAATGGTTGTAATTGAAAGTTTCAAGGAAAAAAAGAACAAAGTCTCAGTCCCTTCTGGGATGGGAGGGCACGGGATGAAGCACAGCTATGCATGCGGCGAGCTTCGTTACAGCTAAGGGAAGCTCTCTGAACGCTGTGGTAGGATAGTCCCTCACCACGGCAATCTTGATTTCCAGACCTCAGAACAGGCCAGGATTGGGAATAGCATTTTGCTTAGCATGGACTTAAAATGAACTTATTCCACCTTCTTTTGGGCCGAGAGTTGTGAGGAGAGACCCCTTCACCACAAGGATTTCTTGTTTTGTGTGCTGCCATACAAGGATGTAGGAAAAACCTTTAAGAATCAAAGGAAAATATAGTAGTTCAGTGGTCATGAATAATTAAATCTGTAGCTTTCTGAACCACCTTTGGGTTTCTTAATTTTTTTTCTTGTTTTCAGGTTTTTTTGCACATATTTTAGGGCCCTCTTTTAAGACCCTCTGCAGTCAGGAAAAGTGGCGTTAATTTCCAAGGGATTCATGACCCTCACCCCTGAAGGTTCCTCTGAAAGCTGATGTCCTTCACAGCACCCCCGGGCACCGCTGCACCCTGCCGGTGCCACGAGTACCAGACAGCGTAGGAATAAGCAGTAGGGTTTGTCCACGGTGTTAATTAGGCTTAAGCAGAAAAGCCCATGATAAATACATGGATGGAAGGACTTCTTGTGACACCTGATGGCTTTAGATCAGGTCTGCTGTCAGTCTATTTCTGTTTGATGCTTTCAGTGTACTTTGAAGGGGGGGGAGGGGGGAGAAGTGTGGCTAACTGAAAATAGACTGCATGGGGAAGACACTATATTGCAGGAGTGATTGCCTTCTAAATAAAGAATTTCTGTATCTCTTGAGAGAAATTAGGAAAAGGACCATAAAGTTTCTGTTGGCCAGCAGAAGAGAACCATCTGCTGGAGTTATGAACAGTTGGCTGCATTTAACAGCCAGTGGTTGACGGTCTCCGCTCTAACCAGTAGGAATTAGTTTATTCAACGCAGGTGATTGAAAGTGAAGAATAACACGCCAGAGTTAAGGAAGGGAAAAAAGAAAAGTGGAAAAAAGCTGTTTAAAAACAAAGTTATGGTTCCACAAGGACAGTATTTTTCTATTTCAATTTTTTTATCATAAATTTCTCAAATCGTTAAAAGGCACTTGCACATGCTATGTCATGATGTTGGTGAATCATTAGCTTCATCTGCAGAGAGAAATACAACATTTTGGCACTTCCTTTTCTTTTTCCTTTCTTTCTTTGTGGTTTTCCATTTCTCTTCTGCAAACAGTTAGGATGAACTAAAGTATTCTCTGTTTTCCATTAGGTCTCATTTGCTACAGCTTTCTGCCTTTAAATTACTTCTGAACCACAGAATCTGGCAGGGCTCATTGGAAGGCATTTGAGGACAACTACTTGATCTGGAGTACAGCCATGTACGGTACTTGAAGGCATAGAACAAAGCAGTATAAATTGAGATTATTTTACTAAATGCCTGTGGCTCTTCCAGGACAGCCAGTAGGGTTACAGAAAAAAAATCTTAATTAGGGCATAGTATGTAAATACTCACTTTTTATTGCATCAAGGAATGCTTTTACCTTCTCTGTCTTAAAACAAAGGCCTGTTTAATGGCTTTTCCTTAGTAGTGTCCCTAATCTAACATTTCTCATCTAGTTGTTGGAGATCAAGTACACGTAAAGAATTGCTAACATCAGGGCTGTTGAATAAATGATTTAAGGAGGACTGGCTAGGTTAGTAGATTAATCATGCTTCCACAACTTTGCAGCCCAGTTTAATCTCCATACTGGAGAAAAGTAAATGCAAATTTTAATAATACCTAATAGGAGCCAGTTGAAACATTTTGGACCAGTTCTATCCTTACATGCACCCACGCAGCCTCACTAGACCCTGTGAACTCCTGTTACGCACTGCCGGTACATGTACGCAAAACCAAAGGAGATACCTCCAGTCCATTTGAATGCATCTGAAAAGGAAGTAACTTAGTAAAAGTAACGATGACTTAAGTGGTCTAGCAATACAATAATTAGCATCAGAATAGAGAGTATTTTACAAAGTATTATAAAGGAATGCTATCCTTGGAGAAAGAGAGGCAGTGGGAAGGGAGAAGTGATGTGCTCAAAGTTGCAGGGAGGGTTGGAGTTGAGGAGGCGTGACTTGTGTTCCCAGCTCCTGCCTGTTCCTCTAGACCATGTCATCCTTCCCTGGCACTGGACCAGTCAGTCACTCCTGGAGGCACCGTGTTTGATGTAATTCTGAATGTGTGGCTGAGAGAGGGAGAAAGAGCGCAGTGAGTAGTACAGCATAATGAAAAATAACATTCCTGCTAACTCGTTTAGCTAT
>NW_008825107.1:2191017-2227784 GCF_000699105.1 Pygoscelis adeliae
CCTGCTAACTCGTTTAGCTATTATGCAGTAGAGGAATTCAAGCCATGTAAACTGTTTTGCATGGTGTTAAGTCATATTTTTTTCCTCTTGCCCATTACGGTTTATGTTCTTCTGGCAACAAGGTCTGTGTGTATTCAAGAACTTTAAATATATAAAAGCATGTTTTCAAAACTTGGCCAGTTACTTGAATGCAAATGAGAGTGATCAAGGTCTTTTGTACAATTTTCCACTGGCAAAAGAGAGCGCCCATGCAAATTATGCAGACCAGGTTATTCCTAGGTGGGTTCTAATTTGCTTGCATGTTACAGGTTAAAAATCATGAATACAAATGGAGATTGGCTTGAACTCTTGGGGAACTTCGATAAATAGACAGTGCTGGGTTTTCTGTGTGTAAGTGTTCTTGTAATAAAAGGAACAAATACAAAGTTAAGGACATTCTAGATGGATGAAACATCTTTGGTTTTAGTATTAAGATGTATCTGTTGCTGGAAACAGTATGTTTGTATTTAAAGCACACTTTTTAGGTCTTAACTAACAGTGTGGTTATTTAGTGTTTCAAATTCATGATACTCGTTCCATAATTTTGTGGCTTCCTTGCCGTTGGTAGTAATGCAGTAATGAAAATGACGTGCAGTGCTTGAAAAGTTAATGTTACCAGTTTGATTAAAATACAACGATTACACCTTAGAGATGGATGCTGGTGGTTTATTTTCTGTGCTTGTTTTGTCAAGTTTATAGTCCTCCAGCTGAGGAAATGCTGGCTTGTGAACTGTGCCATCAGTACCTGATGGTCTCCATGTGTCTTGCAAGCTGATGGTTTTGTTTATTTGCCCCAAATTGTATCAGATGGCTTTTGAAGAATCTGAATGCTTTCTCTTATCGTGATTTCAGTACGCAGGACATGAAGAAGCACCCAACAGACTCCCAGGACCATGTCCCAGATTGTAAGAGTGTGTATTTGGAAGAACGTTGTCTGTGAAATCATGAAGACACTTTCCATATATACCTGTAGCAATGTTTTCATTTGAGGGAGGCCATTAATGAATGTTTTTCTTTTGTTTTCTTTACATTGTGATTTCCTGCCAAAGGCAAATGCTGCTCTGATGGAAAACGCTAATGAAAAAAGTATAAAGACATATTTCTGATGTTAATTCACAGCCATGCTTTTCTACTTTAGTATTGACATGCCACGTAATTCTGTTTCTCTTATATATCTTGTTAATGAATAGAATATTCCATGGAGAAGCAGGCTTTAGTTATCTGGTAGCTAATTAGGCAAAAATTACTGTTGTGTCAGTATTATTTGAGATATAGCGAGGGGTCACAGGGAAGGGAATCTGCTTTTACTTTACTAAAATCTAGAACGCTGTTTTTCTTACTCTCCAAGAACAGGTTGAAATCTTGCGTGTCTTACTTCATTGGGCCAAATGTGGAATTTATTTAGCTCTCAGTCAGATACAGTAGTAACACATTCATATTCAGCAGTATGAAATTTCCCAGACTACTTTAAGTGATGCCAGTTAAGCTCACATCTACATGAGTCACCTAGAATAAAAAGAGAGGAAAGTGACCAAAAAAGCACATAGCCATCTTTGCGTGCCGAAGATTTAGGAGGTATGTCTGAATAGAAGAAATAAGTGCAAAATTTTTAAATTTTATACTCTAAAGTGCCACTTAAATCTATGCTGATGAAAAGCTGCTTGGTTTTAGAAGGTAAATACCAAATCCAGCTATATTCTACCAATATTAGAGAGAGGACACTTAACATGCATCAGACTTGGTTTTATGAAACGGAAGGCAAAACAGCTAAAATGCTAAGTTTTCCAGAGTTGTTCCTTCTTTTGTATGTGCTGTCCAACAAGCTATGTGAAGAGAATTCATAATAAGCATAAAAGTTGCCAGGGTAGGTTTTACCTCTTAGCACAAGCACTCTGGAAAAGGTTGTAAACATTAAATTTTAAGCAAGTTTAGCATAAAGAAAAAAAGTTTAACAAAAATACCTCTTCCTTTCTGCCCTGGTTCAAAATACGTCGTCTGCGCCACTGGGACCGACTACGAGCTTTTCTTTGTTCGGCTTCGTGTCTAACTGCCCCCTTCTGCTCAGCATGGCATCTTGGTACTTTACAGAAAGTAATTCTGCTTGGAAAAAAGAAAGCGTGAAGGTGATTTCTACAAATCCTTTATATTTTCTGTAAAAGCAGAGAGCTGTTTAAGTAGCTAGGAGAAACTTGGCAGCGTTCAGTACGTTCCTGATTTCAGCTCAGCTGCAGAAGAATGAGAGGGAGACTGGAGCAATACAGTGGCATTATTAAAGATATTATTGTTCTATCTTGGTAGTGTGATACAGTGTCAGTGTATGACTCAGTGTTAAGGGAATATGGTTGAAATTACTGTATTTGGTGTAGTGTACATTGTTGCAAGATGTAGGTTCACATTTATGCATACCGGCAAAATGTGTACATAGGTAGAACGTAACTGTAAAGCTACAAAGAGGTGTTCAATGGCTACCTTGCAGGCAAAAAGGGAATGAAATACATTATGAGTGGAATAAAAGAAAATAGAAATGAAATGCAAAAGTGGAAAAGGCTCAAGTATTTTTGTTATCTGTGATGATCTCAGTGAGGGCAGGATAAAAACCACCATCATGGAGATAGAAAAGGTCTGTGGGATTTAATGGTGACTGTAAACGAATGCTTACATACACACATAAAGGTGAGAACCGAGAAGAGGAATCAGGCTGGAGAAAGGGAATTCCAGACGGATGAGGCAGCACACGCTGAAGGGCAACCCCAGCTGCGTGGTCATGAGGATGGGACGGGGAGGAATGCATGAGTGGGCAGTAATGGGTTGATGGACACAAGATTGGAGAGGCAGGGTGGAGGGAGGCCAAGAAGAGGTTTTGAAAAAAACAGGATGCTAAATATAAATAGGATTCAGACGTTAACTGTGTCACAGTGACATAATTACAGCCATTACATTGTTTTAGTCTGGAAGGACACAACCTCAGTCCTTAAGGTTTTAGGTTACAGGGACTGAGGGACAAAGTTAAAAGAAATAAATAGTATGAATGGAGGCAGGAAATGACAAAACCGTGAGCGGCAATGTAGATGGAGCAGGTTGCTAATGAATTAAGTAAATAAATCCAGCTCTAGTTAGTTAGTTTTAAATTTAGAGTAATTTGGAAAAATTCCAAAATAAATTTTCAAGCTTTTTTAAAAGCTAAAACTGAAGACATTGGTTTTTGTTGGTAGGTGTTTTTTTAGATCTTCATATTCACTAATGTGTTTTCAACATAACTGCTAACTTAAATGCGCTTTCTCAAAGTCCATTCATTCATTTTAAAAAACTGGCATTCAGATTCTGTGATGTGAATGTGTTTTCAATCCCTAGATGGGTTTATTAGGACAAATTGCATTTCAGATCTTGGACAGTCATTGTCTTGTATTTATTGGCTGGAGAAAAAAAAAATAGTGTTAAAATAGCAGATTACTGCTTGTTGAAAAATATAGCAATCTAATTTTCAGGTGGTAAAAGTGTACTCATAATTGAATTTAAACCTAGTTTAGGCTTTTACCAGGTTACTGACTTTTTCATCCACACAGAAAATTGTGCAAGTAATGAAATCACGTATCTCTGATATTTTGTAATTATAGCCTGCATTCTTTTCAAATCACTTTTTTTTCCCTGGGCCAAATTCACAGGTGTCTTACACTTCTCTGCTTGCTCTCTGCAGCTGGCATGATTTTTTTTAAAAACTTTTCCTTTTAACCGGTGGTACTGCAGACGATTTTCTAAATCTTCAGTGGCTGCAAGGCTGCTTTGTACCGGAGTGAAGTGCCCTCTTGAGGGGTGGGGTGGCTCTGCTGGATGACCCGCTCCAGTTGGGAGGCAGGAGGTTGCAAGGGGGTGAGCGAGGTCAGTTACGGCAGCTGTGGGACGCAGACTGCCCTTGAGGAAGAAGGGAGATCTCCTGCAGCTTCCTCCCCACGTAGGCTGCGGGATCGGGACTGGGAGCAGGAGTGGTGCTGGTGGTGTTCCTGAGCTGCAGAGGTCAGGTTTCTGCTCTCTGTGGGAAGACTTGGAAATGATTTTTGGCAGCATACTGGGTCTCTCTGGGCTGCGGCAGGTGTCCGCAGAGCACTCATTTGACGAAGCGGTGAATGCATCATGGTGCGGGGCTAGCCTCATTCAGGCAACTGCCTGCTAAAACCTATGCCCTAGATTTTGGGGGCTCGGGAATTACCACTTTGCTTTGAACTGAGGCTGCAGACATGCTTGCATCTCTTGTGGGTGGTCAGTGGGTGCTACCTGTGAGCTTCCAGCCTCTGATGGTATGTTCCTATCGCCTCTCCCCTCAGTCTGGTGAGTAATGCAGAAAGTCAGGAGGATGGTGGAGTTTTTCTTCAGCTGGCGGCACATTCAGTAACTGCAGTACCGTGTCTCTGTATGGGAGAGCAGCTCCTGAGCCGGGGGAGCAGCCTGGGAGCGATGCCTTCCCCGAGGCAGCTGGGCTGCCGCAGTAGTTCCCCTCCCTGTAAGGCAGCAGATCCCGTGTGGGCAGTATCAGAATGAAACTTCAGTGCTGTATTGTCAGGTTTTTTAGCAATTAAAAATGAGTATATTGATACATTGATCCACTCGGCAAATGCTGCCAGGAAGCTAAACAAAAGGTGATAAGAAATTATACCTGGGACTGCAGCACTGGATCATGGTATGAGGATTGCTCTTGGTCTTGCTGTGCAGCCATGCCGAGCTGCATTGTAATCCTCTACTCTCTCTTATATGAACATCGTATTTTGGTTGGAAGCTTAAGAGAGAGAATGTGTGGGATTTTTATTTTTTTTTATAAGCTCCTAGATAGAAAAACAAAATTGAATGTGACATAATATAGCACTGGGTTCATTGGGGGCCTCAGGCTCTACTGTATTACAAATAATATTTGAAAGTTGGTGTATTCTGGTAGCCTGACAAAGAACTTGATTATTCTGTACCAGCCTTTCCACTGACAGAATTTTTAACTTGTAGTTTTGGTTTAGAGGTTTTCTGTTAACCTGCTGAAAACTTGAACTGATAAGAGATAAGCACACTCGATTATTTGTACCGGGCCTGCTCTTCATGTGACAAAGATACTTTCATCTGTCCATTTAAAACTTTCCCTAATCACTTCAGGTTTTTTGGACTCTGATTAAATAACCAGCACAACTGGGGACGTTACATCTTGTCTTTTACTATGTAAAAAATAGTGACAAGGTTACTCTTTTTTACCTTGTTATTTATCCCGTTCTGTTTTAATCCCACTGCTACTTCACCTCCCAGCTGTGTGAGGGCAGAGTCAAAATGGAGGGAAATCGGGTGAGGGGACGTCCTGTGAGTGGACTACAGGAAGATCATTGTTACTGACATTACAGAAGAAGTGGATTGTTTTTTGGTGTGTTTTTCTTTAATTGCTACACTGGGATCTCTACTGGATGTCCATGAAAATGCTCTTTCCCCCACCCGTGGGTATCTGCAGCTCAGTGTGGTCAGTTCTCCATATTACTTCCCAGTAGTGGGGTGCCCTCGCCTGCTGCCATGCTTCCGCAGTGCTGGGCAGCCCTGCGCCCAGTTGCTGTTTTGTTGCCTTTTTTTCTGTGAGTGACTTGGTTAATATCAGGTTATTTATAGCCTTTGTAAGCTGATGTGCCCTTGCTGCTGTCTGACCTCTCATTTTACTTCTGCTGCCTTAAGGTATACATTTAAGCAGCAAAAGGGTGGTATGGTTTATAGCATGTGGGTGCATCCCTGTGCTAGCTTAGTTTAGCTGCTGTGGATAACAGGAGTAGCAAATATGCAGGGACACGGGAGTATCAGGCTGGCACCTAGGATGCAAGTGTCCCAGGATGTTGGGGTACGTGTCCTCGCTGCCAGCCCTGGCCATTGCATCCTCGCCACTGCTGCCAGTCCTGCAGAGTCATTCCAGCTCTCACTTCACTGTATAGACATGCTGCAAGCGTTGCTCTGGCACTCCTTTAAAAGCAGGATAAACCGCTACCACTCCTTCTCCTCATGTAGATGTGACCACTGTCCTTGCTTATCTCTGTGGTTCTGCCTCTGTTTTCTTTTCACTCCTTTGTACCTGTGTACAGCCGTCAACAAGCTGCTGCCCTCCTTCCCCACACCTGTGGTGATACTCCTTTTGCATTTTGATTAAATATACTTACTGGTGCCAAAATAATGATCTCTACTCATCAACTGGGCCTCACTTTTTCTTCCTGAATTTCTTCGCTTAGGCTACTTTGTGTGCTCGTGGCATTCAGCTCGATTATTTTGCACGCCTTGCTGCTAAGAGCCTGTGCCATGGCTGAATCTACTGCAGGGCTCTGGTGCTAGAGCAAAAAGAGTCTGGGTCTGGTTTCATTTAGAGTAGGTCGCTGCAAACTGAGCTGCCTGGGGAGTGCAGGCAGCCTCAGGGCAATACCTCTAGTGACTGCAAATTCACAGTTTTTACTGAAGCCACTTTTTTGTGTTGCTGGTTTGCAAAACAGCCTTTACTTCTCTTTCCTTCTTTCAGGAAGCATCGCTTTCAGTGATGCCAGTTTGGAGATGCTATTTGATTGCATCTTTTGTTTTTTGATTTGTGTGCTCTTTGCACGCATCCTCATGCAAAGAAGAAGTGAGTCAAAAAACACGTGGAAATGTATCTCAATACATTGCTCCCATTGCTCAGTCTGCTTGCATCATCTCTGTTTAGCATCTCTTCCACAGTATCACTTCTTCTATCACCGAGGCAGCTGTAACTTGTATCTGTTAATTATTTTTCTGTACCCTAACATGTTGAAAGAAGGGAGATTGAAAACCCGGAAAAAGCTCCTAAAGTGGAGATGAATGAAAATGTCTACTCTGTATGTCCAGCACTTAAAATGGAAGCAAATAGAAATAAGCTCTTTGGGATGTTATCTGCCTCTCTCTGTATTTCTAACTCAGTGCTGAGGCACCTGATGACATACTTTGAAAAGTGAGAATATGTAAGTGTCTGTAAATCACTGTGGCTTGACATACGAGACTACTCATGTCTTTTGGTTTGTAAATATTATTTATATTATGTTGCAAAGGATCTGAAAAGTCCTCCCTAAGTAAAAAATGAACAAACTGTTGGCATCTGCAGTTTTTTGGCTCATCGCTGCACTTAATAATACTCACAGTTTGGAATATTACGTGTTAATGGTTTCACGTGTATGAAATGCCAGTAAACTTGATCTACTGCTAGCATAGAAGACCTCAACGTTGGGAAGTTAATTGATGGGCTTTTTTTAATTGTCTGAAGAAAGGTACTATTTCTCATGGGTGTAAATTCATGATCTGTTTGTTCCCCTACAACTTGTGATCCATCCAATAAATTGCGGCTGGCTCATAACAGACAGCAGAGTGGGTGAGTCAGCCCATCAGAGTGCTCTCTGCAAGTCCATCTTGTGAAGGCTAACGTGCCGGTGTGGTTACTGCCGAGTCTTGCTGTAAACGGTCTTGAGCTGGAATCATGAAGTAACATTTGCCTCTTGACAGAGTGTATTATAATGGGCTTAAATGTGCATGACACCTATTCAGAGTTCAAAACCACTGCAAATACTTCTAAAGGCAAGTTGGCTAGAGCCGCTGTTATTGCACATGACGTGCCTTGTGTCTGGGTCAGTGTTTTGTCCTGTCCTCCTGGCTGGAGGTCAGTTCTTAAAACAGCAAAAGTTTTTTTTCTCTCACTGCAGTATTTTTAGAATTGGTAGTGGAAAAATCATGTGTAAATGCACATGAGTATTTTGGGGACTATTGGCATATATACTGCAGTATCTTATTGCTTCAGCCTCTGTTTCCAGAAGTACATCCCTTGTTCGGGCAGCTTCTCTGGGACGAGTGCAGTTTTGGGCCACTTGGCTTGTGCAGTGGGGTGAGAGCGAGCCACGTCTGCTGCGGCTCCTTGGTAGTGCTTTTGGGCTTTTCTCTGAGTGATGGAGCATGTGGAAATAATATAGGTCACAGGACCTTATTGCCACTGCCCAAGAGTGGGGGAAAAACAAGCAGGTATTACTAGACAGGGTTGAAAAAGTAATTGAGGTGCCTGAGTATGTAATTCTGCATATGATAGGATTTCCAGAAACACCCACTGTTTCAGATGCACAAACAAGTTACAGTTCATCAGCTATTTATGGTAATTGTATGTACATTATTAGCCCCTGGCAAAAGCAGGGTCACTTGAGTTAAAGAACGTGGATGTGCAATTAGTGTGTTCGTCAGTTGATTCACAGTAACTTGTTATCACAGATTATTGTCCTGGGTTTTGTTTTGCCTTCCCCAACTTTCAGCAGAGGCGGTGGTATTTTAAAATTATAGGCTCTGCATCTGTAGACACCTGTAAGCCTTTGAAAACTTGGCCCAAAGTGAGTGCCGCACCCGGTGGCTTTCCCCCTGTGGGGATGGGCAGCTTCCTGGGTCGGGAGCTGCAGCTGTGTCCGCCATGCCGGGCACCGCCTCCATCCCACCAAAATTATTTCCGGCGGAAAAGTTCGTAACGCTGCAAACAAAGTGAAAACTTCGGCTAAACCGGGTTTGATTACTGCATCTATTTTTGGACTCTTGGAAATGGAGCTCAGACATCAAGATGCTCGCTTGTGACGTTGAGCTGCTGTGTTTCCATGGATGGGGTCTGTGTCTGTTGGAGGGGTGGGAGAGCAGGACATGGCCCGCTTTGCTCTGGGAAACCGTCTGGGATAAGGCCAGCTTTCTTGTGTGTGTGTGTGTGTTTCTGGATTAAAAGTTGCCTTTATCATTTTCTTTTGGAAAACAGAGGAGCCTTTCATGTTCTTGTCTGAAGAAATATCTCTGAACGGTTCGGGATGTCTAATTTGGAGCTTCTGGTTGCTTTCTGTTTTATATGTGGTGTTTTAAACACAACTTCAGTGGGAAAAGCAGCTACAGTGAAAAGTAAGTTAAACTTTTTTTGCAGGACTAAGGCTTTTTTTTTTTTTAAATTTGGATTCGGGTCATTGCTTTAAGTGGATTTTAGAGTGCCAAAGACAAGGCCTGAGGGCTTTGAGGTGGTTGTTGTTCAGCGGGGCTGGTGTGGGGCTGTGGGGGGATCCAGGGCTGCCGCTGGACCTGGTTCAGTGTGGGGACCTGGGGCTGCTGCAAAGGGGCTGGGGCACGAGGGTCAGTAGATAGCAGTGGCTATCCCTGTGCAGTGCTGTGCAGGTATGCCTCAGTTTGGAGATGCTGAACCCAGATTTTTCTGTGTCTGTCGACTGCCCCACCAGATGTGTCCTGCTGCTGAGAGCTCTTGGGGTCCCCTGAGCAGTCACCCTGCGCTGCCTCACTGTTTTGCTGCCCAGAGGAAAACTTTTGCAGGTGTGGTAGGCAAGCGGTGTTACCCTTCCCTGCACCGCAGTCCCCTTGGCTGAAATCTCTGAAAGACCCTGTCTTTCTGCTGAGGGTAGTTAATTCTTTTCCTGATTCATTAGTTTCAAAAAACTTACGTGAAGGCTTGAGTAACATGCCAAGTCCTTGTCTGAGTCTCTCTACCATCCTTAGAGGGACTTCAGTGGAAGTATAGGCAGGAAATCTGGCACGAGGGACAAAGCTATGTTACTACAGTTGTGTAATAAAAATGCGTTATTGTGCATACGGGGTGTAGAAACATGTTGCACAGGGATATTTATATAGAGCTCGGGTTGAGAGCCAGGTGTTGGCGTTATGCTTTTGGATCATGTAGGAGGGACGTCACTAAGGACGATGAGTCTGAGCATGGCTTCCTCACTGCAGGAGCTGCACTCGGCTCTGCCCCACAGCTGGAAGGGCAGTCAAGGGCTGGTAAAGGTTAGCACCCAATGCCAGCTGGAGCTGGAGAACTTCTGCATTTGTTTGGTATCACCAAGGGAGTTAAAAACCCATAAATTGAAATTTTTAGTTGAAAATTCAGCATTGAATTTTTTTTCTTACTTGACAGGCCATCAGCAGTCTTCATCAAAGCCAAAACAAAGAGGAGGATTAAAAATAAAAGAAAATATTATGTAATTGCATTTCTTTCTCTGTAGAAAGTTGTTTTGTTGTGACATCTCTGAAAGCATTGGTATTTGGTATACCAGCTTTGTTTGATTGGATAGAAAGCTGTGAAATAGGATTTGCTAGAGGAATTTATTAGAAATACTATAATGATACCACGCTAAAAGCAGTTTGTATTCAGATCAGTATTTGTTACCTATATAATGAACATGACTAACTTCATAAGCGATCTAAGTGAGGTTCTTGAAGTGTAACAATAAATAATAATAAATAAAAGTACTCGGTATCCATGTGGCTACCACTTGGTCTGACAACTCGCCACCTAAACGGTGAACTCACTCTGCAGCCTCTCAGCTGGGAAGGAGTCCTGGCAAGCAGCCCTCTGTCCCTCTGCATGCTTGGGTGCGCTCGAGTAGTTGGGGCCGTGCTTTTCTCAAGGGTTTGCCTTCTGTAGAGGTGAGCGCTATCAGCAAAAGGTTATGGAGAGGGGTGGCTGTGAACTTGCTTTTTCCTTCCTTGTACTGAAGGAAAACTTGGAAGGTTTGTGCTCCTGAAGGGGCAGCTAGGTGGGGTTTTTGGTTTGGTTTTCAGTTTTTGTTGGGTGGTTTTGCTGTTTGGCATTTGGTTTTTTTTTTTGACCGAGAGAGGAGAGTTCCTTATTAATCCCAAGTTAAAAAGGGGAAGAAAAGGTCATTTTTACAAACAAATGTTTAGTCTACAGCTTATCTCAAATCTGTGCTGGGTCATTTATTAATTAATTGCTGTTCATTTTTGCATCTTCAGAGAATTTTTACTCTTTGGACTTGCTACTCCTGTATTTATTCTCTTTCAGTTATTGATGCCCATGTTCTTGTTACACATTTGAATTAGTTTGATTCTATTTCTGAGGTCTTGGCTTTGCATATCCCAGTCCATTTGGCGGTTTCACTTTGCAAATTAATGGAAGGCACAGATGATGGGATTTTAAAAGGCCCAGCAGCACATGGAAGAAAAAAAAAAAGATCCTTCAAAAGGTAGTTAGAAGTAGTCTTCATCAGGTCGCCATTAATTTCTTGACTTATTCTCCTTCAAAAAATAATTGCCTAGGCAAAATGTGAGGCAAGGAAAAAAGGTCAGAAACCAGCACTTTCAGTTTTTTATGACAGTCATTTGGGAACTAATCCCTGACCCAAGTGAATCTGGAAAATTGTGTGGCAATACATGGTATAGGCAGTACAAATACTATGAAAATACCTTTAAAGCATTGATGTTTTATTGTGTAAATATACTGTCTTCATCTACATTATAGAAACAGCTCATCAGAAGGGACCAAGTCAAGAAATGCCATCTGGCAATGTGACCAGCAGAATTATGGTGATAAAAAGAGGGATGTGGAGACACCTGGCTTTGGACACTATTGGCTAGTTGGGTTTTTTGTTTTTTTAAATGATATTCCACGTTAGAAGCTGTTACCTAGGCAGAAGGAGGGATTCTGTTGCTGCAATTGCTTGAATTTAATTGTGTTTTCTTGTCTCCCTTCTCAGTCTAAATAAGACATCTGTTCATTTTGTGTTAGTAAAATAATATTTTGGTAGCAGAACGTGTCCTTCTGGCTATGCCCTAATTTGTGGGGCTAGTTTGCAGCCAACCTCTGGCCAAGGGATGTTTACAGAGGATGTTGTAAGGTGTGAAGACAGTGAATTGGGGTCATACTCGAGTTGTAATTTTTTTTTTTTTAAAACTGATACAGTTCCTAATAGGGTTTGTATGTCCAGAGTAGCTAGAGCTGCATATTTAAAGAATCTTGTTCTTATCTATTCTGTTTTCATGATGTTTTTGTGAAATAGTCTTGCATGGATGTCCTTGTAGATCCATCTACTGTTGCTATGCATTTAACTTTGCAAGTAGAATGGCATCTTTTTGGTAGCTGTGTTTAACAGTATCCCATCATCTGGGTTTTTTTTTTCCTTTTCCAGAACTGCAATAAAGTGGGGTGGTTGGTTTTTTTTGCTGTTGTTGAAACCTATGCCTAAACATTACTTGAACTTTTTTCAGCTCTGGTAATTTGGATCAAGATTATAGGCATCCGGCAGGCTGACTGCAGAACTATCTCTGGTTGCTTGAGACTTTGAGAAACAGAAACGTTGTTTTTTTTGTATAAGGTCTGTAGGAGTTGGTAATTTCTTATTTGATAGAGCAACTGATATAGTTTGAAATCAGAGTAGATCCAAAATCCCTTCTTCTTGTCCGGTATGTGGAATTTCCCACGTGCATCCTTAGTGTTTTAGTTTATACTCTGAGAGTATATCAGAAGAGTGTTTTGTTGAAATAGTAATGTCAATAGGTTTCTATAGCACCTGTGTTTGGCGAAAGTCTGTGAAATTGTAATTATTTTTGGCATTCTAATTTAGTTTCACTTCCACCTTGAAATAAAGCTGTGAAAAGGTTGAGTAGGCTTCACTGTATACTGTTCACTGTGTAGGAAAAAAATAATTAAGCTGATACCTTTTACCTCTGGCAGTAGTTTTCAAGATGACTTAAGAGTACTTAGAACTCCTTTCCCAAGGTATCTTTTAGTGTTGGAAAAATGTTATAGACAGTATTGCTTTAACTGTTACTGGTATATGTAGAATGCATGTTTTATATGTATTAAGAACAATTCTGTTATTTCCAGAGATCTTTAACTTCAAAAATATGCGTAATGAGGAAGCATAATAAAATAAAAGTCTGAGGAGGTTGTATTTTAGCAGGGGTTCTATTATGCTGCTTAGACACTCTGACAGTGTATAATTTGCTACTATTTATGTTGGTATTTAGTCACACTTTTGGAACTCAAAAAATGCAGGAGAAAGACAGACATATACTTATCCACCAGGTAACAAGCATAGATTTGGAAAACCAGCATATTCACGCAGTTGCAGAGGGTCTCATTTACTTTGTTTTAACCCCCATGCAGTAATTTGGTATTCAGAGTCCTCAAGCTTCTTTTGAATTTCGCAGTGCAATTTCTGCCTTATTTCTGACTGTTCATTTTTTTCAGTTTGTCTTGGCTTCTCTCCTATCAGTTTTGGTTTTGAGTGTTTAATCTTCTTACTTAAAAGTCACCGTTTTGCCACTTGAAAATCACAAGTTAGTTGGAATCCAGAAGTCCATTTGGGGCTTTGTTTAGTCTCCAAACCCTCTCTTGCAAGGTGTTAGGTTTGGGATTTTTGTAATTGAGGAGGAGAGCAGGAGAGGTTTGCAGTTAAATGAAGAAATTGTGTCTCTGCTTCCAAACAAAGTAGGGAAGGGAGGGAGGTCTTGCAGATCATTGCAAAAGCAAGACTTCGGGAAGGTGCCCGTCACTGTATCCAACGCTAAACTGCAAGCAACCTTTGTCTTTCAGGAAAGTTACTTAGTTTCTCAGTTAAGTAGATGTGGAAACAGTACAAGACAAGATGCCCAAAGATGGAAGCTGCTGTCTTTTTTTATTCTGATGAGTTGATTGGGTATTTAATATTTAATTCAGTTAATATTTTCTCTTGAGGTATGTTTAGAGGATATTCTGAAAATGAGAATGCAATTAAATGTGGTTGCAGAAGTAAAAGGGAATTGTTCTTGTCTTTTTGTTTTATTTTCAGCTTTTTTTTTGTAAGTTGTGTTTTCTAGACAGATGCTTAGCTACTGCATAGTGCCTCAAAATACTAGGGTTATATACAGAAAACCCACAAAAGCAAAGAGAAAGCTACTGAAGCCATGCTCCAGTGGGTTATGATCTATGCCAGTGCGTGAGAAGCAACTTTTTGTAAGCTCGTTGAAGGAAAGCAAAACATGCCTTAATTTTCCTCTGAATTTTTTTCCGCCTTCCAGACATGGGATTTTTACTATGCTTGTAAAAGAAGACGCTTCTGTAATCAAATTTTTGCCCCTCATATGGGTGCTTAGAGGCTAACTGCTCTGGGCTGAGCCAGCCAGACCGAGCTCCGTGAGTCTCCCTCCCATGGTGCCAGTAAGCAGCTCTGTAGGGACCCTGTTGAAGCAGACCACCTCGGTGTGCTGGTCTCTATTACAGCTGCATTTTCAGGCTTGCCCATCACCTCTCAGTCTGCCTCCCAGTCTGCTTTAGTGTTTGCTAATGCTTTTCTTATCTTTCTAGTTTCTTAATCAAGATGTTGTGCGGAACTGAGTCAAGTTCCACGCAGAAGTAGCGTATCTCATCAATGCTTATCTTTGCAGCTAAAAACAAGTCAAAAACTAAAGTTCTGTCAAAAAAAAAGAATTAGTTTGACAGGACTTACTTTCCATGAGCTTGTTTGATATTAATTGCTTTAATTACTTGATGCTTATTAATTAAAGTCTTTATTAATAAAATCCTAAATCAAACTTCTCATTATTTTGGATGGGCTCAGTATCCAGATGACAGGCTATCATAAAGTTAATCTCCCCAATTACTCATTTTAAGTATTGCAGCCACCCTAGTTTTCTTCCAGGCTTTTGGAACTTTCTGGTGCTCTAGGACTTTCTGAGAAGGAGTGTTAACAACCTCTTGGGTGTTTTTTGTTACTTTGGATAAAAGTTATTTGGACCTAGTGATCTCAGAGAGTTAAATGTTAATAGCTGTTGTCTAACATTGTTTAACTCTTCAGATACAGAACAAAAATCTGTTGTATGTCTCTGCTCTTTTTTTTTCCCTTTTTTTTCCCCCACTATTAGCAGCAGTTCCACATTTTTAATATGGCTATTGGTATCTCTTTTTGCTTGTTCCAGTAAAGTTAAACGAGCCCTTTTGTTTTATTCATGGTAATCACGATTTGTACTTTGCCTTTCTTACCTTTTAACACTTCTAATTAATAAAACTTTCTGTTGGCTTCCATTTTTTCACATAGATACCAGGGTGAGAAGTGTAGTCGGGAGCTGCTTTTCCCGCTATGCTTAACTAAGTTGTTTTTCTTGCTGATTTTGCAGTGCAATGTATAGTATTCTTAAAAGTTCCAAGTTACCATTTGCATCTCTAATTATTTCTTCAGTAGTTTTGTCTCAGAACTGTTCTGAGTTTTACAGAACTGCATCTGGTAAAGCACTGTGTGTGGATTACAGGATTGGACTTGATTTTCCTTGCCTCATACATGACCACTAATTATTATACTGTGAGAATTAGTATCTTAAGCCGGGTGGGGCCTGCAATAAATTTTCTGCATATTGAGCGTTACATTTATTGAATTAGAAAATGGGTGCCCAAATATAGAGGGATGTCAAGTAGTGCTATTGCTCATAGTACTTAAGTGCCAATTAACAAGTTACTGTGTAAAAAGTTAAAGCAGCGGCTTGGCCTTTTCTACGTAACATACAATAACTTGGACCTGACGGAGATGGTCATACTGGACTGTTATTGTGTATTTTGGGAAGGATGGGGGTGGAGGGTGTTTGTGACCTTTATCAAATACAACTAATGTTTGTCTCGATTGCTTAGGTCGAGCTAAGCAATGAAATCCTATAAAGGCCCCATACCATCTGCTGCTTTTCTGTGCGTCATCTGCTAAGCAATCTACAGCCATTCATCCTTGCCATTCCAGTTGTGCCATCCTCTACAACATGTAAGGACTTCCCAGCAGCTTTCCCTGTGCCCTTTTCCATGTTAAGAATTAGGCCTTTGGGTTGAGAGCAAGGAGACGATGCTGAAGGAAAGACGGGGATTCAGATGCAGGGTGATGGGAGCTGACTTGATCTCCTGGCCAGGAAGGGCTTTCGGTTGTTTTGTCTTGCTTTTTTCTACAAGCTGTATTTGGATGCATTTTCAATGAAAAAATATTTCTGGCATTTTTGTCTTTTTCATGAGCTTACAGGTAGTTTTCTTTATTTATAATGAGCATTAAAACAATGGAAAATATTTTTACAGAAATTACTGTTTATTTGTGTGTGGAAAGAGACACTTAAAACAATCCATATAGCGCTGAACATGTTAGAAGTTTTATACCGCAAGCAAAGCAAAACTTTGGAAATAGACCAAAAATGTATTGACTTATTTTATTTTTTGTTGATGTTTACCTAATGGAGGGATTAATTCCACAGAGGTATGGAAATATTTTTCCTGTATGTGTTGGGTACCATTCTTAGCAGAGTGAGGCCATGGTCCAGATTTTGACAAACCCTTGCAAGCTGCTGGAATTCTGCCACTAAAACTATAACAGAAACCTAAGAGGATGCCACAAAGCAAAAGCTGACATTTGTACAATGTCCTGCTTCATCATCCGTTATTTGCAAGGTCTCCCTTCTGAAATCCGAAACAGGTTTTTACATATAAAATACCTGCTTGGCTTAAAAGACAGTAGTTGGTGCTTTACCACTGGAGGTAGGGGCTTTTCAAGGACCAGGTGTTTTGGGGATAGGGTTGGAGCACTGAGGAAAGCTAAGTGAATGGTGATGTAAGACTTTGGAAATATCTGTTTCAACTTCAGTTTATTCTAATCTTAAGTTATTAAATATTATATTATATTAAAGGGGTAGAGAATTTATTAATTAACATTGTTGATAATGTGGACTTGTTTCCTGTAACTGACTGGTATTGGAGCTATATAACCACCCTGCCAAGCCCGAGTGTGTGCAGAAAATACATAGTGGGCAGCTATTACCCCTGCAATTTCAGGGTAGCGTTTTGGGATATGCCTGGATCTGCTAAACATGCACCTCTGAAGCATATTTGCTGGCACAGCGACACTTAAACTCGTGCTGCTTAAAGGTTTTTATAGCTCTGAATAGAGCATTGCTGCTGTCCTGTGCCTTCTCAACTTCCCAAGGCTTTTGTAGAAATGTATCTCATGTGGCCACTGCTCACCTCTTACTTTGTTTTTCTGTGTGTGACTGACCGATGTCAGTCAATAGGCAAAATATCTGTCAATTGTATTTCTCATAAATATGTAAATGAATATCCACAGTAAATGTTCAAGGCTGCTCATCTTGTGCAGTAGGGAATAGTTTACGTTGAGGCAGTAGGAATTTTTGTCTAGGTCACAACAGGAGGCTTACAGTATATTCCAAAATAATAGTTCTCATTTAATGATTCATCTCCTTAAATGCTCTTGCGTTTTTTGAGAGGCCCTTTCTCATCGTTCTGATCTTTTCTGCAGTAAGTTCTCCTTAAGCCATTGAGGTATATGGAAGTGACCTATATTTCTCTCCATTCCCAAATTTAATGGCTGAAGAAAGCAAATTAAAAGATGCAATCTGTCATTTTTCTTTAATTTTTTTTTTAAATAAATAAAAAGCTGAATACTGGAATGCTTACTGTATGGACTATCATCTTCAAATGAATTCTCCAAACTAAAACCATCTTGCAAAGGCCTATATATTTTATTTAAAAAAAAAAAAAAAAAAAGGCAAAATCACACATTCAGACTTATTTTTTCTGTTGCTGCCATCACCTGAGGTGAACTGTCAGCATCGTGACTCGGAGCTCAATAGGGATGCAACTTGCAAATTTTTGAGGAAAGATGTAATTTAATGTGAAGAGCAAGGATTCTTGCTCTTTCAAACCAGAGCTTTTGCATTTTAAATTCACGGGGCTGTTCTTTCCTGCACTTCGAAGAGCGGAAGGTGAGGCTGTTTCCCCGCTCAGCCCATGATGCCACGGCGAGGTGCTTTTTGGTGGCATTGGCCACCTGCCCTGGTGGCAAAGGACATGCTCTCTTCTGCCAAGTGGAAGGAGCATGTTGCAGGAGGCAGGTGAGCACGAGCACCTATTCTTTCCTAATTTAACGAAACACTTCCCAGATTTCCATCTCTGCCATGTGGAATTGAGGTTTTGCAAAACCGATGGGCAAGGGAAGATTTCAGTACTAAGGAGTCTGTGGCGGGTATGCTTCTGGTGAAGGAGTTGACACAAGCTCAAGCTGTAGATTGCACTCTGTGTGCTCCAAATGCTTTGCTGTTAGGTTTCACATCCGGGCAGCCCTCTTGTCTTCAAATTATGCTGACCGAGACCCACTGTGCAACCCTGTTGACTTCAGTATAGATGCATTTGAGCAGCTATCTGGGACCAGATTAACAGGTTTATTGATGTGAAAAACAGTATTTCATTTGTCCCAGAGTGGCGTTGGCCTGCAAGCATAAAAGATAAGATGTTTCTGGGGTTATTTTTTTTTTTTTTTAAATCTACTGGTGAGTGATGGTATTTGTGGTGCCCACAGGAAGCTGAGTTGTTGGGTTCAAGGTGTTTTTTTTCCTAAATGAGACTTTTGAGACTGTACTACAGTTGATGTATATGTGCTTATTTAATGCATATAGATGTGCTTTATTTTGAGGAAGTGTTAGTTTTAAATTAAAGATTAACCGTTAAATATTCCTTCTACAGCAGCAAATACGCAGTGGCTGCGAGTTTTACTTGCTGATGCTCTAACGCCAACCAATCTCAGCCATGCAGTGGAGAATTTTAACCCACTGTAGCTTGCAGGAGCTGCTGGCAGGCTAAGGAAGAAAAGGTTACTGGTTATTGGTGGGACATCAGTTTTTGTGAAAAGCTTGTGGACTCTTAGATATCTGTCACTAGTTGGTTAATATTTGTATATTGATCCCATCTTTACTGGAAAGATGTTTACAAACTGAGGATCTGCATATGGGTGCGACAGACATGACTGCAAGCTGATGATTGCTTTGAGCAAGGCTGTACGAAATGTCGGTTGTTCAGCATCAAGAGCTGTAGCGTGTACATGAAGCATTTTTCATTGAAACAACTTCCTCTGTATGACAGTGCCTTACTTCTCTGAAACATCATTGTGACGTCTTGGGGAACCAGGAAAAAATGAGGAGGAGATAGTACAGTGTAAGTTTTTAAATATTTACATATAGATATTTAGTATAGATCATATTTTAGATATTAGGAGAGACATGGTGAGACTTTGCGAAGTTGTTTGCGAGTCCAACAAGAAGGCCTTTGTTGAGGAAATCTAACTTGAAGCTTTTATAGGACCTTTCTGTTGTAAATTATGCTTGAGATAGCCAGGCATAATTTCCTACTTAGCTGGGTAGAAAAATAATAGTGTCCATTTAAATGAATGATTATGAGAACCATTGCTGCTGCTGCTGATATAAAACTATGTTGTTTTGAATGGAGGATTCACCACAACACTGCCAATAATGGGGATTCCACCTTACTCAGCAAGGGGTTTGGTATACCCTTCCATTTGTTTTTAGCATTGTGAAATAAGTTCATTTCTAGCAAGTTTCTTAATGCTGTCTTTGAAAAACTGGGTAATAATGAAAGTTGAGCAAAATTTTTTTTCTCTGTGTAAATATGTTCTGTAATTTACATAGGATCAGTTTTATGAATATTAAATATGCTCCTGTAATACGCTTTCTTCAAGCATGAGGACTGTGGAAATAGCGTTAATTTGGCTTTATTCATCTTGTGGATAGAAATGAAGCAAATAATAAATTAGGAGTCATTTTGGTTTTTTAATAAAAGAAAATTAGTCGATGCATACAGCTTAAGCCAGAAAAAGCTGTTGCCTCTGTGATGTTAGCAGATTAAGGTGAAATAAATAAGATGGTATTCTAACATTTAAACAAGGCTATGAGCCCAAGAGAAGTCAGCCTTCTGAAGGGAGATGGTGAGCTCAAAGCCCAAGCTGCCGGCCGAAGGCGTTTGGGAGCTGGTGTTCCCATCCTGGCCGCTGAATTTCAGCCAACTGACCCCACCACTGTGCGGCACTGAACTCAACACCGCATGCTTAACAAAAGCATAACTTCTTTAGCTGAGGTATCTTCCAAATGAGACCGTACATCTTTTTTAGAGTATAATAAAAAATGGAGGATCTACAGCTTCCCTTCCCAGCTTGTTTCTGTGGTTTATTACCCTGCCTGTTAAAAGCTTTTCTCCTGATTCAGTCACAGGCACTTGTTTAAAAGCTCTTTAAAAGACCTTTTAGTATGCACAGTCTCTCTTAAGAAAAGCAAAGTGACCTATTTTTAAGTTTTCTGTAATCTTCAGTCCTCAAATCGTTCTTTTCTGCACCTCTCCCACAAATGTATTTGCTTGTGGACGTTTGTGTCGTGTATTGCATGTTAGTTTGCTTTCAGTCATTTTGTAATTGAGTACTCCAAACAAATTCATCTAAAGATTACCATGGTCTGGTTTACTCCAGCAGTTCATGGTGAGCTCATGTTGGGTTGCTCTGGCCCATTTTAGCCACCCTAAAAAAGGCAGCACAAAGGGGGGGGGGGGGGGGAGAGAGAGAGAGGGAGAGGTTGTCACATGGGTGGCACTCCTTTCTGGATGGGTATCAAAAGGCAAAATTTTACAAGTGTGTGCTGAATGGGCTTACCAGTCCAGAGCACTGCCATATTAATGCTGTACCCTCTGTCAGTCTTTAAATTCATTGCTAATCAAGTATCCAGAAAAATATTAGTGATTTGAGAGTAAGTACAGTGCCGTGCCAGGCCTAGACCTGAGTCCTGCAGAGCCAGATGCAGCGGCGTGCAGTGGTGCTCCTTCACCTGCAGCTGCTTGTGGAGATGGCAGCCTATTATTAGTCTGCTTTCTAATGTGTACTTCCTCTGGTTTGTACACTGATAATCTAAGTTAAAGTATCTTGAAGAGTAAGAGAATACATTTTGCAGAAATCTTGAGTCTATATTTATGCATGAACTTTTGTCAGTTAAACTCAGCCTACATCAGTAATGGATTGTGTGCGTGCGTTTTGAGACTTGTCTTCCAACAACGCTTTGCTTTGCATTTCTTTCTTTTTATTGGCTTTTCCCAAAACTTCTTTAAAAACTAGGTTCTTTGGGGCAGATCTCTTATTCAGTCAAACTCCTGAATACAGGCTTGTTACAGCCTACTCAGGCTTGCTAATCTAGGTATGTATATCCCTAATAGATGTAAATTAGGAGGGTGCTTAAACAACCGATGGGCTGGAAATTATTAATCGCCCCTCCCATGATGCAAACCTCTCATTCCGGATCTAAGTAATCTGTTGCTTTCTGTTCGGCATATCTATCCTCTGTGCGTAATCGTTAACAAAGTTACCTAGCAATGGGTCTGTTCTCTTCAGGTTTTCCTGGGCTTTCTATTCTTGTTGTCATTTTTGTTCATAAACCGTGTCATTTGGGGAAAATTGGCCAATGTCTGTATTTTTCCTAATCAATTTCCTATACTTTTTTTGTTCTGTCACTTGCCACTTCGTATTCTTTATTTTTCGGTGCGGCCTCTCATTTGTTACCAACCTAGGATGGGCTTTTACCCAAAGTCTGGGGCATTATTTTGCAAAGTAGAGCTGTGGATTTGAGTCCCTGTCTGGCTAATTCAGAGCTGGTTCCCCGTCTCTCACGGCTTGACCATTGGCAATATGGACACTATGCTTGCTGGAGCAAGTCTTGCCAATTCTGAAGAGACTTATTAGGTTGGGCATGACCCTGCATTAAGCGTTTGGGATTTCCAGTTGGATTTGGATGACGGAGAGGACTGAACAGCTTGGCATTGTCTGGGCAGGGATAGCTGCAGAAATTTGAGTGCTAGGGTATTGAGGATGTAATCTCCAATGGGCTTTCTGGCACCTGTAAAGAATGTTAACTGTCCACTTAGTATTTTATTTTAGACAGGCAACAACAAAGATGGCAGTTGAGCTGAGTGTTGTCTCGTGCGTGTGTGACCAGACAGTGGTGGTGGTTCTCTATAGACAATTGCTGGTTACTAGTGCATTCGCTAAGTTGCTTAGTTTTTGCATTGGGAAGCAACCCGTGCATCTAGAAACTCAGATGACTTGTTATAGGCTGTGGGAGGTCTAGAGCATGTATCTTCAAATCCGAAGACTTCTGTTTCTATAGCATAATTCTTTTCACTTATTTGATAGCTGCTTAGTCGATGACATCTATTCTCTAACAGTTTGATCATAGACTCCTCTCGGTGCCCCCTGTGCTGCAAAGAGCTAGCCTGCAGATCTACCCAAGTGCAAGATCAAGTAAGCAACTGAATCATCTGCATATGTAAAACAGAAAATGAGGTTTCATGTAAAATGTCGTATGTGTCTCATAACCTGTTTAGGAAGGATAGAACCCGTAGCTTTAATATTTGGAGGACGTGAATTATCTCACCCTTTTTCAGTAGTGCTGTTTGTATCAAACCTTCTTCTCTAAAGTAAGAATTTTCATTTGGTTTTCCCTTTTAGCCAAACCCTGGCATTGGTGTATAAGCAATTGGGGAAGGGGTGAGGAGAATGTTAATATTTTCGGCAGCATTGCTTTGTGCGTCACAACAGTAGTTTGTTGTACCATAGCTGTTCCCTTCAGTGTGGTGTCCTACATTCTCTCAATTCTCTCAGCTGGAGAATTTAGTGATACTGGAGGTGCAATCAGAAAAAGCACGCCATACTTACTTCGGTGCAAAACAGTTGACTATGGATTTCGGTCAAGAAAAAACAACAGACCTTACTCCTTCCCTTAGTCTGTGAAACATGAGTGGTTGCATTTGTACTGCTCCTTTTCATGCCTAAACTTCAAGAAGTTACTTAATATCCTCTGTTGCAGTTTTCTTTTTTAATTTTAAAGCGGAAATATTTTAATCGCTTCCATACATGTGCTAACTTGAAAGGGTAAAATTATTGCATCATCATTTTATAGCACTTGGCAGAGCTACTATTCTTGCTAATTTTATCCCAAATCATACCAACTTAAAGCACTTTTCATGCAATCGTGATTTTTCAGTACATTTTTTATACTTAACACACAATTTATATGCTCTCCATAAAGATTCAGAAGTTTAAATGACCTTGTCCCTGTTTGGATGCCCTTCATTTTATCTAGTACAGATTGTCAAATGTAATGTGGTGGCTCTTATGATAGAGTAGTCCCAAAAGTGATGGTTCTGTGAGAAAAATACATCAGGGTGACAGTGGTGTACGACAGAGAGAAGGAGCTGATTATATTTCATACTAAAAAATGCCAAATGGCCCCATTACAAATCCGGTTGTAAAAAAAAAAAAAAAAAAAAAATAGTTGGGGGACGGGGAACACACCTCTCCAGGAATTGTTTTGTATTCATGAATTCAATTTTGATTTGCTTCCTTTTTCTTTCCTGAATATTGCAGAAACTTTCCCAAGGAAACATAAATATTTGCTTTGAATAGTTCAGAAAGTAGCTACTGGTTTGTAGAAAGTAGGGCATAACATTTTCCTGCTTGTCTGACTGTAATAAAAACCCCAACACTCTCAAGGTACAGAGGGCATATATATAAAATCAGTCTCTGCTGTATGGGTTTTTTGTTTGCCTTGAAATTTACCATGAGCCGTTGTCCTTTCCCTTTCTTAGAAAGGAACTTCCTTAACGTCAGTTATTTAAAAGCAGCCATAAAGATCAAGCAGTCTGTATCCTGTGCTGTTCGGACTGCGTGTTGCACAGCCAGACCTGGCTGGTTTCTGTCCTTGCAACAAATGGGGAAAATCCAAGGCTGAAGTTCACCAAGTTTGCTATGCTGAGAAAGTTGCTTCCTCTCAAATTTATTCTTGCTTTCATTGCTTCTGAGTGAGGTAATGCAGCTGTTTATACACACCGAATCTACGAGTTTTCTTGGTCTTGATAGAGAAATTAATGACTTCGGGAAAGTTTTGCAGCATATTAGTGCTTCAACAGTATCTGTCTTCCTAGTCAGATGTTATATTCTTGTTTCATTTTTGCAATGGGTTTATCTAATTTCAAGTATATTTTTAACATAAACATTTTATCATATGAAGAAGAAAATCCTGTGCCAAAGAGGAAGTGAGAATACTTTCGTCTGAAGCAAAAAGGTGTTTCCACCCTGCATGAGAAACTAAAAAATGGTCATTTTGCCATTCATATACTGCACCTTGTGTACTTCCATTGTTAAACTTCAATTGTTAGTAGTGTTTGAGCGCTTGTAAACAAATCTCAGGCATGAGTTAATTTAGTCGGTCAAGTGGTAGAATCTTTTAGTGCATCTTTTCCTGAGCATAACGTATATTGCTGCAGATCTCTTAAAAGACATATGAGCACAGCTATTTGTATGAACTAGAAAACCATCTGTTCAGAATTCGCTGTCTGAAAACTTGTTTCCTGCAATGGTTTTTCATTCTGATTTCAGACCCTGGTATATTATATATTTGTATCTAGGGGGGGGGAGACAGAGAAGAAAGGTGTGTCTAACTGGGGAAGTGATCCCTGTGTGATTCACACATCTTCCTTCGCTAGAGAATAGAATTATTAATAGTTGTGTTTCTTGCTCAGGTCAGTAGCAGTTGCAAGTGGAACAGTTGCACGTGTATGCATTTAGGTAACCTCCAAAGGTGGTCTTTATTACTGAATTTCTTTGGAAGCAAAAGTTCCAGGGGATGAAATTTATATTTGAAGAAGTAATAAAATATAGTTGTGGTAATTCCTAGGACTTTGTGTCCTGACAAAGTTTTAGGGATCTTTGCTGGCAGTCACCTTCGTGTTGCACCAAAATCAGTGGACTCACTCCTTTATTGATTTCAGCCTTGGATTGGAGGCAGAGGTTTCAAATTCCTCTGGGGGCTTCTTTCATTAGCAAATGTGGGAAACATTTACCATGAAATATTAAACTTTGAGAAACAGAATACCTTGACCCACGTAACTGCAAGCCTACAAACTTGAGATCCCTAGTATGCAAAGCACTAGAATAACATTCATTAGAAAAGTAGGTAGATGCAAAGTAATTGAAATAAAATGTTTGCCAAAAGTAGTCGTACCAGACTAAGATTAAATAGTCCGTGGGCTCAGTGGAGCCTTTGGTAGAGTGGCAAACTGAAAATATATGACTTCAAACTAGAGAGGAATTAAAAAAAAGAGTTGTGTTGAATTAAGGCTGTCTCATGGGGAGACACAAATCGGTTGTGCCAGAGAATGCTTATTAGTAGATAAGAACTGGTCTTTGTCTTCCGTCATTTTCTTCTGCCCAAGCTTATGGCAACAAATGAAAGTTGAGAATAACTAAATGCGTGATCTTGCATTTCCTATGTTTGAGCCTTGTCCCACTTCTATAATTAGATATTCAGTGCCTATACATGACTGATCCTTTTGTGTGGTGATGATAATCCTCAGCATTGTGCTAAGGGAGCATGTTTTACTAGAGCAGTACTATTTTTATGAAAATGTGAAGTAGTAGTACTTGGGACACCATTAGACCACATACAAGTAACATTCTGAAAATAAATAAGATCATCCATGCGGTAGGGGTTGTACGATGTTTAATAACAGTGTTCAGTGCTCCAGAGAGCCCATCCTACTTGCCAGCTCAGGAGAAGAACAGCCCTCTTATGACTTGAGACTAGTAAGGCAGGTAATATCTATCTGAGGGAAAGGAAGGCTGAGAGAATGTGTGTGTTGGGGGTGTGTGTGTGTGTGGGGGGGGGTTAAATAAGGCTTTTAGAGGGAGTACGGACTGTTCTAAAAAACGTTGGGTTTTTTAATTTTATTTTTTTTTAAGGTGAGGAATAATAATGCTGGGACAAGGATGAGTGCATATAGCTTGGGTTGTGTGAATTTAACCTGGAGATTAAAAGGCTTCTAGTCATCGGAAAGGCAATGTTCAGAAACAGCTCTTTGAATGACAGTAATAAGGTCAAAATATTTGATTAGTTTTAAAATAGGGCTTGTGAATTTACGAAAAGGACTACCTTGTAAGGTGGAGGACTGCACAAACCGTGCAGTCTCATCCAGTTTCATAACCAGTTCTGCTGAGCATGGAAGAACTTCAGTGCTATAAAAGAAAGAAAACGTGTCTGCTGGTGTCTTTCATTGTGGTACAAATAGGGAAAAGATGAAGTTCAGACGTGTCGTTCATTACAATTCAGTGAGAGAAATATCTGTTTAACTTATTAAGAAAATGCCTCAGAAAAAAGCTACTCTAGCACAGTTTGGAGAATTCAGTCATGGTAAAAAATGTTAGGGTGTGTTTGTATTCTAATTTGTTTAAATACAACTTGCAAACCATGTAATGAAACAGTTCAGACAGTCATACTGGACAACACTACAGCCTTCTCAAATGAATTTAAATAGAATTTCAGAATAGGTTAGTGATTGTTCTATTACTATTTTTTTCCTAACATCCTACCTAAGATTAATATTTTTAATCCCAAACTGAACAAGGTAATTTCTGTATCGTTTCATAATTGCTTTTAATTTTACAAAGGCTGCATGTGAGTAGGCACTTCTTATGCATTGAAGCACTGCATCTGAATCTAGTGCTTCAGTTTTGATTTCAGAAGATTTCTTTTCCTGGATTACTGCAATGACCCAGCAGAGACTGGAGAAAAAAATGATAGATTCTTTTCATTCATTTTACTTCTGTGTTTTCTGTGGCAGTAAATTCTGTGGTTTTGGCTCAGTGCAGGAACATGCAGAATTGTATTTCTGGGTAGATTATCAACTTATTTTTTTTCCAGTAGGAACTTGAATTATAAAGAGGAAACTTCTAAAGACATTTGAGGAGCAAGGTTGAATGTGTATATATGAGTCTTATTTTTCTGCAATGCAGTTAGAGGGCTGTGCAGAGAATGTGGAAAACCTTTGGCAGTATTTTCAGAGCAGAGCACTCGTGCTGAATAAAAACTAAGCAGTCAAGAAAAAAAAAGAGAACAAGAGAATAAAAAAAAAAAAATTGCCTTCCAAATAGAGTCTGGAAAGCTAATGAGCGTATGACATCATTTAACTAGTTATAAAAAGATTACAGCTCCTCTGATCCAAGAAGCAGACCCTCAAGGTTTCTGATGTTCCCTAGATGAAGGAGGTCTAGCGTTGCACTGCTGAAGTTTGTCCTTGCCAGTAACAGGGCACAAAGCCCCTCGGTGCTGGCAGCGAGGGTTGCTCCAGGTTCTCCTTAGGAGCAGCACCCGTTCCGGGGTTGGAAGCGCAGGGCCACGGCCCGTCTCAGCTGGGACAGGCAACAGCAGCCCGAACCGGCTGGCCAGAAATAGTCTGCTGCGCTTGGAGTGCCTCCATCTGTGCTCGGTGAGCGTGAGTTTCTGGAGATGACCTTGTGTGATGCTCGCACGTATCTGTGGAGACCCACAAGCCCTCGCAGGGTGGTGCGAGGTGTACAGGGCCGGGAGGGGCATGTCTGCCGTGGGTGAGTGCAGCACCCACCCCAGGGAGCCTGCGCCTTCCTTGGGCCGCAGCTCCTGCTCCGACCAGGGTGAGCACGTGGTCCAGAGTGGATCGGCTCCTCTGAAACCCAAACGGCCATCAAGCGGACCTTATTCATGTTTGCTGTACTATCACAGTGAGGGAGGCAGGTCCCCAAGACAGTATGTGAACAGTAATTTTACTTCTGTTCTCGCAGCGTTTCGGGTGAAGGCCAGAGCACTGGTTTGCAAGGTTGTCAGCTCTTGGTACTGTGCCTCTTCCTCCACCCCGGTGGCATGCTGCCGCCTGTGTTACCTTCCTGCTTCCCGAGAGCAGCTTTCTCGTGAAGGCCTCCATGTTCCAGCCTAAGAGCTAGTAAAAACCATGGAAACATCATTTTAATTTTTCAGTCTTAATAATTATATTTCAAGCTAAGAATGTATTTTTAGGAGGGGGAAAAAAAGAAGTTATGTAACTCTTGATTTATTGCATTGGCTTAAAGAGCTAGCAAACCTGGGATTCTCCTCTCTTGTCGCTTTGCTGTAAGCATTTCCCTTTATGGCAGCAGGGAGGCCAGCGTATGACTCTGTTCTCAAGAGCAATTCAAACTTCTTATAAATCTGCTGAACATGTTCCTCCCCGTCACATCTAGATTGCATAGTGGGGAACAGCCGCTGCATCAAAGTGAACCTTGGAGTGGAGACGTACCTTGATGTTGAGGGAGCATCTTGAAAGACAGGGAAAGCATCTCAGTCCTCTCTCTGTGGGCGGAGGTAGTTTCAAGGCAGTAGGTAGATTTGTTCCGTATCAGAGAATTTTGAAATTAGTTACATAGGAACAGGGCGCTTATCTGTAATGCACGTATGGAGATAATTAGGAGTAACTCTGCAGAGGAATCCTGAAAGTTGGAAAATGTGGTGGAGCCAAGACAGAGAGAAGTGAATTATGATTCTGCAGAAACAAAATTACAGGTTAGGAAGTGTGTGTGTGACTCGTTGGGAATAATTTGCATAATAAAAACAACTTGAGAAAAGCAGCATAGAAGTTAACATGCGTTTTGTCTGCTTCATCTGAGATTTGCTTTTATTCTTGTCCAGCAACTACAAACCAAAGAGGAAACTCTTGGTGTTCAGAGAAGGGACATGGGGTGGGGGGGAAACTACAAAAGAAAAATAAGTACTGGATATAATTCAGAAAAGACACGCAATCAAACTGAACAGATTGCTCAGGAAAAGATCTATTCTGTTGCTGAAATCCAAGAAAATGGGGGGAAAAACAGGAAATAGTGAAATCTGTTATCGACCATCTGCTAAGCCTAGGAACTCGAGAACCATTCCCATGACAAAAATACTAGATTGTGAACTTAATTTTGTATTTCATAATACTTAAAGTACAGACACAGAAGTCCAATGGAGAGTCTCGTATTACTAAATGTTGAAAAGATATTTAAAATTCTGCATAGAAATATGAGCATTAACAGGTTTGAATCTCTTTTCTGAGATCTTTATTGATGGAATTAACAGACCGTGCCTTGTAAGGACAAGGCAGGCTTTTCAAACTTTCAAGAGGAGAGGGGAAATGAGCAAGCTGAATTTTCTTTGGAAGGAGGCAGCGGTCTTTCTCCTCCAACTCCCATCGCCCTCCCCCTTCATTTCTTCCTCGCAAGCGTTGCCACATCTGTGGAAATGAAGCGAGGACCTCGTAATCGTTACCATCTGATGGTGGGTCATGTGGATGCGCAGCGGGAACTGTTCGTGCGCTCTGATGTTCAGGAGCTGCGCGCTTCCCTTTCCCAGCGCAGCTTTCGTGGTAGATGGCGTGTTTGTTCTGGCCTTCCCTCTTCTTGCCTCTCCTTTTACATACATGTAAGAGCTGGAGAAAATGTGGTCCAAAATAATTCAAACAGTTTGGGGTGCTGTAAGCCAGCCATAAATTCTTCTGGACTCCGTGTATTTACAATTACTCCACATCCGTAAAGGTGTAAATACTGTTTTCTGTAAGCATTTTCAAAGTATGTAAATGGAGTTTAATTGCAGAAAACTGTAATCAATGTGGCTATTCAAAGGCTACGCTGTTCATTAAATTGTCAGTATTAATGAATTCGGTGCACAGTTTGCAAAGTGCCTTAAATGTGGGCTCTTGGCTAGCTTAGGTTTTTGGAGTCTTTTCACGGTTCAAAGATAAAAGTGAGAGAAATCTTTGGCAAAAGCATGTGTTTGTATGAAAACTATCTATTATATAGCATGTTGAAAAGTTACAATAAATTCAGTTCTTCGTGGTGACATTGTACTTCCTTAACTCAGATCGGTCTTTTTCTGTCAAAACTTTCCAGCCTTGTTCAGGTTCCTGAAATGAAGGCAGCACAGTCTCCTTCCTAATGATAAATTTTTCAGTTATAGAATATACTTGAATTTGCGCCTCCAAATTTGCTGTCCAGATAATGGTTCATTCATCCTGTGCACAAAGCAGAGTTGTAGTAGATAAGGTTGCATGCAGCCACAAAGCTATACACAGTCACAAGCACTTCTGGGACCTCTTAAGAAAGTTGATGGAAATAAATTCCATTTCATGGAACAGTGTTGGCATCCATGTGGCTCGTTGAACCTTAAAAATGGACCTTGCTGCTTTTGCTAACAGACTCGCTGTAGAAAGAGGCCATAAGTAGTAAGGCGCAGGGACGTGTTCACGATGTCCTGGAGTTTTCAGCTCTCTGCCTAATCCCAGACTTTGGTCTAAATAACCCTGTATTTCCACCCACGTTGCTGCCGAGCTTTTTGCCGCTTTACCCAATAGTCTGTCCCCTCTTTTCTTCTGCTGCTGTCTTCTGTCTCAGCTGGCACATTCTTACCTTGACCTTCTCCTTGTAGTACTGCATTTACATCCACTCGTTGCATCTCAGCAGCCTCGAGTAAATATCATTGCCTGTCCTGGTCCCTTTGTGTTCAGGTTAGGACCTTCTCTTCCTTTCCAGTCCGCGTAGCAGCAATGCATTTGCTGAGATGAGGTGAGATTGTGTCCTTCATCTCAGTTCAGGTGCAACAGTTCACAACAGCAAGAGTGAACATCTGTACAGAGGGAGGAAGGGAGAAGAATGAACTTTGTTCATCCCTCATCTGCAACTTGCTCAGTGTAGATAAAATGTGGAGGGAATACTGCTGCTAAATACTGTGAACCACTATCGAGTGCGTGCGAACACTGCTTTTAGGGGATGGGGTTTAGTGGATTTTCCCCAGGCTGGAAAAACCTCTGACTCCAAGGTCAATTCAAAGTCTGTACACTAGACCACAGAAATACTAGTTTTCAAAGGATCAATTGTAGGAAATTTGAAAACTGTCAAAACGGTGTTTTCCCCTCACTTTGCTTTTTCAGAAACAGCTATAACATTTTTCCTGAAACACAAATTCTTCCAGCCTGAAACACACCCATGCTGGAAAATGCTAATGCTTAGTTTTAAACAAAAACTTCTCTCCGCTTGCTGATAGGAAGAGGAATGTTGGGTCGTTTTAGTTGTAGCTGCTGTTCCACTGGTGTTACTTAACTTTGCCACAAAATTAAAAAATGCAAAACGGGTTGCAGGAGTAATTAATATATTATCCTTAATGTTTTATGGTATTCTGCAGTTGTAGCTGTAGAACTCGTAGTCATCCTGTACACGTACCAGATGTTAGTTTTCATGACAATTTGTGTGGGGTTTTTTTGTCTTTTAAATTCTTTCAGCTGACCCTAGTGTATCACATGCTATCCACAGGAGGGCAGGCAACTGCATAGGGGTGACTGCGGGGACTGCTGATTCAGTAAGGGTGACTCTGTAATGTGATAACCTTAGAGTGTTACGTACCAGCATTATACAATTGGGGTGCAGCAGGGCCCCCGTGCAGCTCCTGCGTCTTGGTGAGTTGTGATCAGAGTCTACGCCCCGATGGCATTTACCTTCTGGCTCCCAGCAATGACAGCCTGTGCCTTCGATGGAGGAATAAACTCCGCAGACGATTTATTTGGTGACGTGTCTATATATGCGTGGGTGTATATACATCCATCCATATCATTTTAAAAAAGGCTTAGATGCAGTTCACGTGCAAGCTTTGTCACACTGTGAGTGCTTGCCTTGCTGCTGTCCTCTAATGCAAGCTGCCGTGTCCTTGAGGAGTGTGGAAGAGACGGAATAAAACATCCCCTGGCCTTTATTTATTCTCTGCCACTTCAGCCCACTGCCCAGATGTACAGTTATTACAGTTCCTCTCTGCATACTGTAAATTATAATCACTGCTTAACTATTCCCTAGCTTCGAGTTACACTGAACCAGTGAGTTACAAAAACCAGTGAGTGCCCTAAGTAGAGATAGGGCAAATTCACATCACCATAAACCAGAAATGGAAACGTCCCTGGAGATTTTAATAAAAAGAGCTCGAGACCTATCTGTCAGCTTCATCAGCTGGTGAACAGAAATAAGTATCCTTGCAGAAGATTTCTAATATGGTTGTAGAATGGATGACTTGGGATTCTGTTTCTATTCTTAACTAAACCAATGGCTTATCTCATCTCAAAGGGCCGATAACAGAAATCATGTCCATTTGGCACAGAGGAGTATCGTTCCCTTAGAATTCGCAAGTGCTTCACAAGGGAAAACAGTTCCCTGACCTACAGTTTATTTGGCTTTCTGGTCTTACTTTCCATCTCTCCAGGAACATGTCGGTAGGGGGTGGCGAATGAAATTACTTTCTGCAGCATCTGGGCTGTATTTGTCATTGAATGTGATCTTTGTTTTACACAAGAAATACATGCAGACAGAATAATAAGTGATGAAAGAGTAAGTGTAATCTTTTCAGAATTTTGTTTTGTTTTGTTTTGTTTGGGTCAATCCTGAGAGTTGAGGACTGACGCTGTAGTATCTCCTCCTGAACAGGAAGCCTCTGCAGCATTCTCTCTTGTTGATTTTTCTTGTTACGCCATCTTCCTTGAAATGGTCAGCATGGGACCCTTTCCTGTATATTTAAAAGTTGATTTTTTAAATTATTTATTTCTCATCTGGTGAGGTGGGAGCACCTCACTGTCAGGTTATCTGGTAGCTATCACCTGCCTTGGGAAGATGGATTCTTCTGGGCATGGTTGTTTTCCTGTCAGTAGAAGTTCCCTGTGACATTTCATTGTTATCTCTCTATTTGATGTCTTAGTGGTCTACCTCAAGATGGAGGTTAAAAAAAAGGGGGGGACACGACAGGCTCCATATTTCATAGCCACTTAATTCGATGATTATTTATGCAGTAAAATGGCAGCATTAAATTTATAAGTAGTGTAGAATCAATTTGATTTAAGTGCTTGTGTCCACTATTAATCTTCAAGGAAACCAATACTAGAAAGGAAATACTGCTGTGTCCCACCTGTCTCCATAATTACTTTTTCTAATTATATTTTCCTAACTCTGTTGAGACCTAGAAGTAAACTGTTACTGTACAGTAAAAAAACCCCAACTGTATGGTACTGTATCTTTTATATATGTAAGTAGTATTATGTTTGTTGTTACAATAATAATTTTAGTTATATAAGTATGTATATATTAAGTCTGGGCATGATCACTGAACCTGTGACACTAAGGCAAAGCAGCTTTCAGTGTGCATACGATAGCTTGGTCACGTAGAACCATTTTACAAACCCATATGGCCGTTGCCGCCGAGACGTCCTGATGATCCTCCATCCAACCCAGGCTCCTTAACTTCTGGACCAGCCTTTTAAGTTGCTAAGTTACAGCAGGCTTGAGATGACTTTAATTTGTGATTAGAGATGATGTTAAAAATTACCTTGCCTCCCTCATTGTATATGGAAGTCACTTGGAAAATTTGGCTAACCATTCTTCTATGTGTCCTGACTTCACTGCGTTATGGGGTAATAATCTAAGAGCACTGTACGTAATAAACTGTATGTTAGCATGGCTAACTACAAAGTTGTGATGGCCTCAAAACTGATTTTTCTAGCTTTCTGAGTCTTCAATTACTACTTTTTAGGAAGCGGGTGTGCAGAATTTTGACCTTCGTTTGTGTCAGAAAACTGAGCTGTCTGTCTTCATTCCCAAACACAATTGTGTCTGACTATCCAAGCTATATTTTTGAGATACACATACATCGGTGTAAGTAGTATATTTGCATTTATCGTTTAAAAATGTGAGTTGTGAAGACCTGACACTATGTCGAATCTTGCATATTGATAGAAATATTACATAGCTGCTTTCTGCATGGCTGCCTGAAAAGCAATGCCCACCACGGTGACCAGATTAGTTTTAGATGTACTTTATTGGGAATTGAGGAAATGTTTAGAAAGAGGAAAAAATGGTGGTGGGGTGGGAGTTGTCTTCCCCCCCCCCCAAACTGGTATCTTAACTTTTCTAAGCATATCTCTTAGTGTTTGATTTCTTACAACTTTGGAACATCTTGCCTGGAGATTGTCCTATTTGTTATCCTTTTTTTTGAAAGTGAAAATATTGGCATAACTTACTGAAACCAGTCTCAGTTTGGTCAGTATAGGATCTGCTAGTACAGGATATTTTTCTGGCTCCAGCTTCAAAGAGTTTTCTTTACTTAAGTATCAAGTTGTTAATACAAACCCAGCAGGTGCTGCTTCTGAATTATGGATGATTAGACAGTCACTTTAGTTTGAATAAAGGTCTAGGATAAAACGCTTTGGGTTATTCACAGAAGTAAGCTTCAGCAGATAACCACAAATGCCAAAGACAGTATTTTTACTTCAGTGCAGGCATTGCATATACAATTTCTGACTGAGATGGGAAGAGGAAAAACTAGCTCCAAGTTTTGTATTTTGATGAAGAAATCTAGAAGAAACCTGGGGAATCGTATAGAAAAATTTATGAACATCAGTGCAGTATATTCAAACTTCATGATGACACACTTAAGCAAAAAAAAAATTTTTAGCCAATGAATACAACATTTCTTATTTCACCATAGCCAAGATTATCAAGATGGCATTGCTGATAGAAGAGAATAAAACTCGAAGGCAAGTTTCTGCCTCAAATACGCTTTGGAATCTTTGGAATAGCCTAATGTGCCAATTCTGCTCTTAAAGGAAAAATAGTTTACGTACCTGACATCTAAGCCCTTTAAATCCTACCCAAAGATGTGTTTAGCATGCAGAAGAGTGGAAGAAAACGTCTGAATCTTAAGAGAAAAGCTTGAGGAAATAAGGAAGGGAATACAAAATAAGGCAGTCACAAGGGAAAAACTCTTGAAGTGAAAGCTTAAAAGTGAAAAGTGTATGTAACTGTTCTAGTCTCCTTAACATACTGAAGTTTAACGCTTGAATTATGGCATAACACTGCAGAAGGGATAGTTCAATATGAAGTAATTAACAAATATTGACCAAAGACTGGAGAGGGAAAAGGTTTAAAAGATTTTGTGTATTCATCCCTAGCTGTAATAGGGAGATGGAAAGAGAGCGAAGAATTGTTTGCGATCTGTGAACTCTCCTCAAATAATTTGAAAATTAGCTATAAAAGGAGTAAACATCCAGTGAAGAGAATGGCTTTCTTACATGTTTCAATTCATACATAAATTTACAGCAAAAGTTGTACAGCATTACAGTTAGTGCTTGTAACTTTTGCATGGGACGTTCGGTCTTTTCCTCAGTTGAGCAGACATATTCAACTTCTAGCACTTGCAGAAGTATTCTGCGCATCAAGATAGCACCCTTGTCGATTTATACACAAAGGTCTTCATAGAGCAAACAGAGCAAACAAGTGATCTCGATCTCTCTCCTGAGGAACCAGCAGTCCCGTTTGTGCACGTATTGACGGGCTTGTTTGGAATGTCACCAAATATATTTAATCCAAACTGAATGGGAGTTTTGCCATAGACTGTCATGAACTTTTGCAGATTTAGTACTTAACATCCTTTCAGATCTGTGAATCTCACTGTTGGGGGTGGGGGGTGGGGGAGAAAAAAGAAAAAAAAGACTACCATACAAATTTAATGAAGTATGCATTGTATAAAGGATAAATTATTATAAGCATATGGTACCTTTTCATGAACAGACTTGCATATGCATAAAACTTTCTTTAGAAGTAGCCTTGGAAGCATGTAGAGCTTCCAGTATTCCAATCATTCAGACCACTAAATTAGCCTTTCTCCTTTTTCCCCCTCCCCTCCATGTTACTGTAAAATGACAAGAGAGAGGAGTAAATATACTCCTTAATTCCTTTCTTCCCTATCTTTTCCCTCACTTCTCCCAGGAGATTTCAGGGCATCATTGTTAAACACTGATACTTATTCTGGCTCCATGATGCATAAAATGTGAAGAGATTGCCTTCAGCTGAAAGGAAGGCAAAAAGCTAGAAGGTTATTGGAAAATACAGGGAGAGAATAACTATACAAATAAATGATACGGTAGTATGTTAAGGAGTTGATCACACATCTCAACACTAATTTTGTCTTACTGGGAAATCCAGGAGAGCGTGATTTTCCTTTTAGTGGGTACCTGTACGACCTATTCTGTGTTTCATATACACTCCTTGTAGTAAATTAAGGAGGTTTGTGGTGGTGGGGAGGATTATTCTCCTTTACGCACGTCAGTTGTCCTCTACTCTGTTAGCTCTCCTCTGCAGGCTGACAGCGAACTATAACAAAACTCTGGAGTAGCTCAGAATTGCATTTCTGTATCTAATCTGAGTCGGTTTTGAAGTGGAACGCATTGGCCTTAGCAGGATTGGAGTTAGCAGCGTACAGCAGCTGAAAATGCTGTACTTTGGCTCTGTTGCTGGGCTAAGTCTTAATATTGCCCTATTGTTATCTTGCATATAATTTTATTTTTAGGTGGCATTGTTTATGAGGACATAGAGGAGAGGGGTGGGAGACAGAGAGGGAAAGAAAGGTTGTTGAACTAACAATCTTAATATACAGACGTAAGCTGGTGAAGAGTTGGATCGCTAGAGTCATCCTCAGAGATCTGGACATGTGGGTGGGTAAATGTTAAGATCAAGTGTGAGCAATAAGTTAACGTCAGAGTATTAGCACTTTATAACAAGGTTTTGCATTTATTACATTTTCGGGTAAAGTGTCCTCATGTAGATTATGATTACTCGCATGCCTTGATGCGTGAAAATGTTGTTCTGATGAACTCGCAGCAGGGGAGGATGCTGCAAAATAAAGTGAGGGCTTGAGACAGGTAAACGTTGCCAGACATTGTTTCAGATGGGCTCCATCATGTTATCTTCCAGGAACAAATGTGTGGGATGCAGCAGTATTTTAAGCAACAAGCTCATTTGGACTAACATAACTATATGCATTTGAAACAACTGGGTAGACAGTAATTTAGAAGGTGAAGTTCAGTAACAATTTGACAGGTAGTGCTTTAGTGTCACTCATCAATCTGATAATTTAGTTATGAAATATTTTTGCAATTTGTCCAAAATATCTCTGCCTGGTAGAGTATCAGATGAGATGGCTTCTTGGGTAATTTCAATAAGGAAATTGCAGAAAACTGGAAATGAAGGGCACAGCTTCAAGTAGTAGTGATTGTTTTACATATGTGAATTTCTTGAAACACTGGAGGATTGCAGTAATACAAAATTGATGTATATAATCATTCTGTACTATCAGTAATAACCAGAGCGCCTCAGAGCACTCTTGAATTTAGCAACTCAATGGTTGATAGTTAGGCCAGGACAGGTTTGCCACCACCACCACCCCCCACCACCACC
>NW_008825107.1:2227803-2327860 GCF_000699105.1 Pygoscelis adeliae
GCCACCCCCACCCCCCCCCACCACCACCCCCCTTTTTTTTTCCCCCCATCTGCTTAGCATAATCAGAAGAGAATATTTTTGCCACTTCTTCACTTAATTTAATGTTTGCTCCATTTGAGAGGGGAGGAATTTCAGATTCGGAGTGCAGAGTTATTCCCAATAGCATTTTGGACGTAAAGGGAAGCTGTGGCAGAGATCCTCCCTTACAGGAGGAGCCACCTGGAAGCAGCAGGCGGTCCCTGCTTCCCTGCCAGTCTTCAGACTGCACCCACCCTGGTTCTGTGCAGAGAGAGAGTGGAAGCATATGCATGCCTAGGGTAAAAGGTCACAGAAATAAGAGATGGAGAAGATCTGCAGGACTATCTTAACTACATTTCTGTCAATGAGACATTGTTTCCTATAATACAATCTTAAATCCTTTCTTCATTAAAATTTTAAACCACTCAGCTTCAGAGTAAAATGCTTCTGTTCCTTTTCTCCTTAAAAAATAATGTGCATGTGTCTACTGAAATTGCATTGTTATATTTAAAAATACCTTAACAGGCTGGTTTCTAATGAGCAATTCTTTTCTGATAGCAGTGCACTTTTTCTAGAGCAGTGGAACAGCTCATAAATAGTTAATTGGAGCGATAGCCATACTTGTGCACTTGAGTAACAGTCTTGGTGGATAACTTCTTAATCATGCAAACAGGCACACTGCAGCCTTATCAGGAACAGCAACAATATGTCAAATTTTGAAGAGGAATGGGAGTCACTGACAAACTTTCCCATCTAAGTCTAATTAAGTATAAAGCTGAAGTGTATTTGCTTAAGACAACAGTATCCAAAGCAATCCAGATTTTTTTCTGTAAACGTTTTTTAGGACACGATACCCATTAAAATAAATTTGGACTAAGTTAAAATGTTGAAGTCCTTGCTTTATAAAAGATTGTGTGTTTCTCTTACATCATCTGTATTTCAGCTCTTCAGTTTATAGTTTATCGTTGTCATCTCTTTCACAGCATTGGAATTAAATATGTATATCATGTTTTGTTAATAACATGGCAGTGAATTGATGATTTGTATTTTTAATGAAAGCTCCTCAGGTTTAATGAGTAAAGAAATAATGTAAAATATAATAACCCAAGTCTTAATATTTTCTTGATCACAAGTCAAACCTTCTATATAATTTATTAAAGTAGCATAATGTCCTTAAATTTGAGGTCAAGATTTTGCAGGCTTAGCAGAGATTTTTATGCATAAGGGAAAGATGAAACTTTAAAAATATTATTTCAGCAGTTTCATAATTTAGGATTATGACCTCATGCTCCAAGAATAATTAGGGCACATCACGATCAGCAATTTATCAATATTCATTCATAGACTTCTTAGACTCTCTTCATATCATGGTTGGTTTTTTTTTCTTTTTCTTTTCATGCAACCATAGTGACTTTAAGATAGCTAGTAAATGCCTTAAGAAGCACAGCCAATTACATTATTTATTTTGGGGGGCTCTAACCAGTATCTACAGTATTTATGAAAGCCCTTTATATTCTCTTCTTTTCCTGTATTTTCATCTAGTTGTTATACCTTCTGCTGCCAGTTGGGACCAGTGTTTTTTAGGAGCTATCACAGTGACCACAGGCAGCCCCTAGGGCCTGCATTTGTGGCTGCCTGGTAGAAGCTTATCAGCTATGCTTTGACTGTGGCCACCAAGAATTTGTTGTGGCTGCACAAGCAGTTCCTGCAAAAACCTGGGGGGTTGCCATTGCTTTAAACTGTAACTGTAATGGCAGAAAAAGCATGAGAACTTATGCAAGCTTCTGTATGTGCTTAAACCTAGTCTGTGGCTGTAAATTCAGTGGTGTTGCATCAGTCCATAGTCAAGATGGTCGAACACTGAGAGCCAGATACAAGGAAATCCCTAATCAGTGGCATGAACACTTCACCGGTTTATTAAGATGTCCATCTGGCATCTCTGACAAAGCATTAAATGAAGTTCTCCAGCCTACCCACCCAAGAGCAGCTGGCAGCAAAATAGCACAAACTCTTGTATCTGTCCTGTAAATACTGCAGAGAAGGGCAGCAGGCCCTCGTGGTACTACTGCTGGAGTAGTTGGTCAGAGGGCACCACCTTGCCTGACAAAGGCACAACCATTTACAGCCATCAAGGGCAAGAATATGATTCCTCAGAAGGTCAAGGATGCAGAGATTCAACTCTACATAGAGCTCATGCTTTGGAAACTGGTGTAATTGCTCACTTCTTGCAGGAAAATGAATCTTCTACCTTTGCTGGAGTAATGGTCAGCAGACCTGGAGGTTTGGTTTGGTTGAGGAACAGTTAATGCAATTTTGTAGCCAAGGAAATCTCAGAAAAGCTGAGGATAAAGACCTGTGTATCGTCTTTGTCAAGTAGACCAAAGCCTGTAATACCATTAATCTCAAGGGTTTCTTGAGGCTTCAGCAAAATTCAGCTGTTCGGGTAAGCTCTTGAATTGGCAACTCTGGTGAGTGTTTTCAATCACGGCAGAACATCACAGCTTTTCACTGTCAGAAGGGCACGAAGCAAGTCTTTGTCCCCACCCTGATCTGCCTTGGTATATTGTAGGCAGAGCTGCTTCCTGACATGTTTGGAGGCTGCGATAGGAGAAACTGCATGCCAGTTACGGGATTGGGGGAATTTTCAACTCTCAGCGATTTTTGGGTTGGTTTTCTTGTTTTGTTTTTTTTTCCCCCCATCAAATCCAAGGTCGTGCAGCTGATAACCTGCAGCCTGCTCTTTGCCAGCGACTGCAGTTCGTTCCCAAATGCTTGAGAGCCAGGAGGGTCTGACTGTCCAGATTATTCTGCCAAACAACTTGGCCTGAGCACTTTCATGAGGAAAACTGAGGTCCTGCTTCAGCCTCGCTCTGCTAGAAAATGTGCACCTTAGCAGCGGAGGCTTGACATTTGCAGGCAATTTCTGCTACTTCTGCAGCAAGTTGTCTGAGTGCTGTGCTTGACAACAGAGTCACGAAAGAGGATAACAAAAGGCAGAGCAGCATTTGCGAGATGAAAGCAGTGTTTCTGGAATGAAAGAAGCGCTGAACTTCAAACAAGTGCTTGGTATGCATTTACTTTTATTAACATTCCTCTGTATGACTGTGAAATTTGGATAACAGCCTTGTTTCTTCCAAGCATTAACCAGTTCCTCTTGGATGGTCTTTGTGTCCTCGCTGGTGTTAAAAGGCCTGGGAAAGGTTTTAGTCAAGTTCTTACAAGTGTTTTCAAATACTCAGCTTAGAAACACTTTTTGTAGATAAGGGAGCACAGATGTAGATTTTCAAAAAGAAGGATGGACGGTGTGCTGCCTGAAGCTGCTTTCTATGGACTTATTAAAATCAGAATGGTTCTGAGGCAAGTCCAGAAAATATTGCAAGGACGTGTTCAAGGAAAGTCAACATTTGGAGTCCAAAACCACACAAAAGATGATGACACTATCCACTGTGGTCAAGCTTTTGCAGATTCAATAACTAGACTTCTATAGGTATATGCAAAACTAGAATACATTATTTGGGGAAAACAAGCAAAATAAAAATACATGAATCAGATGAGTATCTGTAGCTGTTAATGTGCTGCAAAAATTGGGTTAATTTCTTGCCAGCTTAGTCAAAAAAAGCAAACTCTTCCTACGCAGAACAGTAGGATTTAATTCATCGTCGTAATGGAAACTCTTCTTTCCAGAAGCATGCAGACCACCTTCAGGGGTGCGTAGATATAATGGCTAGCACCACGTCTCATGTGCAGCATGACAGACACGCTGTCTTGTGTGTTCCGTTTTTAGAGGAAGTGGATACTTTGCTTCAGTCATTTTGAATTACAAAAAAAAGTATGAAACAAAGCAGTATCTGATCCATTTGGGCCTAAGTCTTCTACTCGCTTTGAACTGAGGAGCGGGGTTTCCCCTGTGGGCAGTGTTCATGGTGGGGATGAAGAGAGGAGTTGTGGGCTGCGGTATGGCAGCACAGCTACCTGTGAGCTTAATTCAGATGAGCTGGGGCGAGGGCTGCTAACAAGATTTGTAACTGCTGGCTTCGCTGGTGATGATAAATGAGTTTTGAATTAACTAAATCAAATACTCCTGTCATAAAGTGGGACTCCCCACCCCTTTCCCTCAAGAGACCTGGAGGGTATGAGAGAGAAGGTGGCGATGCTGTGCCGGCAGCAGCAGGCTCCCCTCGGCATCGGCAGGCTGCTCGCCCAGCCCCTCACTCCCTGGGTGCTGCTGTGCCAGCGAGGTGGGTGCTGGAGGCTGTGGACTGTGAAAGGGAGAGAGGTGGCAACCTGGACGAGAAGGAGGGTCAGAATGATTTGTGTCGGCTCACGGGGTGCGTTTGGTCACGCTTGGTGGGACGGAGGGCAGGCTCTTCTGAGGGGGTTGCGTGCCTTAATTAAGCAATGACGATTTTTAAATATGCAAGTATGTGTGAGGGTCCAAAGCTTTAAAGCAATGATAGCTTTTTGAGCACTTTTTCCTATCAAGTTACCGGTTATGGTAGCAAGTCCAGCAGAACCCTAGGCAGAGCCTAAGGAAGTTAAGTTTTATGTAACTGAGCTGTCTATGTATTCCCGCCTAATAAGTTTTGAATGTCAGCCAACTTCAACTAAATTTGATAGTGGGTAGCGATTACCTCTTTCAATTTTAGCTGTTACCTCTTACCAGTTCCATTAAAATAAGTGACTGGATGGAAGAGAGGCACCCAATTAGTGCCCCCGCTAGAGGAAAGGTGATAGTTTGCATTTTTCTCCTACTAAACCTTGCAAGCAGGAAGGAGGAAGCCTTAGGAAACAAAGTTTCATTATTCCTGCTCCTGAATAACAACTTAATAACTTAAAAAAAAATAGTAAAACCATTTTCATATACTTTGGAGCTCAGCACTTGCTTTATTTTGTATATGTTAATTGGGAATATGGAAAGCAGATGTGGAAGTAAGAAGAAATTGTAGGTCTCCTAACGCTTTGTGACTGCGGTGGCCTCCCGTGCCAGGAGCTGCCTGGAGTGGTCCAAAGCCTGAAGGGGTGCAAGTGGGGATGGCAGGAGCTTCTTGGATCCCCTGGCCACATAATAAAGTTAAGTTACACTGTGATTGCTGCAACGTTCAAAACCGTGAGTCCTCAAAACTTACTCTTTGTTGAGTCGTCGTCTTTCTTCCCTAAGTGCTTATTCTGCATATTGCACACCTGTTTATAGCAGAAATAATTTCAGTGGCTACAGGGGGGAAAAAAGCAGATTGCTTTAGAATAGGCAGAAATTGCTTAATGGAGCAAAGAATGTGTGTCGTCAGGTTCTTTCTGTTTGGTTTTAATTGCACTCTGTGTGGGACCTGTTGTGTCGGTGAATGATATTGTGGCTTAAAAATGAATGTAAATATCGTGGTCCTTGCTATAGAAAATTGAAAGTCTGTGCCACAGACAGGCTGCATAAATGAGATCTGGGGGGTGATGGCTTAGCGAGTAATGATGTTTGCTCACTCTGCTATACACCTTGATTATTATGTAAATTGTGTAAATTTATGCATAAGCACATAATTATGCACACTCAACTGTCAGTTTGCCTCTACAGTAACGTGCTTTTGTGCGTAAACAGTTAAACATCCTTTTCCTGAAACGGGGGTGGTGGTGGTGGTATTTTTAATTATTGTACCAGCTCTTATTCCCACTGAAGTTAGATGCAAGCTGCCTTCCAAAATCGAAGCCTGCTATATGTTGCAAGAGAGTTTTGACAGTATGCAGCAGAGGATTTAGGAGAGGAACTGGGGCTCTGTTAGCTGTAGAACATAACTTCCTTGGTCTGTGTTTTGCTTAATACTCCCATTTTCTTTTAGTCTTTGCTATATGGGTTTCAGCTATTCAGCCAGAGTGTGGTAGGTACAGTACTGTGTATCATTAGTATGTGAGCAGTAGAGTGAATTTCAGCTGAATAAAAATGAATTCTTTGACTTGCAATTGTGAACGTTTCTAGTTTGCCTTGACAATCCTGTCAAGACAAATTCGAACTTTGTCAGCAATTGTGATTGCTTGTGGGAGAATTACCAAAAGCCTTTGCTCTAGGTATCAGTCACTGATTGCAGCCCTCGTCTGCTATTTGACCAAAATTTTCCGTGGCACTCAGCAGGCTATTACTTGTCACTCTGACATATAATGGAGGGGTGTTTTAATTGATTTAAAAGTTAAAATCTATAGTTATTTAATACAGTGTAACTGTATTACACGTCAGCAGTTACACTTGCTGTGAAAATGGGGAAAGAGGAGTTGAAAGGACTTGGGGTTTGGACTGTTTTAAAAATACACATGCAATTGATTTTTACCTTCTACAGGCTATCAATAGAATTTTTATTTAGTTAATGGGAGCAGAGATTTCCTATTAGGTAATTATTGTTGATTTTAAAAGGGATTCTTGAATGTTAACTGTGCATCTAGTTACTAAAATCCGTATCTTCCAATGTTCAGTAGTACTTCTGCTCGAAAGTCTTCACTCTTGTGGCGAGCTCTGAATGACTGCATTTCTGCTCTGATGCTGTTTTGTTTTATGACCTAAACTGTTCCTCTGTCATGATCTCCTGGTGTCTAAAATGGGTATAATTCTATCCAAATCCAAGGGGTATGTAAAATTAAAAATTGCTAATTGCTCTAAGGCTGTACAGCATGAGTGCAGTTGGTGCGTTTGCACACATGCAGGTTATGTATATGCTGGAGTATGAGATCAAATGCTCTAGCAATACTGTCATCCTAATTGCTCTTGCGGATGCAAGTATGCAGTGTCTTTCTAACTGGTGATGGTGATGATTAGTTCAAAACATCTTTTTCTATGCGTCCATTTCAAAACAAGCTCTTCTGCAAGAGAGAAAACAAAGAGGGGAAGGCTCTACAAAGATGAGTCGCTCACAGCTTTCTTCCCTCTCTGTCGTCGTCGTGTCCCCTCCCCCCGTCATTCAACTTACCTGGCTTTCTAAGTTAGGAAGAAGGATGGAAAGAATATCTGTATTCCTTCTACAATAGTAGGATGAGAAATAGGGCTGTTGAATACTCGCATTAATGTATCTCTCTTTTGGCCCATACTGCCTGACCGTCCACATAAACTACAGGCAAGGGAAAACAGAGGGACTTGAAGTGTATAAATAAATGTGGTAATCAACAATATCACCACCAACAGGAGTGTCTGTACTTTACCTTGGTGTAAATATAAAATAATAATTGTCACTTTGTGTAGCAGAGGTGGGACAAGTGAGAAATGATGTCTCTATCTGAACTGGAGTTGCTACTTGCCATGTCCCCTGCTAATCACAATTTTTACAAGCAGTTACGAAGCCTGAAAAGCCTGTTTCACCTGTGACAAAATTCACAGGTTGGACTGGGATCAGAATATTTTGATTTTCTATCAGTGTATTTTCTGAGAAGGTACCTCAGAGCCCTTTACCAGCAGCTAGTCATTTTAGACCAAGGAGTTACTCACATACTTGCTAGAGCCGTACAGGCTAGATGTTTGCCTCCTGAAGGTAAGGCAGGAGGAGGATTGCATAGCTACTTGTTTGCACTGAAGAGAAAATGGGAGTGTTTTTCTTATTTTACCCTGGTTGGTGAATACTCTGTGAAAACATGAGAGAATCCTCTATGGAAAGCTGGCCTATAGGGGACAGTTGCTTCACAGTGTGCTGGTGAAGAAGCATAACGTATGGGTTATATTTGGAAACCAGGTTATACATGGGATTGCACACCTAGAACTTAGAGCTAGTATGTGATGGGTTTGGGTTTCGTTTTGTTTTCAAAGCACCAACTCTTCATTCCCAGCCTTACAGTGGCACCTTTATACTAGATACATCATTTGAAGAAATGATGACTGGAGAACTTGCTAAAGTATTGGAGGAAATTCAGTTGCAAACTGTTGGTAAGCATCCTGAGAGTCAGAGAGGCTGGGAAGTGAGTCCTAGGCTAGATATGTTTGCGGATAGGCACAGGCAAAGGCCACTGGAGATGTAATTGGCCAAGCAAAGAAGCCTCAGTCAGAAAAATGAGGGATTGTTGCATGGGGGCCAGCTTCACCACTTGGAGAAATAGGCCACATGAAGATCTGCCTGAGTACCTGTTGCTATCCTGTTTTTCCTTCTTTGCTTTTTCTCCTTCTGGAAGCTGACACGCGTGAATCCTGCATCCGTTTGCCCTGTATTGCCTACTCAATGCAGGCATATTCTGCTCGCCCTAACCCTTGCAAGTTCCTCAAACATCATGGCTGTCTTTTTATTACACTGTCAAAAGGAAGCAAAAGCCCATGAAGGTGACAAGAGGGGAACAGTAAAGGAGATAGAAGTGGAAATCACCCTGGCTTTTCCACCTTCTAGTTTTAGGAAGATGTTTTCTTGGGGCTGTGGGACCAGAAAGGTGGAAAAGACCAACTTATACAAACTACCCCAATGTCTGTGTAGTTCCCCAACCTAGAACTGCAAGAATTGTCTTATTTCTTGTTTCAAGTAGTAATTGTATGCATTAAAACACCATGAACAGCTTGAATTTCTTAAAATGGAAAAATGTTAGTTAAAATTAAGCCTTCATTATTTCAAATAGTGTTTTTAGAAGTTACAGAAGGTATTTCAAAACAATATGACTATTTGCTTTTTAAAATACCTGTTAATCAGAGATGGTGGTAAAGTTGGAGTTTGGCTTTTACTGTATCATCTGAAACAAGTGCCAAGCTGGAAACTTCCAGTAAAATGTAAAGCACTGTGCCTAACCTTATTAAGGATTATTACCTTTTGATTAGTAAGATCATCTTTGGTGGATTATTTCTTTTTCCAACCTTCCTTTTACAAATGCATGCAGAACTCGCTGCACGTGTCAAGATATTTAAGTGTGTTCATGTTAGGAATTTCTCTGATACGCTTATGGGCTTGAGTCTTATTACTTAGTTCTGTGTTAGTAACTCATACTAAATAATACTGTGAGCTGTCTGTTGCCTTTCATTTTTCCCTACGCCTTGTTTTTGAAGTTTAGATTAGTGTGCAGACTTTCCACTTTTATTTTCTGTTCCTATGTGGAATTATAATATAGCATACACTGGTACCGTAATGCTGATACGCTTTCAACATCCGTACTAATTTTGTTGTGTTGGATGTGGGGGGGGCACAAGGGAGTTGAAAGGGCAAACCCCCCCTTCATCCCCCCATTAGATTCTTTCATTGAGACTAATAATTATACATGTTGCCTTTCGAAGCCCGTGGGATTGCTCTTATGAGTAAAGGTCTGCCATACTGGGGCTTTTATTTGACAAGTTGGAAAATAGCCTTTGTTCCCATGGTAACCTTTTTTTGTGCTTTGGTGCATTTTTTCCCTATGGTTTCATGGTTGCTCTGGAGGTTTTTCTATTGTGGTATTTTATCCCCAGTAGACTGGGAATGGCAGTTCTGTTTACTTTTTGCTATTATGAAATCTTTTAAATTCTTTTTTTTAATATGATTACGGGACTCTTGTAAACTTTTTATATTGTGTGGTTAGGGCATTAATGGTGTGGTGGCTTTCTCTGTAAACATATAATGCACTCAGAAGATAAAACAAACAGTTTGTAATAGGAAAGTACGTATGACTGGACCAAGCTGCTTCTGTTATAAACTAATATTTTTGATATAGGTATTCTTTTAGGACTTATGGGGCCAAGCCCTTGCCAGACATACCAGGTAGATTTTTGTCTCCGCAACAGAATGACATTTCTTAAGGTTGAAAATGGTCAATACTCTGGTCATCAGTGTCATTTCAGGTTGCTGTAATAAGGGTTTAATAAAATAAAGCTTTCAAGCAAAGGCAGGTATTTTTAGGAGTTGCTTGTTTAGACTCTGAGGGAAGAACTTGAAAAAAGTAGTGAGCTGTATTTTGAAAAGAGGAGGCTTTTTAAAGAGATGTTCTTATTACTGGTAGCATCTCCCTGCATTTGGCTTCTATGTATGTTTTTCTTCTTCCTTGCTTGTTCAATTTTTGTCTTAGAAGTCCTCAATAGCAGAGCAAAATAGTCACGTAGTCTTGTCTTGCCTGCAATTCCTCATGGTAATGATTTCCCACTGGTGCCCCCATCAGCAGGTGAACCTCATTTGAATCACTTCATTTTATGCAGTTTTAAAATACTGCTGACCAAGAAGGCAGCAGAGCCTCACTGAGTCAACAGTAGTATGCTCTCATATGAGAGTGATCAGGATACATAATTAGTTTACAGATTCTTCAGTGGTGGAAGATGAGATGGTGATATGAAAAAATGGATTTTCAAAGCTGTGTCTCTCCTTTTAGTCATGGCAGGTGAGCAGGTGCAGGAAAACAAAGAGTTAAACAAAATCCCTGCCCCCCCCCCCCCCCCCGTTCAAACACTAAACACAAACATTCACCAACAAAGCCATGACTTTCAATAATTAACTAGATCATTTTCCAGATAAACTGTTCCTGCCTTATCTTGCTATACAATACATAGCAATTTATAATCAGCAGCACAAATACCAACATTGCATGCATTTAAACTGCACTAATTCTATAAGTGAACCAAATATGAAGAGTTAGAGCAGATGCGCTGTGAGGCTCACTGTTGTTCTCTGGCTTCAGAGTTGGAGGTTTTCTCCTGATAGGAAACTCCTTGTCTAGATTAACCATACCATTTCAACAGATAACTATATTTATGTACTAAAAAAACTGCAGAACAGGTAAATGTTATTTCCCTGGGGCAGTTGGCGCTTAGTACATTGTGACAGTAGTTAGAGGAGAAAAGTGCATTGCGGAAGAATATTAGGAGGATGTTACACTTCTCTGATCACTAAATCAGTGGGTAAAAAGTAGATTTATTTCCCTGGGAGATAAGTGCTCCTCAGTTTCAGTCCACCAGAACACATGGTTGTTTACACTTAAGTTTATATTTTTCTGTAGTCCACAGATCATTCTGAGGTAAAATTTGAGTAGCCAACTATAGTTGCTACTGAAAGATTTCAGCAGAGAAGGTCAAGGAAAAGTTAAGGCTTACAGCTGGACTGAGGAAAATGCTGGGTCCTGTCAGCATCCACTAAGGTAAATGGAAATTGAAGGAGCTTAGTGCACTTGCTTTATTTTGTAAAATCAACATATGCCTTAAGGTTAAACTAAATACAGGAACCTGTTCACTGGTGACTACAGCACAGGAGAACCCATCAGCTTCTATTTGCAGAATAAACGCTGCAATTTAAATGCTTTTTAAAAATTCTCAGTGTGAATCTTTTTAGATTTGGGGGGGCTTGGGAGAAAGAGCGGAGCCTTCTCTGTTACCAGTGCATGTCAGAGTTAGCTTGTTACCATAATTAAGATCCAGGTATGAAAGTGTGATATATGAATCCCTTAGGCATTGCTAAATAAAGTAACTTAATGTGAAAGCTGGAGCTGCTGAGGAAGGAAACCATCTGATTTCACAGTTTGCTTTCTCTTGACTAAATGCACTTTCCCCTCTGATTCCTACATGTTTGCAACAATACTTTGTTGAGGGGGGGGGGGGGGAATACTGCGTTGATTTTGTAATCTATACATTTGTATTAGGGTTGTAGTGTTTGAAGTTGACAATTGAAAAAACAATTGAAAGTTTTCTGTCTTGGAATAGAATACCTCTGTGCTTAAAAAAAATAAAAAAAATTGAGACTAACCACTAAATTAAATGTGGTATCACAGCTACTGAATTTTCTGGGTTTTTTTTATTTTCTTAAAAATATACCTTCAAAGTTGTAGGTGGCAAAATAAGTTTATTTTGGTGAGATACTGGTCCATTTTTTTAAACTACAGTGAGTAATAGTGGCTTGCATGAGTTCTTCATCATTAGCTGAAACAAAACAAACAAAAGTGAATAAATGGTAATCCAAGTAAGAGCTTCAGGATCCCAAAGTTTGGGACATTTCAAAAATAATTGATTTATAGCACAAGAAGATACTATTTTCTAGGTCGTTTTTCTTCCTTAATTGAATTTCCTTAATATTTCATATTGAAAATGTATTTTCAATGCATGTTTTTGTTATCTTTGTTATTCTAGTAGAGAGAAGACATTAAAAAAAAATTCTTTCCCCAACCACTTATATTACTTATGGACTGATACAGTACTCCAGATGTCAGAGTAAGCGTGTACTGCTTCAGATGTTACACTTGGTGTCTATCACCCATAATATGCACTAAAGTACACAGTTAGCTTTCCTAAAATATTTAGACCTTGTTCAAGATTTCTGAGTCTTAAAGTTTTTGTTCGTTGGGGTTTTTTTTAAGGTTTAGTCTTAAAAATATATAATCTTAGCCTTGTTTTTAAGGCTGCAGGTGTAAGGGTTGGTAGTGGCCATATGAGTCCTATTGTTTTATCCAAGGAAACATAACCATTTCTGTAATGTCTGTCGTCTTCTCCGTAGGAACAGGATAATGCCCTGAGAAACTCAGCCAGCAGAATTTGCAGCTAGGTTATTTGGCAATTTGTATGCCACTCTGCCAAATATCAGGGGGTAAATGTTGCTCTGCCTGCGTGCAGGACTGTTGCTGCTGAGGCTCAGGGGTGGTTTGGTTTCAGCGGTCCTTCGTTAGCTCAGCGTTCATGAGGTCCCATGTGACTGCCGCCTTCTCCAAAAATCCGATCGTTTCATCTCTGCACCTTTTCACTTCTCTATGCTTTCTTGGTCTGCTGACAAGAAGATTGGTTTATATAGTCTGACATTTAAGAAATACCATTTTCCAGTCTGCTAATCTGCTTTATGCAGGTAGTTACAGGAGAGAGCCAGGGTGCCTTCCTGCAGTGAAACTTCTTAAAAAATTTGGGCCTCTCAAGGCGAAACTGATGCTGGTCAAACCTTAGTATTGACAATTAAAACTAGCAGCATGGAGCAAAATCTGGGAGATGATACATGCCACTGGTGGAGGTCATGACCGACATCATTGTGTAGTGGTCAGATAATCTATTGGACAACTTTTGACCGGGATAACGTTTTCTAAATAACTAGTAGAGTTATCTTGGGCAGTGAAATTATTGTTTCTATGTGAACATGCACAAAAATAATGGAGGTAATGTGAAGAGGAGATGGTTATGCTATCTACTGTGATGGCTGAGTTAACGATGAGTCAAAGAAAGGAGGATGCTAGGAGAGCTGCTAGAGAAGTGACCGGTCAAAGGAAGCACTTAGGGATGTAAGATTAGCTGTGGAAACCAGGAAGAATTCAGGGGACTATTTGGAGGGGGAAAAGTGTATGTTTCCAGGGTAGCATAAACTTGGTAATCGGTCTCTTGATTTTAGTGCCAGATTGCAAGGAGTTGTATTGTCATTCAGCGTGGGCGTTTCTTGTCTCTCTTGGGCGGCATCGGCTGGCCTGCTGCGGTGAGGTTGGTGAGGGCCAAGCATGTGGGTGTGCTGCTGCAGCAGCGTGACCAGCTCGGTGACACCAGGGGCTCTTGGGTGGATCTTGGTCAACTCTTGGCTGCCTCCTGACCGTCTGAGCTTCCTTGGGTGTGAAAGGTGGGCCAAGCTCTGGTCTCCATGCTCAGCCAGACTGTCCACATCATGGTTGTGAAATACCATTGAAATATACAGTTCTTGTTTTGGGCCACAGGAAGGTTAGCTTCAGATCTGTGTGCAGAGTTAACTATCGTGTTTTCATGTGCCAGTCCCCAGTAGATGACGACTCTCGCTGGAGGTTACACCCCTTCAGAAATGAGATGAGAGGGTAGAAGGAAGATGCTGGCAGTCTCTGCATCTTGAATCTCCTGACTATTCTTCCTCTTAAAGGTTGTTTTTTCTTTTGGTGAAAATACGATGCTGATCTCAACTTCTTTTTACCTTTGTTTTTGCATAACCTTATTTATTGAGGTGTACCCAGGTTCCTTCTGTTTGTTTTACTACCAGAAGATTTCTGTATGAAAAAGAAAAGTCAATGACGTGGAATTAAAAAGGACTCATCTAGATCTCATAATAATAAAAGCTCTTGGAACAAATGAGTTTGGGATTCATATTGTGGCTTATGCTTCTTTAGAGTGCTTCATTTTATCATCAGAGAGGCATCGTTTGTTTAAACTGTGCTCCTGTATGACATCTGGTTTGAAAAGCATAATAACCTATATAATCAGCTTTTAAAATGCTGGATTATCTGTGGGTTTATTGACTCTTCTTTACAAAATCTGTTATTTCTAATTAATTCTCCATATAACTATTACTAAAGCCAACTTGCAGAGACACAAATGAGCTTGATGGCAATGGCTAGTCAAGGTCAGCATTTAACTGCCAGCATTTGCACTGTTGAGGATAATAAATCAGGCTTATTCCTAATCACATACCCTACAACGTGACAAATGTTAGCGGAGCCATCTAAGCAACCATTTTACAAATCATTTGGAAGATACATTTGGCATTGTTAAACTGCTCCATGCTGCCCTTGGCTGTAAAAGCATTGTGATAAAATATGTATGCTCTGTTAGATCTCCTGTATTTGAATCCTGCAGAAGGCGGGGGGGGGGGGGGGGGGGGGGGGGGGTTGTTTTTTCTTTTTTTTTTTCCTTTGTATTGGAAATAATGAGAGGTGTGAAAGTAATAACACCTAATCAACTTACGGAAACCACTGGATTCTGAAAGCAGTGATGAGTAGCCAGCTCTGTGGTACTATTTCATATTGCTTGTGTCTTCAGTTAGAAGTTTATATTGAGAGTAGGTTGCTGCCCACGATAAATTTTCTGGGTCAACAATAGTCCATTGTGTGAAAGCTTAAAAACACTGTTGAATATCAGAGCAATAGTTGTTAGGCTCTAATTTGGATTTGGGCAAATGTGTAAACACAGTGTTTTCACTTGGTCTGAAGTTTAAGACTCAATCCTGCTGTGGCCCACAGATGTCATTACATTTAGCGTGTCATTCAAATAGATATTTGGCAGTAGGCTAATTGCTGTACAGGGAGTCAGTTGTAAAGTTCCTGATCTTTTTTTATGGTATCTGTTCTCATTTGGACCAACTCTTGTATTTTTCAAAAGAGAGAACGATGTATTACCTAAATAATCTGGATTATTGTAACTAAACTTCTCCTCTGCAACAAAAAATCAAACTGAGCTCCAAAAAAAGAACTAAAATGAAATTAATATATATCTGTTATAATCAACTGAATTTAACATTTAGTTTTTAACCTTCTAAGTGTTACCTGCCTGTAACGGTTCCCACATACCAGTTTACATTAGGATTACTTGATAGAAATTTATGGGATGTTTCTGTGGGAAGGGAAATACTTAACTTGGAGCATGCATGAAAAGCACTTTCAAAGTGGGTTTGTTTTTTTTTTTTTTAGTGTAGCATTTCTCCCTATACATATTATAGGATATAGAGCTGTACTGATTAATTAAATAATTGGTTTAATAAAAGCGATGAATAAAGAAAGTGTGTTTCTGAGTCATAAGCACTGGATATCTGGCCTTGAAATGAGGGCGGAGAGGTAGTTTGCTCACCAGTCAGATCTTGATGCAGATCTTGTTCACCGTGGTCAAGTTCCTAAGAAAAGAATGACAACCTGAACATAAGAGAGATTCAGGAGGAAAAGGTGTAACCATCCATGTATGCCTTGTTGAGAAAGAAAAGCTTCCATGGAGAGAATGACTTAATCTGAGGTTTAGCAATATGATTTGAGCATATTTTTTGGACTCAGCCTTTTATTATTTGCAGGTACGTATAAATACCGCTTTACCTTTGTATGAGGTAATATAACAGGATTTTGAATTGGCAAATACTTTGGTGTAGCATGGGTGAAAGAGAACGTAAGAGACTTTAAAAACAACCCAACGTTGTTCATCAGAAGGCAATCATAGCTAGAGCTGGCACAAGTTGGAGGAGATTTAAGTACCAACAGCTAATATCAATGTTTCTTTGCAATAGAGTATTTGAGAATTGCTCCATGTTGGATACTTCTATTAAGAATGAAAATACCTCATTTGTGTTTTAACCTATTCCACTTCTAATCTGATTAAAAGGATGTATGGGAATTAATTGAATTTTATTACAGAATGTTAAGTTTCCACCTGTGATGCTGTGCCTGAGTAGTTGAATACATGCTTTGTATTCAAGCTGTACCTTCACCTTTCAGCTATATTCAAGCCCTTCGTTTAGAGAAGCACTGTATAAAATATGCTATAGATTATGTCTTAGGTAGGCATTTGATAATAGTCATGGATCAACTGGTGTCTCAATGTGTCTTTACTGGCTTTTTTTACACCCAATAATTCTGTGTAAGTGAAAGTGAAATAGGGTAGCTTGTATCTAAAAAAAGGCTCTCCCACCTTCTGCAAATCCTACGTGACAATTTATTTTCAACTAAAAATAATACATACTTTTATATATATATACAGTGTGTATATATAGAGGGAGTGTGTGTGTGCATGTGTGTGTATATATAAATTAAAAAAACACGCACACTGCTGTGACACCCTGGAAACCTCCATTTCTCCACAGGAAGAGCTCTCTAACAAAATTACCTTTTTTAGATATTTAAAAAAAAAACAACACACTGACCTTTTTCATGATAGAAAGGCTAGGAAAATTTTTGCTAGTCTTATGAAGAAATGGGAACATGCACCATCAAAATTACAAATGCCCCAAGACATTTTGGTGGTATGTCAGAATTGAAATGTTTCCCTTCTCAGACAAAATATCACCGTTTGCAATGAAAAAGAAAAAAAAAAAAGGCATTTTCAAGGAGTTAGTTTTCCAGGTTATTGACATTTTCTCTAGAAAGCAGACATCTTTTGAAGAATTTTATTTAATGAGAGGCTTCATGTTTTTCATGCAGCATGAAACGTGCTAGAGGGAGGAAGTCCCATTCGTTGCCTAAACAAAACCAAATGCAGAGCTGAATACCACCAGAGTCTTGGTAAATCCTGAAGGAAGTACCTTTCCTTAGGGATAGGTTAATGCAGCGTGCATAGGTATGACTGTGACTTGAGCACACAGAACTTATTTTAACATAGATTTGGTGAGGCTTTCCTTTGTCTCTCTAACAGATGAGCTAATGCCATCACCTAGCAATTATCAAGTAGTGTGATGTTATGTAATGAAAGTATAAATAGCATGAGGACTAAAACTAGTAAATCTAACAGACTAGCGAGCAGACAAAAAAATATTTGGAACATTTTGATTAGCATCTGAACGCTGTCATTTAAAAAGACATTTAGATTTGATGTTACAGTAAAGCTGCAGGTCAGGAGAGTTGCAGTCCTTGATCTGGAGTGACATTCGTGCTGTGCCCCTGGATAAATCACTTGGCCTCTGTATACCTCTTTAAAGGAAGATAAAAAATTGGAAAAAGGCAAAGGGTGCATACTTGAAATTTCTTAAGCAAGCTGGTTATCTTATGTTTGAATTAAGACTACCCGTGAACTTCGTTTCCCAATGACTGACCGATAAATAGCCTGTGACCTGCAATTTGAACTATCAGATTATTTCACCACCAGTGTAAACTCTTTTAGGGTTGTCTTTGTAGTTGTTTGGCAGCATTCAGAGAGATAATGTGTGAAGTAAATGCAAGAGGTCACGTTTACCTGGAGAAGAGAGGCTGTGTGGAAGGAAAAACTCTCCCAGCCCTCCGGAGGCATGGGAGGGATCCAAAACTTTCATCTCCTTCAGTATCTGGCACTTTTCTCCAAGCATGCCGATTACATTAGGGTGGCATTTCCAGTTCCCGGGGGAAGAAGGGAGGGAGGAGACTCACTGCATCATGAAATGTATCTTGTTTTTGAAGAGCGCTGTCTTTTAGAGCTGCCAGTGGAAAATACTTCCTAAAGATACCTTTGGAGGGTCATGGTTTAAAAAAACCCAACAACAGAAATGCCCCATCTTTTAAGAAGGCGGTAGATGGTTTGCAAGATGCATCTGCAAAACTTCAGGATGGTTTCTGAACCTCCAGTGCTGCTTTTCTGGCACCTAAAGTCATATGGAAGGGTCTTCTGCATTCGCAGAATGTAAAAAGGCTTCAAAACTACTTTGGAAGTAAGCTGTTAAATTACAGAAATATTAGATACAAGCTCAAGGGTGGACAGGAGAGTGCATACCACTTTGCTGCACTACTTCATAAAAATGGTCTTAGCGGCTTTAGTACAGGTATTCCTTAGCTGTAAAGGCTTGAAACAAACAGATAGACAGAAAGAAAATTTACAGCTATCAGGTCGCTGCCAGAGTGGTTTGTTTGTTTGTTGTTTTATTTTCAGTTTTAATCATCTGCTACCAATAAATTCCACTGCCCTTGTGGTAACTTCTCACATTAACATTGATATATTATGGGTGTTTTAAAACAGACAATAAAAATATTGCACTTACTAATTAAAGCAATTCATGTATTTAACCAGGCACTGCCAGAAAGAGTTGTGGTTTCCTGGTTGTTAGGTGCCTTGAGCAATATACCTGTTATAAATCCTTAATTGAACTTTGCATTAAGGCGAGGGTGATTTGAAATATTCATAGCTGTTTTGTTTTGTTTTGTTTTTTACTCTAGCTCTTCATTGAGAAGTGTATCAACTGGATCTTCAAGACCTTCCAAAGTGTGTTTGGTGTGCGGAGATGAGGCATCTGGATGTCATTATGGGGTGGTTACATGCGGCAGCTGTAAAGTTTTCTTCAAGAGAGCAGTAGAAGGTAAGAAAACACAAAACAAAAAACATGAACAAAAAAGAAAACCCAAAAAATGTTGAATGAGCTCCAATTATGTGTGATATAATTTATGTAGAATATGTCAGGGTGTTTTACAATGTACACCTTCTAAAGGATGCGTTGTTTTACTTCATGCCACTGCTGAATCAGGCTTCTTCTCCACTCCTCCAAGTGGATTTTTTGTAATTTTTAATGGATACAGATACAATTGATATAAACATACTCCTGCTTCTCCTGTACTGGAGGATGAATGCGGTTGTCTCATCATGCTTTGGCAGGCTTATATGACAGTACAGTTCACTCAGGTCAGTTATCTCCCTGTGGGTACCTCCGGGGCTTTCAATTCAGTAGTGCATCTGCTTCATCTTTCAGCAACAGAGAAGTGACTTTACAGTACTGTGATAGATTGGTGAGGGAGTAGGAATTGATCATGGTGCTTTTCTGAGAGATTGTTTTCTTCATTAAGGACTAGGATTTTCATGAGGACTATATTTTGATAGCTTTATTATCACAGGAGTGTTTTGCTGACATCTCCCTATTTTATATTAATTATGGTATAGCTAGTCTTTCCTGGGCATCTCAATAGAAAGAAGTTAGGATCGCTCCAAGTGACCCTACAGGACCTCTGGTAGGTGTTGCTTCTCCATGACTTGGGTTGTTAGGGTAGAAGAAAATGTTTGACCTTTACAGACTTTGTAAGCACCTTCTTCAAGTGATAAAAATTAAGTTTTTAATACCTGATAAAGAATAAGAGTTCGTGGCATGCAAAGGACATAAATACTGTATAGGTTTTTTTAAAGTCTGTGCTTATGAGTAGATGTTCTTACGACCACTGATGAAGCAGGCGATATCTACTTATTTATTTTCACGAAGAAAAACCTAGAAGGAAGAAAATAGGCTCTTAATATGGTGTCCAGCTTGTGCACCGAGAAGAGTGAAGCAGTATGTGATGTGATTAATTTCTTCTGTGATCATTAAATCTGCTGCTGATGGCAATAAGGATTTAGCTCTCTGTTAAATAGACCTAGAGGACTTGTGCGTCATTGAAGTCAAGACCTCATGTAATCTCTCTCTATCAATGTATTTATCTATCTATCATCAAAAGTGCCAATGTAATTGAAATGAACTTCCCAAAGTTATAAGGACATGGAAAACGTTTCCCCCTTCTGAAAGCATTTTCTCTTACTGTTGGGCAATAGCTGACCTTGATGCCATCATTCCCTAACTTCTTCCTTGAGTTTTTGTGACATAATGTAGCACACGAACTGGAAAACCTTACTTATTTTCACTGAGTGATTTCCTCCATGTGCTTCCATGCTACATCATGGATGGGTCTTCAGACATCCATGTCTAAGCTGGCCTCTGAATCATGAGGATATTTTTTTGTTGTGGTGGTGAGGTTTTGCATACACCTGCACATACTGTGTGAAGTGACAGCACCTTTTGTTATCTTCCTTCCTCCTTTCCTGTCTTCCAGGAAAGCTTCCTTCCCAGTCTTGAATCACTGTAATTTCAAGGTACTGTGTATCTACATTTACCATGCCCTCTCTTTTGGTGTCCTTTCTGACATAATCTGATGGATATCCCTATCCAACTTTACAGGAATTTATGAAAAATTACCAAGGAATCCCTTTGGGAGTTAACAAAGTAGCAAGACTATGTTTCCAAGCCTCAGAAGCCAAAATTACTCTGTAATCATGCATAGAAATAAATTTTTAAAATGTAGCTAAAAGTTACCGGTAATTACTGAAAGTTTATGAGTTAAGCAAAAAAACCTCAAAATATGAAAGACAAAACAACCCTGTCATCCCTAAAAGTTGAAGATAGGAGTTTTAAATTAGCTTAAAATACATTTTTTTAGAATTATTATATTAACATATATGTTCCTATCAGTGGTATGTGAACACTGTCTAGACTTCTGCCTGGTATGCACATGACTGAGCTCTTGATGCTACCAGATTGTTGTTATGCAAACACTGAAAATTTGGCTTGCAATTTTCATATATATATATATATGCATAAAAGTACATTGTAGAGTATTAGCCACAAAAGGACATAGCAAAAACATAATATATATTTTGGCTCCAAACATCCTGAAATTATCAATGTGAATAAAAATTTGTGTAGGTAGTTTTGTAACAACAAAACTTTTTGTAGAGTTGTCATAAATTTTTTCAGTCAGGTACATGACCAATAAAACACCTCATCCTGAGGTTTCCTAATTTAAATTAAATATTTGTAGTAATTACTCTGTATCATATGTTCATGAGGATGTTTTTAAAACTACGGTAGTTCAGTGCATGGTATAAATAAAAAATAAATCGAAGTGGAAGAACTACCTTAAATGTAGATCCTGGGCCTACCTGTCTCGGCTCTGAGCTAAAGCTGTGTTCTTTACTTAAGTGCTTGCATTCTTGTCTTTATTACAAAGAAAACAGTAAAACTCACTCTGTGAACACAGAAACAACTTTGTGGGGAATTTATAAATACAGTGGCTAATTTGAGTAAAAATGAATTGTTCTTTCTCTAAAAGATTGTAGTAAAAGAATAAAAGATATTCCTCAATTTTCATTCACCATTTCCCTGGAATCATGTGTATAGACTTTTAAAGATTTATGAATATTTTTCCAGTTATATTTTACACACTTTATATGCGTGCATGCACACACATATTTCTTACTTGATCCACAAAACATTCCTCAGTAGAAAGTGGTACGAGAAATTATATTGTTTCAAAAATGGCCTCCTCTTCCAATTGTTATTAAATACGGTAGCTACAGCTGGTGCCATTTTCGCAGAACCACAGAATGGCTGAGGTTGGAAGGAACTTCTGGAGGTCATCTGGTCCAAACCCCCTGCTCAAATAGGGCCACTTAGAGCCAGTTGCCCAGGACTATGTCCAGATGGCCTTTGAATATCTCAAAGGATGGAGACTCCGCAACCTCTCTGGGCAACCTCTGCCAGTGATTAGTCATCCTCAAAGTAAAAAAGTGCTTCCTGGTGTTCAGATGGACCCTCCTTTGTTTCAGTTTGTGCCCTCTTTGAACAGAGCAACTCTTCTTCTTCAAGGGGAAGAGGCAGGTCATTAGTTTCTGTTGATTAAATCAAAGTTTTATTTAGCTTAATTTAAAAAGTTACATACTGATGGTCCTTCAAAAGGTATGGTGGGATGGAAGTTGTGGGAGAGGGCAACTGGTGTTCAGGTGGAAGGACAAGCGATCTAGTTGAAGATGTCCCTGCTCATTGCAGGATGGTTGGACTAGATGATTTTTAAAGGTCCCTTCCAACCCAAACCATTCTATGATTCTATGAAGTGGGGAGACAAAGTGTGTCAAAAAGCATGGAAACAGAGAGAAGGGGGATTTGGAGAAAGGGACCACTGCACACCACCCAGCTCTTTGGGTCTCAGCTAGAATTGCTAACGTTGTCAGCCCGCCTTGAACAGCTTTTGAGTGCCAATTCCTTTGCACTCCTCTGAAATATCATAAAACAGAGGGATTATAACAGAAAAGAACAACTGCATTGAAATTTAAAAACAAGAAAGTACACAACAACAAAGAGACTAAAGCTTGCATTTACAATTGTAAGTCTGGTAATTGTATTCCCAATGAATCTTATTTTGGGGACTTGCAGGAAATGTCTAAGGAATTTATGAGAAGGAGAGCTGTAGACCAAAAAAGTATTAAAATGGGTTTATTGGTGAAATTTCAAAAGTAATTTCAGGTGGAATTCATTACAGGGATGTAAATTACTGAAGTGCAAAATTTTGATACCAAGTAAGCATGAACTTTTTGCTGACTGACTCAATGAACAGGAGTCTGGTATGAAGAAATGTGATTGTGTCAATATAAATTTGATCTGCCTTGCAAACACTAAAATCCTTTAACCATAAAAGTGTTGATAAATGGTGTCACTGCAAAAGTTAAGACATTTGTATTTCTAATATATTTTTACCTAGGATAACTATATTGTATGATTTTCTAAATTACAGATATGGCCAATCATAAAGTTATTTAAACTTTAATTTATGATCATTAATAGAGTCGTATGCTGAAAATACACTATACTGTGAGGGAACCTAAAGCACCTGGCCAGTCTTGTCTTCTCTTTTTTCACGGAACCAGCTTTCTCTAAGGAGAGTAACAGGCTTGAAGTCAGAAATCACGGCTGTTCTTGCGTATGCTTTGCATTTTTAGTCTTTATTTGTTCAAGTTCCAGACAAGTATGAGGTAATCTGTCCTACATCAAAATTTATATTGCTGCTTAAGTTGCTGAAGTTAATCTTTCATTCTTCCTTCGGCTTGAAGGTAAGAAAAAAGGAAGGCATTTTTTCATCTCCAAATGGTGCTAAAGACTACAGCAAAAATGACCATCTTCTTCCAGTTATTTTGCATATTTGCTGGGAGATTTTTGGCTACTTAAAGTGGAAGAATTAACAAATTATATCATATTAGTTATAGGGAAGCTTGTCCTTTCTTTAAATACAAAGATGTGATGTTCAATAAATTTCAGATTTTGCTGTTGATTTCTGCTCCAGGAGGTTCGCCTTGAAGCTAGTTCTGCTATTTTAAGTGAGAAGCGTAGATCTTCTTTCACCTCTGAAGTAGAAACACAGTCACAGCAACAGAAGTTTCTAGGGTTGCATTTCTTTTTCACCTGAACATTTGCTATTTGCCTATTTAAAGTAGGGGGAAATTTGGCTGAAGGAAACTTTACAAAGTCTAATCTGATGCCGTCTTATTTAAATGGCCTCCTGGATATAGTAAATGTGCTGTGCACCTCAGCGAACAGCCTAGTAACAAAGAAATCCTACCTTTGCCGCATGTTTGAACCGCAGGTTATCCAAGACTCCGCTACAATAGTGGAAGGGATGAAATTTCTTGTGTAGCAATCTGCAAGGACTTGGCACAGCTGTGGGAACCGAGGTTGCCTCAAAGATAGAGTTGTGGAAAAGAAGTGCCATTCTTCATCTCCCTTTGTGCCAGGCTGCTCTGAAAACACAGAAACAAAACAGCCTGGGCTGCAAGATCGAGGATCCAACCCACCAGTCACCTGGGGTAACTCCCAGTCTGCCTTACCAGGCACCGAGGCCGATCTTTTTGCCATAGCCAAAGGGATCCAACAACCTTCTGGAGACTCACCTTCGCATGACGGATTGCAAGCTATTGCCAGCCTGAAAATTCAGTGGTAGATAAATTAAGTTCTTTGGCAAGCAAAGGCACTGTGCAAACCGTTTAGCAATGGGCCAGATGCATAATAGCCCAGGAATATTCTTTTTTTTTTTTTTTTTTGGAAGTTCTCTGTAGTCTCTGCTTCCAGAAGGCCACACAAGAGGGAAAGTGATATGTGATGCGTAACATTTTTTTTCAGAAACAGGTAATCTTCTATGGTTTTCCCATGCACTGTAAGTGAAAGAACTTCCCAAGGCTCTACACCCCCCAGTAGAAAATAAAGAGAAACTAAACCCTCTCTGTGTGCTTCCTAAACTTTTTCATTTGAATTGAGGTGGAAAAAATATCAAGGTATGAGAACTTAAATGCTGGAATACATAGCTCTTGAATAATTTGCTTAATTATCATAACTTAAATTTTCATAAAATACTACTGGTGAACAGGAAAGTTTACCTTATTGATCATTTAAAGAAACAATATTTTTTATGCTGTAGGAGCTGAAATTGATACATTATAGAAAGGCATTTTCCACACCATTTTGCGGTGTATGCACCCATGAATTTTGTACGTCTGTATTACTAGAATTAATTATACATACAGTTCTTCACTCTCCACTCTTCTGTTCATTCACTGTAATGGAGTCAGTGTTATTCCATCACAGGCTGCAATTTTCCTTTTATCCACTTTCATAAGGTCAGTGGCCTCTCTAAATTCGACATCACTCAGTATAGATGTCCATATGTTTTCATAGAAATTTCTATGTGGGATTTGAAGTTGACTCTGTTCCTGACCTGTTGCAAGAATCTGTTTTACAACCTATCAAACAGAAATATTAGGTGAAGAGCAAGCAGATGGGTGATCTGCTGAGGGCAAGTGAGCTGGTCAAATTCATGTAGCAGCTGCTACTCTTACTTGATATGCTATGGTTAATAGGTGTAAAATAAAATTTAAATAATTAAGTCATCGTAGGTTTGAAGCTGCTGCCAGCCTTCCGTGCTTTCGTAGATATAAAAAGGACTTTTCCTGGTTTTTGCTCTGGCGGGCAGTATTGCTCTGAAATGAAGTCTTCGTTCCTGCTCCTGGTTGGCTTTAGTTACTAGGACCTTGGAGTTCAGGAGGCTGGTAGGAGGAAGGAGCTAGAAAGGTTTGCCCTGGGACCCCAAAAGGGGGAAAAAAACTAAGCAGCAAGAAGTGCCACACAAAAAAAGGAAAGATTAATAAAGGATGGAGCATGTATTGCAACTGAATATTTTAAAGCTGGGGAGAGGTGGAATGGGAGGAAAAGCTTTTCTTGTGGCTCTTGGAATATGTGGCCTGCATGAGAAACTCCGACTGATGCTCAAGAATAAATGCTGGCTGCATATTAAATGTGGAGTGCAACGCCAATAGAGCAAGCATATTGTGGGAGCGTTTCGGAAAGGAGGGGGTAGGTTTGGGAACCATCTCGGTGATACAGTCTCTTGGTTTTAAAACAAGCAAAGAAGGGGTGAGTTTAGCAGCTGCAGTGCCACAAAGAACCACGAGTTGGTTAATGGCCGGGAAAATTATTTGAAAAAATATTTTATATCAAGAAAGCTAAAAATCCACATTCATTCCTTTCCAAAAGCATTAATAATTTCTTCCCAAGACTTTCCAACATTTGCAATTTTTTTGATTGTAACTGTTATTTACCGTTTAAGCGGGTGTTGCTGTAGAGAGGGAGAGACGAGTACAAGGATGAGAATTTAAATATGGGCTGCTGTCTAGCCTTGAAAAATGCTTGCACAATGCTAGGAGGTCTGCGTGCAACTATTCTCCTCCTGCACTCTTTTGTTTGTCTTTTGATCTTTGTTTTATGAATACTAATTTCTAGACAGCTTCATCTATAAAATAATATATTCAGTAGGTGATAGGCAGCCTGCACAAGCACAATGTGCAGTAAACAGAACATATATGCAGTGGTAAGATTGGTTTATCTTGGGTAACAGCCTCTGATTGCCACAAATTCAGGCATCACATAGGCTTTCTTGTGCTTACCTTCTACATCCTTACAAGAGAGGGGAAATTTTGGCATTCTTATGATGTGACAGGGAACTGAGTTGCAGTAATTTTTTTTTTTTAAGTTGTTTTCTTTTTTAACACGTCACAGAGTAACATTCTGGTAGATCACAGTCTTCATAAAGGTGGGATGGCCCTGTGAATGCATGCTGATTTAAGGTAGCCACAAATATTTTGGCTAACAAAAGTTCAAACGTCACAGCCATTAGTTTAGTGTGTTCTTGAATACTTCAACTGCCTTTTCCTTAAAAAGGAATGGGTTTTTTCCATGTGCCGCATAGGGAAGGTAAACAGGGTGCTTCCTGGGAAATTCATCTTTTAGGTGATAGTTCCAAGATGGCTGAGCCACTTGTGTAACGTAGTTATACAAAATCCATATGTTCAGATGCACCAAGTATTTCAAGCAAACAGGAAAGTATTCACACCGTCATGGTACAAATGATGCTGGGAATGCTTATGTGGAGTATTGTGTATAGACACAATATATAGAAACTGTAGACAGTTTGATTCAGAGTCAAGTAAACACATTAGGAGAGCTTCTGAAATGATCTGGGGAATAAAAATTTATCTTATGTCAGGTGACTAAATGCTTTTAGCTTTTTTTAGCTTACCCGAAAAGAGTCTGAGTTGGGACATGATTGCTGTCTATAAATATTTCACAGTTGAGGAATAGATCACTGAGAGGGAGGAGAATTTATTTTGGACTAAGAACTGTACTGAAATAAGAGCAAATGGGTAAAAATTACATTGGTTAGTTTGATAATTTTGAGAAGGCTGCAAACCACCAAAAAGAGGGACTTTTAGGGGCACTTTCCTGAAAGGAGTCAGAAGGATTTAGGTACCTTCTTCGAAATGGAGTGTAGGAGAAGTAACTGATGTATAATATGATTTGGTTATCTGTGATAGTAAAGGATAAGCCAAAGAGGTCTCTTTTGGTTAATACTGTGTCCTAGTAAGGCTGCAGAGTTCATCTGTCTCCAAAAATCAAGGAAGTAGGAGTAGTAAAAGAGAGGATGAACCAACTAATAAATTTTTAAGATGTAATGATGGTGGGTGCCCAGACCTTCACAGGGATACAGGACTTCAGTATTTAAAAATTGATGTAAAGTGCTCAGATCTTGCATAAGGCAGAATTGCTTTGTATTTGTACTAGCAGATGAATGTCTGTCTCCTGTGATGACTTTTCTCGTTTTGAGTTCAGAAAAAAGCTCAGGAGAGTGAAGTCCTTTTGAAATAACTCCATCCTATCCAGCTAAGCCTCTGCAGGTACCCCCAGATCCCATCAGGTGACCTCATGCTTGGTTACGTTTGCTGGTAATCCCCTCAAGTGAGAGCCTGGCTACTGAGAAATCCTGTCATTGAAGTATAATTGGTCTGGCTTCTTGGACACTGTGCTGCTGGGGGTTTTTTTTGTAATGCCTAGTACAATACAACTGTAAGTAGATAACTAAAGCATGAACAAACATTCAAATTGGACATTGCAATTGGACATAAATATATGTACAAGATCTTCTATATCAAACAGCATAAAGCATATCAAATATCATAAAACATCCTTAGTCAGATGCTTTAGCTCCTTACAGTTATGGTACTGATTCTTAAGAGATACCGCTTTATAAAATGCTGTTCTCTACCTGCCTTGGCAGCCAAAAGGGGATAATCCTGCAAGGTACCTTCAGCAAAACAACATTAGAGATAAGGAATTTTGCAGTGTCGTGGCTGAAAGAAATTCTAAATAGATAAAACCTCAAAATAAATATATAAATATATAAAGCCAGAAACAAAACCTCTTTTTGTACCTCCTAATCCCGTTTTAAATAAGAGGGTGGGAAAACAGTCTCCAGACCAAAAAAAAAAAGAGATAAAATGTACATACAGATCTGTCTGTTATAGACAGAGGGAACAAGGCATCTGCTAGCATCTCAGATATAAATAGAGTGGGAAAAGGTAATGGCAAATCTCCCATTGCCTTAAAAGAAGCCAGGATTTCAGCCTTTTTTTGCAGCACAGTTTTAGGTTGTTGAAGACTGGGAGTGCCTCTGTTAGGTTTGAAGTCTAGACTTAGACTGAGGCAGTTTTGTCAGGTTTTTCAGAAACAATAATGGCCCGTGGTCAACTTTGAAGCCCACAGCTCCTTATTGTTTAAGGAGAAGAAATTCTGTAAGACAGAATTATTACCTGGTTTTAACCTATAAAATTGTTTGGTGCCATCTCTCACGGCTGAGTTGCCAAATCTAGGGCCCTAAGAAGGGGTACGTGGGTCAGTCAGTCCATTCCCACCTATTTCAAGAGTGATGATGATGTGGGGCTTTTGTATGCACCTTGTCCACGCTAAGAGCAAGCAGAAAGAAGCAGGCTTCTGTTCAGTCTGCTCAGGTGTCAGGTAGAGGGCTGCCAGGAGCTGCTGACACTAATGGGGAGCTCTGTACTTGCTGCAGAACTGATGGCAGCGGCTTGGGCAGCTTTTGGAGTGGCCAGTACGTGAGCTTTCTCTGTAGCGTGTACTTCACCTGCGGTTGTGTGATGTAGGTGTAGCTGAAGCCTGAAGGCTCTGCACACAGCAGATGAGAGCATGTGCTTGGGATTCGTGCGTGCTGTGGTTCCTGTGCAGTAAAACTTGCTGATGTCCTGTTCACGGGCAGCGTGGCAGACCCTTTCTTCTCCCATTTCAGAGTCTGGAGTGGCAGGGCCACCTGAGGTGGTTGTGTCCTCTCTCACCCCTTTCTGCTCCTCTGCGTGGGTTCTTATATTAGGTGCAATGGTGGGTTTCAAGGGTTTTGAGCTGCTTGGGTTTTTTTCAGTTTGCTACTTTAAAAATATGTTGGGGAGAAAAAAATCAAGTTTGCAAAAATCACAATTAAATATGAAAATAATGAATGCTAGTGGCCTGTGTGGTCTTCGTTCATCTGCACCGCATGTAATGATTTCTAATTCAGCCTTAATTACACAATCACATACAACTTTTTCCATTAGACCTCTGCCTTGTTCATTGAACAGATTGGATAATGTTCAGTTAATGAGCAGCTATTCAATATCTTGTATTCTTCTCATTGCTCAATGTATGGTCCTGTGCCTTCACTGCTGATTACTATTCATCCCTTGCTCAGAAGACATAATTACTCACTTCTTACAGAGCTTTTCTGTGGTGCTCATCACTATAATATCTAAGTGCTTCACAAACATTGTTTAATTTATCCTTGCAATACAAGATAAGATGAGTGGTTATTACCCCTGTTTTACAGTCGAGGAGTTAAGACACAGATTAAGCTCAGACATACCCACTGATTTGGGGTTCATGATTTATGGTATTTTAGGACCTCAGGGGGCAGAAGTACTTGGCGTTTTATAGCACTTAATATGTCCAAAGTGCAATTCCCACTGATTTTACTTGCAGCTATGATCACTTAAACCACTGCAAATCAGACTCTGGATCTCAAGTTGGATATTCAGGAAACAAGGAGGATAATTAGTGACTTTTCTTGCTTATAATTATGAAGTAAGTCCATGGCAAAGGAGATGCAGTCCAGTTCTCCAGGGCACCATTCAACTGCCTCAGGCATTGACTTTCTCTAGCTCCTCTCTCTTTCTTCTTTAAATCTCTGTAATCCTTTATGTACTTTGTTTTTGGTAGCATGTGAACGTGGACTCAAGGACAAGAGTCCTTTTGACTTTGTGGTCCTGATTCTTTTTAAATCACCATCCACATTGTCCCCAGGATAAACTGGAGGTCTGGCAATGCGGGACCAAGGGTGTAGAAGTAGGACATAATGTAGTTAGAGACCTCCTGTTAATCTGTTGTGAGGATCAGAATTCAGATTTTGAGGTGTTGGGAAGACTGAGACTTCTTACCTGTTCAGCGACAGCAACCAGAGCAAGGTTCCTAGGCGGTGGTTGTGTGCCGGAAACATTGGTGATGGTGGTGCTTCCTAGGAAAGGTACTTGCAGCTAAATAGCAACAAGGTGCCTCAGGGTCTTAGGAGCTGTGCCTAAACCATTTGACTGAAGTGAATTTGGGAAGACTGTAATCCACCTTCTCTAGTACATACTGATACTTGCGTTAGAGGGAGTTTATGTTACGGTTCCTCAAATTCATCCTTGGAGACCTTTGTTCACACAGTACATCCCAATATGTTTAATATTTCAGTTTGAACCTTTACACTGTAAAAGTTTTCTGCACAGGTTACTGAAACACATTATTATGATGTGGTTAATCTACCGTCTTTTCTGAATATGCTGCAGATGTTTCGCAGTATAATTTTTCTTTTTAGAAGCTATACTTCTCTTCCTGTTGTTTTGTTTCAAGCTTCCTTGTGTAAAACTTCATCTAATACTGGGTATAGCATTCCTTTGATGTGGAAGACGTGCCTTAATCATTTTGTGCCTTTAGGACTATCAGAGACTGTGCTAATGTGCATAGGTTTATGAAAAGAGCACCATTTTGCGTGGATTAACTTTGTGCAGATGAAAGAGCATTATCATATAACCGCAGAATTGCTGAGGTTGGAAGAGACCTCTGGAGATTAGCTAGTCCAACCTCCCTGCTTAGAGCAGGTTGCTCAGCATTGTGTCCAGGTGGGTTTTGAGTATCTCAGAGGGGTTACTCAGTGGGTAGAGACTCCGCAGCCCCTCAGGGCAACCTGTTTGACCATCTTCACCATTTAAAAAAAAAAAGTATTCTTGCTCTTCTTGAAGACAAACGTGACACCTGCATCCTTCTAGTCCTTGGGAGCCTCACTCGATTGCTGTGACCTTTGAAAGATAATCAAGTGTGGTCTCTCAAGTGACGTGAGTCAGCTCCCTCATTGCTCGTGGGTGCAGCCTATGATGTCCCATTTCTTATATGCTCCCTAGGCTGATCCTCCTTCTCCCTGGGTAAGTATGCCTTACTCCAGACTTTCCCTCCACTGTTGCTTTTCAGAGCAAAAGGATCTGATTTGGATTTAGTTGATTCTCATCTAGAAAACATCCCTGACACTTTTTGCTCGGTCAAATTGCTTTGCTTTACATGGATGGGCTTTGTAATCTATTAGTTGAAAAGTAAGTAACTCAGACCAAAGGGAAGTGAGTGCAGGAGAAAAACAGCCAAGAGTTACCCTCTCAGAGCCTGGTTAACTGCTCGAGGAGCTCAGGTTTCTGCCTGGACCTAACGCAGCTCTCCCACTGACTCGCACTGCTAGTTAATATGTGGTTGCAAATGGGAAAGACAGACTTAAAAGCTCTGTCAAGTCTGAATGATGTTCTGCCTCTCAAGATTGACTCCCATGCTTCCTAACAGATTATTTTTTCTGATTTATTAAATAATAATTTAAAGAAGGGTCCATCTACAGATTTTCTTCAGTGGTACATCAGATGACCAGTAATAAGAGCAAAAACCTGTAATGGAATTACTGTTTTAGGCAGTAGGTTTTTATGTTTATTGAAACTACTCGATGACTCTCACCTGGAAAAGAATATCTGAAGAACTTCAGAAGGACTAAATAAATGCCTCAGAAAATAAATGTGGAAAGGTTATATTTTAGAAATTTATTCTAGAGATTTAGAACATAGGCTGACTTTCAAGTCACAGGGTGAGAAAAATACCAAAATGGAAATAGCCTCTGCAATAGAGAGACAGATGCATTATTTTAAACCACCATGTGATGTCCACAAAACCAGAAAAACAGTATAACATTGGTTTAGAAGAAAATTTGGTTTCTTTGAAACTTTTGGTACTGTTCTTGCAAGATGCCAACAAAAGGCATTGCCATTTGTGTGTTACTGACCGTTATGATAAACAGAATATTTTGAATTCTGGTAATTTAATGTTTCAACACCTTTTCCAGAAAAGGTGTCATTACTATCAGCATTAACGCGGTTGTATCAGATTTCTACATCTTGTCTCATTTGCCTTTAATTCTTCTTGATTCTTGCTGAAAACAGTATCCAGAATAGTGGAATTTTCTCCACTCATTTCCTGTTCCTGGCATATTTGCATTCATTCGGGCTGCTACCAGGCATAAGAACTAGAGCATAGTTTTCTCATTTGTACCCGCCTATTTATTTTACTTCATCTGGAAATTGGTTTGTGTTGCACTCTAATACAGAAAAGGACCAGTCTTGACGTTTCGTACTTACTGTTGCAAAGCCCACTCCCTCATTTCTTTACATGTAACAAATAACTAATGCGACTCGTGTATTGGAAGTAGACATATGGCAAACAGTTCTTGCAACGTCAGAACAGCGATGCTTATTACAGAGCAGGGTGATGGATGATATTAAAAAAGGTAATGTTACTTTCTTAGGGAGAGACTGTATGATGCTACGAGTGGAAACAGATCAGAACAACCAAGCTGTAACTTTTTCTAACAGGAACAATTTAAACTGCAGTTTGAAGGTTTACAAACCTTTTGTATGCTCTGCACAAGTACTCTGCTAAGCCTTTTCTTCATTAGGTTGGGACAACTTTTTTAATTTAAAGCTAATGCCTGTGGAGAAGAAGTGCAAGAGCTCTGTAGTTTCAAAACTTGGGCATTTATGCAAGTTTTCTATAAACATTTTAGGAATCTAACTATATTATTCCATTTCTGAAAGGGCATTTTTTGTCTAGGGTATTTAGCTGTAGATGAGTATTATTATATGTATTTTCACAGACTTGTGCTCTAATTTTTTTCCTAAGAATAATTACATATTTGGAGCTAAGCATTCAATTATTTATTCATCCATTTTACCACGTGGACTTAGCAAATGGACTTGTGTTAGCCTATACACCATATCATGCATGCAAATTCCACTCTTAACAATACTGCCTGAAATTATGTAAGTGATAGGTGCTAATTTTCTCTCATACAACAGAATGATAATGATGGACTATTGGGAAAAACTAATAATAAGTACTTCTCTAGGTTGTGTGCACTGGCATACTAAACTATTCATAAAATTAAAAAAAGGGAATGAAAAGACACTAACCTGTTTAAAAATGCTGTCTTTTACTTGCAGTCTTTTTAGTAATAACAGGAAGACAGTATTCCTACAGTGATAGCACCATTTTCGTGAATGAAACTATCTATCAGGTTGTACATTCATTTGTTTGGGAGGAGGGTGGTTGTTAATGACTTCATATGCAAGGTGCACACAGCCAGGCAGTGGAATTCTAGACAGTCAAGTGTTTTATAGAGCCCTGAGAACAAGTGATATTCATATTCTCATACTTCTGCAGTGTCATCATGCAGGTACTCTGTGCTGAATGTAGGGCAGCAGGCAGTCTGTGAAGTACAGTAGATATGTGTATATTTTAATACAGCAGTATTGCATACAGCTTTGTAAAATAAATTAGGGTGTTGGAAAATAATAGTGCAAGCGCTTGGACACAGTGGTCACACCGAGCTGCATCTTTTCTTGTTTCACTTCTATTTTGTGAAAGAATCCACTTCCATGTAAGAAGTTTAGAAAGAATACCTACCAATTACTCCATGTTAATTATTCATTTAAAAGTAGGAAGAGGAAATATGACAAGGATGAGATCTTTCACTGACTGTTCAATAATAAAAGATCATTCGTGGAAAGCTTATGAGAAAGTGAAGGACATAAAAGGACAAGCAAAACATATGTATTAGTACATGTTCAAAGCATTCTGTGATAATACAGAACAGGATTGAACAGCACAGGGTTTTTTGAACGGTATTTGGGTAAATTTGCTTACTTGAGCATCCCTTTTTCCATAGAGTTAGAAAATGTTCCCGAAATAGAGAACTGAAGGACAGTATCATCTTTCTGACTTTAATTTCAGCCCTTCCTATTGCCATTCTCACACTTTATTTTCTATTACAGTTCCTCTAGAAATGGGAGAAAGTCCTTGTTACTGTCACCATTCTTTCTGTCCTTGAAGCTTTCAATAACAAGCTCATGGTGCAAGAACAATAAGCCACCAACAAAAAAAAAGGGGGGGAAATGCTACGTGTGCTTCTACAAGCAAAGGTGCCCACTTAGATTCAGCAGGCAAAAACAGATCAAAAGTATTGCCATATAGTGTAGGTGGGGGTTATCCAAAATCCATATGCATGTGCATTATGTGGATTACGGAATCCATAATCCAAAATCAGTATGCATGTGAATTTCTCGGAGGCTTCACTTAAAATGAAGATTGTCAACTGAAGAAATGAGGGAAATCCTTACAATTAAACTATTTCCATCCAGATGTGGGACAAATTAAGATTTCAGCTGCAATCAGAAACAAAGGTTTAGAAAGAGAGGGGAGAAGGGCCTCTGGCATCCAGAAAGGGGCACAGAGCAGGCCATGGTAAAAACATTTCTCCCATTCCAGACGTGGAGGTAACGTCTTAAAGTGGGACTTGCCAAGACTAATAAAGGAAGATTAAATTTAAAGTGACAGAAGGATACTTGTTCAGAAAAAACTCCTGGTGCTCAGGCCCGTCCTGTCTTTGTCACAGAATGAGCTGGCCCATGCTCCTGTGGATGTTTAGCTTGTGTATTTCTCCTGTGCTTTTACCATTTGCTGTGCGAGCTTCCTCAGCTCTCTGGGTCTGATAGGAGAAGGGTTTACAAACGGCAAACCCATCTGGGAATGTGAGGAATACGTGTGATAATCCAGGCACTGCCAAAATTCGGCCTAAGGGACATAGGGGGCCATGTGGCTGAGTCTGTAAAGGGGTAAAATAACAAACCTGTCTGCAGAGGAGGGCAGTCAGAAAGGATTTTGGGGACAGGGGTCTAAACGGGGTCATCTGCAGCAGTGCAACAGCTATTCTGTAGTGCATTTTAGTAGACTGCTCATGAACTTGGTGATGGCTGAAGTCAATCCATTGCTTCCCTTTCTTTCTTTCTTTAAGATGTGGACTTTTTCTCAGTTAATATGTGCAGTGCAGGTATTATGTTTATTTGGTAAAATTTATTGTTTGTATTCATTTTCATTAATCAGCCTGTCAGGGGTTTGTTGGGATTTTTGTTGTTGTTGGTTTTTGGTTTGTTTTTTTTTTTTTTCCCCCATGGTATGTAAGTATACTGTACCTTTTGTTTCCTGGGAACCCTTGACCCTCAGCAGAACCATGGCTGCTCAGTGCTTGATTAGCTAGGTTAATTTCATTTTTCACAACTATAACTAATGGCCATTTAAAACTGCCAGAAGCCCGCCATGGGTTTCCTCTCGTGCCTGACTGTATTTGTGAGCAGCGCGTTAATCAGCGCTCTCTGTCACGCTTTATTGCTTAATGATGAGGGTTAACTGACCACTTCCTAGTCATAATGAAAAACAGGGGTCAGCAATCACTGCCTGAGCAAAGAGAGGATCTCTTCCGACTTGTTCTTTTACTCCTTCGTCCTTGGGCAGCGACAAATGTGTCCGCTCCACCACTTAAACATGAGCACTTATCTTTAAAGTTCATCTTAATTATAGATCAATCCATGTCACGTGTTTACCCAATCGAAACAATCAAAACCACTGAGCCAGTTACCTAATTAAAGTTGATGTAATCGTATGTGCAGGAAAACTTTGTTCGATTTAGCAAAGTCTGTTTTGGGAGTGTGTAGTTACAGCCGTAATGTAACATGTGGATGCGGCACTGGAGTTCCCCAGCCCAAACAGTTTTATGGTGGTTCAGTAATCCATGTCCCTTCCAAGCGTTGTAGTTTGATTTCTGCGTGCGGATACAAAAACTGCCATAGTTCGCCTTACTTGCAGGTTTTAATGGTACTGGTTCACAAATTCATGTTGAAGGATACTTTCAAAAATTTTTTTTTCCTCAAGTTTGTAGTTTTACTACTGCCTTTGGTTTGTGCAAGCTTCACGTACGTGGGACATCATGCTAGCTGCCATGGTGGGTGGCCTCGCTGGCCAGTGGGCACCCATGCCGAGGTGGGCAGAAGTTACCCCCCTACCTGAACGAGCTGGGCAGGCAGTGTGCACTGAGGTGGGGACAGCCAGCATTCACCTGCCTCCCGTCAGCTATAGGGTGTGCTTGCCTCTGCCCACCAGCCAGAGGTGTGGGGGGAGGCTGGACTGCGCAGGGGGTGTGGGAGCACAGAGCTTGCTCCTCCAGAGCTGCTCTGCTCAGTGGTTAGGACCTGAAAGCTCCATTTCCTCTTCCTACAAAGTTTTAGAAAAGCAAAGAACATAAATTTAAAGCCAATGTTGTCAACATTTTCTAAGGTAAATATTTATTTGAACTCCTGAAGCTGAACTCCAGGTTATGAGGGAGATTTTGCAGCCTCCTGTACCAGCGTGGCATATCAGGTGCTGTGGAGCTGCTGTAATGTCTTCTGCTCTTCTTCTCAGGAGCATGCAGGCCAAAGGGGGAGAGGTGAAACGGGATGCGTGTGGGACACCCATCCCTTGGTGCAGCACTCATCTGCTACAGCAGCACCTGACGGACCACTGTCGGGCCATGTAGCTGTCTGGTAGAAGTAACCTGGGGGCCAAACGGTGTTTATTGGGGTCTTTCTTGCTTCCATAAGTCTCTATGGCTGCCACCAGCTGTTGTCCCCATGCCTACAGAGAGCAGCAGAGGAGGCACCAGGCCTGTTTTGAGCTCAACCCCTGAGATAGGCTCAGCAAATGAGGTCCCAGGGGCTGTGAAAGCTTGTGGGCAGAGCCGGAGTTGCATGCAGCAGAGCGGGGAATAGCAGCACCTGGCTCCAGCTGCCTTACCAGCAGCTGCGGCCTCATGTGGAGACCGGTACCCCAACCAAGGGGTTGTCAGCCTCCTTGGAAAGCAGTCTCTCTCAAAAATGCTAAACACTCAGAAAAATCAAGTTGTGGGAGTGACAGGTCAGGCTCAATGCATTACTAGACAGTTTTAATATTTTTGGCCTTACTCTCTTTTGGCTTCACTTTCCAATCTGTAGAGATGGTTGCGCCATCTTCTAGGAGAATTGAGTCTTAGGTTTCCTGTATTCAGCCCTAACGGTGTAGAGATAGATACTCTCTTCACTTTCTGTCCCCGAGTAATTTTCTTCTCAGCTGCTTCTGTTTATCCAGTTACCACCCGTCTGCATCCTCTTGCCCCTTCTGCTTCTGGCCAGCACTCACCTCTGGACCTTTTCTTTTCTCCTTTGGTCATCAGCTTCTGCACTCTTGACTCTCCTGACCATTTCCCCTCTTCCCCAGCTTCTCCAATATCCTACTGCCTACAGCTCCTCCCTCCCACTACTGGCTTCACTTTTGGGGGGGGCCTTTCTCCTTTCAAGTCTACTACCTCCCCAGACTCCTGTCCTCTCTCCTCATTAAGCTCCTGGCGGTTCCCTTTGCTCTCGCAACCTGTGCCTCGTTCCCCTTTCTTCCAAGCTCTTCCCTTGCTGCGTCCTGAGAGCGTGATGGGGATTTTCTGCGTGGAGTCCCCGTACCAAAGCATCGCCTGGCACGTGGAAGAGATGGCTGGAGCACAAGCTCAGTGGAGACCCTCTGCCCTGGTCCACGCTCTTCGCAGAAGGAAACTTTGGAGGTTGGCAGCCAACCTCCACCAAAACCTTTGCAAATCATATCACGTACAAACTGCAACTTTACAGTGTTTTATACTGTGATCCGTTATAATTTTAAGTGATAATGTATGAGATGGCAAAAGGCACATCTGTGGTATCAGAGCAGTGATGCTTCAAAGGGTCTGTCTCAAAGTGTGAAGGCTCTTGAGCTTCTCAAATATGTCTGCGAGAAATGTAACACGGGAAAAAACCAACATGTTTCTCCCTACCCTTATTCACAAACTAACTTTTGCACTAAGCTTAGTACTTCTAGCTGATACATTCTTACACTCGCAAAATAAAATTCAGCCTGAGGCAGACATCCAGCATGGAAAATTTCAGCCCTAGCTGCTAATGTGTGGTAAAGTTATAAGCAATAGAAAATGAGGTCTTAAAATGAGAAGTGTCAGGCAACCTTAACTATATGTAGTCCTACAAGATCAACAGATGATAATCTGGTTTTTGACAGGTTTCATCCAACTTGCAGATTCATTTTGACATATACTATACAAAGAGGGGAAAAAAAAGTCCCTGGCGTAGGACTCTCAGGGTTATAGATACCACCTTGTAAGCAATGAAAGCAATGATCAACCATGCAGTCTTTTTACCTTCTGCCAAACCTTTAAAACTGTACTGCAGAAAGTCCATAAAAAAATCATAATATAAAATCAAGGCACTGATGCACTGAAACTGAGACCTGTTGACTTTGTGCCAGTTCTTATCTCATTCTCATAAATCTAAATGTAGGTTGCAGGTAAATGTTGAATTATAAAAATATTGCAGAAATTGTAACATAAGGCTTGCATTACTTGCATAAACAAAAGCCTAGGCTAGCATGCTATTCAGATATGCATATCCAACACAATTTTAGTCATAAATGCTGACTTTCCAGTAAACACTGCAGACTGCTGTCTTGTTCCAGGTCTCCCCCTCCCACCCATTTATGAGCTAAAAATCTGTCCAGGGTATTTCTCCAGAGTGGAACTATGAACTTTGCTTATTTGGAGCATCAAGAAGTGATTTTAAGCACAAGCTAGGTGAAGGGGGTTGGGGCACACGGTTACCTTTAAGATAACATTTCTGGGAGGCCTCGCCTATCGGTAGAGGGGCTCGGGAATCCTACGTGCCCAAACATGGCTATTGGCCTGGAATGTTGTTTGGGGATTATATAGCAAGCTGCATCCCAGCAGGCTTGTTTGCAGGCTGCCTGCAGCTGGGCTTTGCTTTTTTTTTTGTTTGGTTTTTTTTTTGTTTGTTTGGGTTTTTTTCCAGATTGCATGCAAAACCTGTGTGAATGGTAATCATCCATTCCCCAGATCAGACTCTGGCAGTGTCTACGTGACTTTTAAAGTGTCTTTCAGTAGAGCCCTGCTGACAGCTCAACAATTATATAAAATGCTGCCTTCCTAAATATCACTTCCCAGCAACGTCGGTGCGTGAGGAGCTAGGAGAATCCAGTTACTTTCCTGCTGGGATATAACTTGTCATTTGTCAGAACCATTCCACCTGGCTTACACAGGCCGGGATAAAAATGTTTGCTTAGTCGGGTCTTTTTACCTGGACAGGATAACTTGGTGCTATATGTTTGTGGCAAAGACTGCAAAGACTTGTGTACATGGGTAACACTGTTTATTTTGAGTAGTCCTGTTGTCTCATGGAAAATAAACTTTAGATGTGAATAACTCTTTCCATTATCAGCAATAAAACGTGAAATTTCAAGCAATACAATCTCCATCTTTTATGGTAGCTCAGTTAGTCATAATTCATTCCTGGGAGGATTTCACTGGTATGTAGCCTAAATTTGTTTTTCCTTACTTAATCTTATTCTCTTCATCAGGTCAAAATCTGTGTGTACTCTTTATTCTTAAAACTAGGCACATGTTTAAGTGCCCAAGGCAAAAGGGCTTAAGGCACGTGACTGGAGACTTGAACTAGGCTGTTATCATTTCCCGTCTCTAATTATCAGAGAAGTTACAGGCGGGTAAAGGGCTACTTTAAATTTTCTTGGTAAATCACTCCCTCCGGCTTCTAATCATTTCCGTTCCACTTCTCTGGACTTCCTCCAGTTTGTTTATATCTTCCAGTAATGAAGTGCCTGAACTGCATACAATATTCCAGGTGTGGCTGCAAAAGAAATGTATAAAGAGAGCACTGCCATGCCAACCTGCTCCGCTGTGTAATGCTCCTACAGAAAGAGCCAGAGGTGTTATTGGCGCTTCGTTCTCCTCTGCTGCATTGCTTCTTACATCCAGATTATCCTCTTATTCCTAGGTGTCTTTCAACGTTGATCCTTTCCAAATTTTGCTTTGTTATTTTGCTTTGTTGTTAACTCTTCATTTTGGATTACTCCCTTGGTACATGCAGTAGCATTTTTCCAACTGCAATTTTATTGCTTATTCCTGTCTTTGCTTCTAATTTCTCTGCACCCTTTTGTATTATTTTTCTATCCGCACTTATGCTGACAATTCCTCCTCCTTTCTTCCTACTTCCAATGAAAAGATCAAAATAAGCAGTAGTCCCTCTGATACTCCACAGGATATCTTCCCAGTGTGATAAACTGTCTGCATTTGGCAGTGGCTTATCCTCAGTAGGAATTTGCTGTAGAAATTCTTAATGGCAGAATTGGTACAGGGTCTTCTCATCAAGTATTTGCTAAATAATAACAATGAATTAGATTCTATATTTCTTGCTTACTGTATAAACAGTTTTTTCAGGTGAGGAATAGCAGGAGAGAGAAGTTAGTGGATGAGAAATGCAGTGGATAAAATGAACTGGGCATTGTGCATCAGTGAATAAATAAAACACATCTCCTGCGCGAGTGCATCTCCAACAGTATTTCCGTATCTGTGTACTTCACCCTTTAAAGTAAGTATTCCTGATCTGCTGGGTGGCTCAACATCTTCAGAGACCATTACCTTGGAAATACAAGGGGTAAGGATGCTTCTAGAGGCAGAAGGAGTATGCTGTGCCCAGGAGGGAACTGCCGACCAGCACTATTTTTTTTCTGCAAAGAAATAGTAGATTTTTTACACTTACGGCCTGATTTCCCCTTTTACTTGGTGTAGACATCTAAATTTGGGTAAAGTAGAGGTAAAGTGCTGTCATTCCTATCCTGCAGAGTCTTCTGCTTGCTTTGTACAGGTATAAATGGCTTTGTACTCTTGGACTAGTTTCAGCTTTGCCTTGCCAAAAACACTACTGCAGAAGAAAGTGTGGACCTTCAAGCAGTCCAAGAAAGCCCATGGGGACGATGGTGTGCCTCTTTCAGAGGCCGGAGAAGCTTTGTGGAGGTGTCATCTGGTCATATGCTCTCCCCACCGTGACCTAGGCACTCCGCTTTCCAGCTTTTCTTTGTCCTCCTGAAACTCATGCCTTCCGTGCTTCTACAATATTTTGAGTTTTATTCTCTTACCATTTTTTGCAGAGTTATGTAGCTGATGGGTAAACTCAAGAGCAGGGCATAGGCGCCGTCTGGAAAAAATGGAGTTTCCCCGGTTGCATCAGTACTAGTGTGGAGAGGTCTTCCGTACCAGCTTCTTCAGGCTTAGAGGGGCTGTAATGGCAGGGCAAGTCAGGCTCCAGTTATCTTGTCGTAGCATCTATTCCCTTTCAAAAATTAGTTCACTTCCGCACTTCGTCTTGTGTTACAACTACTTTAACTTTAGTCTTCTGGTTAACTAAAAGTCAGTCTGTCTCTTTGGAAAAACCCCGAAACCCAACAACGACCGATCTTTCCACATAACTTCTTAATTATTTCTGCATGTGAGTTTTGGCTGTGCTCCAATGTTGAAATCATTATGCTGCTTCAGAGTGTAAATAAGTGGGACTGGATTAATAAATTGTATGAAACATGGTGCCACACTTCATTATAATCCACTTACCAAAGTGGAAAAACCTTTTAGTACATAAAGTGCATCTGCTTTTAATTTTCATTTTGATCTTTTCTTTGTGTGTTTTCAGACACGAGTGTACCTTTTCAGGGAGGCTTTTAATGCTGGTGCCTGGCAGTTTCAAAGTTACTTCTGAAGATGGCAAAACAGAGCTAGGAAATTTGGGATGTATTAGGAAAAGCATAGGACTGGGTTATCCTCTCATAAATTGGGGTGCACTACATCGCACTGAAATCTGGCATAAGTAGAAGGCAGATCAGGTTTTTGATGTTAGTCACCTTTTAAAATTTCCGTTCTCTTAATTCAAATTTTATCACTTTTACTTACAAAACATGTTTCAGACAAGTAGAATTTTGCCTTTAGTCACTATCATTTTTCAAAGATAAAACGATCGCTTTTGATGCCAGTAGTGAAACCCACCATTTATGGAATACAAAAATACATTGTCAGCCACGCGAAACTGAGGTTAAGCTCATACGATGGCTTTACACTAAATGACCACCACCCTCAATCACTCATTTGCTTCACTGACCTCTGTTGCAAGCTTTAGATCTGATAGCGGTTGCTGAAGAGATTGGGCTTTGGCAATGACTAACGTCTCTCACTTTAACGAGAAAATTGCTGTATTTTATGAAGGTTAACCCAAAGGATTTTCGTGCCGTTCATACGCTTCTTATAAGCAATGACATTTCAGTTCACGTGAGTTTGTATTAAATAGCTACTTGCAGGAAACTAAAATTAATTCAATCTGCTTAGTACTACTGGAATTTTAATTATGAAAATTGAATTAGAACTGTAAAAAATCTGTGTTCAAACATGTCCCTTGTGAAGTTAAATGTGAATAGACTGAGGAGTTTTTTATTTTGTTCTTCTTAAATGTATTGAATGCAGGGGGTGAGGATACATACCATGAAGGAGCAGCTACCCTAATCCAGGGGTGAATTCTGGATATAAATTGTATAGTAATTGGCCTTTAGTTTTCACTGGGCAAAACAAATTTTGAAATAGCAATTACATCAGTTAGGCAGAATGGTCTTTGAAAGTAGAATGGAATAATTCAGTTCATGCCTTGGTGATGTTGTATTTATGCATCGACATGACTTTTTTTCTGTTGTCCTATGTCTCTTTTTTCAGTTTTGTTTTCAGTGGCCACCATCATTTGGGCTGAAATTTGACATATTTGTTTTTACCTAAATATCCATTCCTTTATAATGAAGGGAAGGCCTGATCCCTTCAAGATCTCACTCTGGCATATGAATTATGTGTCTGAAAAATTTAGTATGCTTTAAAAGTTTACTTTTTTTTTTTTTAACTCCCCGTGGTAACTTTATAGGTGTTGAAAAATGTCGGATGCAGATGGAGTCATCTATGGCTTTAGTTGTTCAAGACCTAGGATGATTCCAGTGTGAAAGATCACCACTTGATTTATTTCTTTGGCAAAGCAAATTGCAATTCCTAGTGAAAAGGTGCGGTAATGAAGGCGTGGGTCTGGCGCCCAGTGCGACGGCTGTCACCGAAAGGCAGGCTTTGCTCTTGCTTTGAGGTCATCTTAGTGCCAGTGCCGCGGCTGGAGGCGTTGGATCCAGCCTGAAGGGGGCTACGGGGGTGTCACTTGCAAGATGATCTCCAATAAAATTTGGGATAATTAGACGAAGCTTCAATTCATCAGTGTTTTTGCTGTTATGTGATACTTTGCTCAGCCTCTTGAGGGTTGGACAAGTAAGGAAAGGGTGAAGGGGCACGGGAGGGTTGCCCTGTCCCATTCAGGGGTTTGTGAACAAGGACTGTGGACAGAGCTACCTGGCAAGCCTGACCTGAATTTGGGGGGTGGAGAGGGCTGGGACCTGTGGCTCTGCAGCCTGGAAATTCTGCACCCGCTTCAGAGGGGTGCTGGGGAAGACCCGCTCATCCCTTTAGAGATGAAAATAGCGATTGTAATTGGTGCAGTACCCTTTCTGCTACTTAACTTACACTTTGTTTTAGGTTGTTACAGTATTTTAACAGTAAACATACTGTGAAATTTCATTATAATTGTCAAATCTTCTGCTATTGCCTCATCCTCTTTCTTCTGACTGTTTCTTCAGATTTACCTGGAATAACAGAGAGCTGAGGTTCCTGATAAAAATAAATAAATGGAGAGAAAAATGAAGAAAATAAATAGGCAGACATGTACATATTTCAAAGGGTAAAACAGGCTCCTTTTTAAAAAGCCAGCAAACAAATGCAGAAAACTTTCAAGTTCACTTTGGTGAGCATCTAATATTACTTTGGTCAACATGTCTGTGTTTGGGATCTCAAGAGATTCTGCTAAAAGGCTCTGTTGTGGTGGTATTGCTTGCAGTCTTTAAAAGAAAATTATTACTGACCAGGGTTCCAGAGGAAAAGATTTGTCAACATATGTGCTGACAATATTTTAAATTGTCGCTATTATTCATAATAATATTCATTATTATGAATTTAGCATATTTCCAGTCTGAGTTGTAGTAAACTGTATATGAAAAATGCAAGAGAAAAATATGCTTTGAAGATAATGTGTCATTCACACAGAATAAAATTTATGATCTGCTGAGCATGCTAAATGCAAGAACATAGCAGACTTGAACTTCCAAATGTTTGCAAAAACCAAAGGGTAGCTACTTTTTAAAAAAAAAAAAGTTAACATTTTCACTGAGATCAAGAGTTGGGAAAAATTTTACTTTGTGAAACAAACTGCCTATTTTTCTAGTAGTATCTTATATAAATAGCATGCATCTCATTGAAGGAGTCAGCCAGGAATTGCAAATTATAAAATGGAGTTGCAAAACACAGAATTAACGCTGTGTACCTTGATTTTTCTGTCTGTCCTATGAGAATAGAAGTTCTCTCTTAGTTTGCCTGTTCACATGATTACCACAAAGACAGTTTGATACATGCCTGAACGTATCAGTAGGATAGTGGGGCAGACTAAGCACTTCGAAACAGTGAATAGAGTGTAACAGGCTTCAGCCCCATATACACTTACAAATATTAATAGATTTATGGAGGTGAGTATTTTCAGTGGAGTATTCACTGAAGGAGCATAGCTTAGGGAGCCATGCAGTCAGCTAGAAATCCTTACGTTACCAATTAGTGCTCCATATTCCAGAATACACCCCCACACAGCCTCTCAAACATTCCCTTAAATGAACTTGATATTTCACACAAATCTTGTTTTACACTGTGTACTTCCTGAAATCCAGTTGTTACAGTGAGCTAATTGTACAGCAGGATACTACATCACGTATGTAAATGTAGCAGAGCAGCTGACCACTTTTAGCAGCAAAAATGGAAGGGTATTTCAGTTGCAGTTTAAGATTTTTGCATGATGCTTATTTAAAAAGTCTTTCCAGTCCTTCTAGACCATTTCTTGTACAGTGAAATTTTCCACTAAAGTGGATTGAAATTTGTAGTATGTCAAGAATGCCTTATCAGATTTTTAGCATGGGAAAGGAGAAGTAGGCATCATGCATGCAACATGATCTCTTATAAAGCTATCATATGTACTTGTACTACTCTGCAGATAGCAGCATCTAAACACTTCAGAATTACTCTTCAGTTAAAATTTAAACCAAAATGAAAATTTGGAAACTTGCTGTGAAAGAAAATGCTGTAAAATATTAGATGTGTGATTTTGTCAAAACAACATCATCTAAAGCTCTAATTCTCACTCTTTGTATTACTGTATCTATTACAATCTAAAATCAAAAGCAATTGAACTGAAAACTAATTTCAAAACAGAAACAAAATTATTTAGCTTGATTACCAGATTATTTTGGTGTTTGTAGATATTTTTCCTTGCTTTTCCTCCTAAACAGATTTCCAATGCTGTGTGATTTCACTGAAGCGGAAATGCTTTGCAAAGATCAGATACTTTTCCTATTCCTTTTCTGTGCTATCTAGTATCATTCCGCATTTCTTTGACCACATGAAAAGGGAATTACCACATAGTCGGTCATGTGGCCATGTTTAGACTTCCAGCACGCTGAACTGAAAGCTTCCTTAGCTCCTCTGGATTTCAGGTGGCCCCAGCTGTCCTCCATAACCGACTGTTGATGTGGCTGGTTGGTATGAGCACTGCTTCTGTTGTGGACATGACAGTGGGAGCCCAGGAGATGGTTTCATACTGGTTTGGGGCATATCTTGTCTTGGTGGCTCAGTCGCTCTGGATAACGGGACAGCTGGAGCACCAGGCACAGGCTTGTAGAGGCTTTCAAAATTCTGCAGCGTGTTTTAAGCATGGCAGAAGAAAATGTGCACACGTACCTCAAATATGAGATGTTCTGTATATTTTCTTGCTCACTTGTCTCACTGTTGTTAACAGGTTTCATCTCTGCTGGATGGTTTCTCCTGCAGAAAACAGTAGCCTCTTTTGGGCTACATCCCATGCTCCCTTGCCAAATTTCCTCTCTCTCCTTGGTTCCTCTCATCGGTGCCCTTTCAGTCTGCTTAAAATAGTGAGTGAGAACCATTTTTATAACATCTCATCTCCTTTGCCAGGATCACCAGACCGTACCGATTGTTTCTGTTAACCTGGTCTCAGCCCAGTGTGAAAGCAAATTTCCTGGGAAGGTGAAGGGTCAGGAGACAGTCTCCATGTCGAAATTGGCAGAGCATTGGAGTTTGTGCTCTTAGATGTGCATAGGGAGTGCATAGCAGTATGGCAATTTGAAAACTTTCACATATAAAGCACCAGGGGACACAGCCCTCCCTGCTCCACTTCCAGAAAAAAGGGGAACTGGCTTTTTTTCTGTTGTCATCGTTGGAGGAAGTGCTGGTAGTTCATTTGTGCTTTCAAACTTTGGCTTTCTGGAGGAAACAAGTGCAGTAGTGAATGCGCAGAGCATTTAAGTCATTGTTCATGACATAAGTTCACCACCTAAGGACAACCTGCAGCTAGCTCTCTCTCTGGGATACTGAGTAAGACTTGGTAGCGTAGTTCAGATTAGGCAGAGAAAGAAGGTCGGGTGATCACAGGCCCACACGCTGGATTTGAGAATGTTTTTGTCAACATATAACATGTTATGATTAAATAGCAGTTAAACACAAGGTTTAAAGAACATAGAAAATTTAGAAACATACTGTGTTGCAGAAGTTCGTAGACTATCCTCGCTATCTAAGCACCAACTGATGCGCCTGTGCTTTTAAAAAAGCCCTAGCTGGGTTTTGTAGACCCTGCAGAAAATGATGCTGTTGAGACTATGTTTTTATCCATGTCCCAGGTAGTTTTAATATACTTTGCTTGGGTATATGAAATAGGCTGTAGCCATACCTTTGACTGCAGTGTAAATGTGCCCTATGAAATCACCAGTTACTGACTGAATGGAGGAAATAACACATTTAGAAGGTAAATGAGAAGACTGAAGAGTGAGTTGTGGAACAGAAGGGGGGTAAAAGACTGAAGATGAAAGTAGGTAAAGGGGAAGGTTAGAAAATACATTTTATTGAAGGAAAGAAAAAGGAGGGGGGAGTAGAAAGTAAGGAGAATTACAAAAACATCATAAAAATGGTAGATAAATTAATCCAGTAATACAAAAGGGTAAAGAAACTGAAAGATGTCTTGGGATCTAGAAGTAGCAGAAGGTAATTGAGAATGAGAAGCAAGCAGGCAATATCCCAGATGTGGTGAATATTTTGCCAAAATGAAAAAAAAATTTAATTAAGTCTCTAATTTATCGTAAAGGAGGGAAAGCTCTAAATTCTTGCTTCAGAGAAGGATTTAGACTATACCTATGCTATAAGCACACTCTGTAATAATGATAACAATAGATTGATATTGTCATCTTGAGCGACTGGCAGATACAGCCTTTGTCTGCAGCTGAAAAGCATATTGCCTGGGGATGATACGGTCAGATGAGTAAAGCTGTGGAGTAATAAGGGAGATAGACCCTGAAGTCAGACTGAACTTTGGGAAACCCTGAGATTCGATACCTAAAAAACAAACCCTGAGCATTCACTATATAAAATGAAGGGGCAATATTCATATCTAAGTTCCGTACCTTGTTTGTGGCATTCATAAGCTTATTCTGCATTACACACAAATCTCAGCGTGAGGAATCAAGTTTATTAGTTTACTGTGGTCAGACTGGACTGGTTTAAACACAGCTGAGGAAGTTAATTATCACATGTCTCAGGTAGGTCTAGCAATAAGTAACCAGTTATGGACAGAGGGACTCGCCGTGGCTGCAGCCTTTGGAGCTGCAGCGGGGGGACGGGTCCTGCCGTTGCATGCGGATGGCCGGCTGGGAGGGACTGCCCTAATCTGTTTCCCAGGTTGTTCAAACCAGTTCAAGAGCAGTAAAACAAGGTTATGTAATTGACATGTGATGTAGCCTAAAATAGTGACTGCAAACATAGGCTGCTGTTGCTGGGCAGTTGTCAACTGCTAAAAAAAAAAAAAAAAAAAAAAAAAAAAGCCCTCAACTGTGTAACAAATGGACCTTTTAAATGAAAATGCAGTTCTGATTTCCATTGAATAGCAGGCATTTCCCTCTTCTTTTTTTAACTGCAAGAAATAGAGGCTCTGTGAAGAATGAAATTTGGAAAGAGATTCATCATCGTACTTATTGTGCTGATTTATTTGAGAGTACCTACCTACTGCAGATGGTGAAATAAAAACCTCAGGTATATGCAATTTGTTTCTTGATAGTGTGATACAACTTCTGTCAAACAGAAAATCCTTTTCTGTATGTGGAAAATCATTGTGACAAGTCTTCGCAGTGATTTTATTTACATACTGGCCATTAAAAGGTGGAAATAGTTTATTTTTATTAATTAAAAGAGCTTGTATAGATTACAGAGATAACATCTGTTTCACAAAATCTGTGAAGGTTTCAGAGCTGGATGAAAGGAACGTATCACATAGCTCAGTGAGCACAAACGAGAGGTTAGGATGTGCAGATTATGTGATTTCTTGCTGTAGGAGGCAAAGCCTTTCATTAGGGCTATACCAGAAAGCAGAAAAACCTGGTGTTAAGTTCTGTTTGCTGACCAGATATTCTTGAGGTGAGAGGCCTCCCTTAGAAAATCCTGATGATTTTCTGCAGCTTGTTTTATTTGTCTTTCCTTCAGCAGGGAAGGTCTATAGCCTAGGTCGGAAGGGTTGCAGGGGCTGGGCTCATGCAATCTGATGGGCTGGTGGGTAAAAGGAAGGGACAGAGTTGAGCGGTAAAATAACACTTACAGAATTGAGGGAAACTTAGTGCAGAATTACAGCCATTCAACCCAGATTATTTTCTCCCCCTCGTTCACTAGTGTTATCAGGAGTAGCTTGAGTAAAATGGGTAGTTATGCTGGTAAATACTGACAGGAGCAGCAGGAGGATCTTTAGAGGAGTTCACTGCACTAGGGATGCCCAGTTTAACACGTATACACGCCTGCTCAAGCAGGTGCCGATAGGTACTCCAAGCCGTAAGGCCTTTACACATACCATTGTTATCGTGGAGATAATCTTCCCACTTGGGAAATATGGAGAAGTCTAAGCCCTTATTCCAGCCCAGAAGCTGCAAAAGGGATCCTAGCTCCCATGTGCAGATCTGCAAGGCAGGGCTGGAGGTGGCTTCCAGCTCGTCTCTTCTCAAACCCTGGAAGAAGGCTTGGCTGTTCTGGCAGCCTGCAGGGAGAAGACAACTTTGCCTGCAATTTTATGAGTCAAAGTATTAATTCTCATTGTGGAGGAAGAAGGAAAGTTTGGGCATTTTACATGCATTTTTATGTGCTTCAGTGAGATGCTATTTTAAAAGTTGAGGTTTTTTCAGACTTCTGCTTTGTTTGGTCCTTAGCTGCCACTCCTGTTTTCTCACTTTCCCGTCCTTTTGCAAGGCTTCCTCGATCACGTCTGTGTCTTGGGACCCAAAGCATGCTCCAGTTCAGATGTCGTACCCGGAGTGGCTTTTGGACTTTTCCCATACCTTTCCCAGGGGATGTTGCAGTGGGCGTGCAGCTCTAATAGAGTTAAAAAGAGAGTTGGCTGCCCAGGTAGAAGTGGGAAAGAACACATGGAAGGCAGCGGTGCCGCAGGAGAGGAGCTGGGCGTTAGTGGCACACAAGCGAGCGTGAGTCAACAACCTAATGCCATTGCCAAAAGCCAAATCTGGTCCAGGACTGCATTAGCAGGGCTGTGGTGTGCAAGATGCAGGAAGTAACCATTTTGTTACTTAGTGATGGTGAAACTCAGCAAGAAAAATGCACCCGGTTTTGGGCACACTGTTTTATGAAAGAAGCTGGAGGAGAATAAGAGGAATGACGACAGATTTAGGAAACATGACCTATGAGGAAAGATTGAGAGAACTGGATTTGTTTAGTCTAGCAAAGAGGTGGAGAACATGAATCTTTCGATAGGCATGAGATTGTTGTAAGAAGGTGGCGATCTATTACTCTGTATGTCTTCGGGGGAGTGCTAATATCTCTTTCAGTTGCAAAATATTCCCATTTGGGTTAAATGCAAAGGGATAAAACACAGCTTCAGGGCTAGCTAATCACTAGCCTAATCACGTGGCTTGTAGGGAAGTTGCAGAATACCTTCCCTCAGAAGGTTTTAAGACAAATTTAGAGAAAGAAAAAAAAAAAAAACCTGCCTGAACTGTTAAGCTAGTCTTATGCTTCCATGAGTGGGCTTGAATTAAACAGTTTTTGGATCCTCTTCCAGCACTACGCCTTTTTTTTTTTCCTTACAAAATTTAACATTTGATCATAGTAGTTGCTATTTTAACAAGAGAGCAGAAATGCAGAAGACTCATTAATGATTTGCAGTTCCTGACTTAGACTTCAAAAAACTGGGGGAAAAAAATATTTTTTAGGAGGAAGATAAAACATGTGGAATATTTCAGAAATTTCTGTAATTTTCTAATTTTGCCTTAGACAGTAACAGAAATATTACTGACAAGAAATATCTATACCCCATTCCTGTTGCAGCCTTACGTGTCTGGAAGTATTGCAGCCCCATGAAGAGTGCAGCAGCACTCTGCACACGTACATGAGCTCATCTTAGCGAGTCAGTTTTGGGGACCAGTGGCTCAATCATTGTGCTGGAGTTTTAAAATGGGGAAAGGCTGCAGCCTCATTTCGGCAGTAATTCATAGGCCAAATAAGAACAGCTTTTTTCCTCCCCTCCTTTACTGCTGAATTTTGCTTGTCCGAGAAAATGTAGTAAGGGGGAAAACTGCATTTCATGAATACTTCCTTTTTGTTTTCTTTTGTAAGCCTATCAAAGCAGGGAATTAAAGAGTCTTTGCAGGTGAGAGAGTTGGAAACACTAGAATATTTTTGTGCATACATTTGGATGTGTCATTCTGGGGTATGTAGTGACACAATAACCTGGAAAGCGCAAACTCAAATATTCATCTAGCTCTACTGTGAATACGACAGATCTCTATTTTTTCTTAGTGTGTAACTGTGTGGTACCTATTAATTATTTATTTTGAACAGGAAATTTTCCTGGCATCTTTTGTAAGTCTGTATTTTAGATGGAACAGGAATTAGCTCGTATAAGTGCACTTAATGGTGGCATATGTAAAAATTACTTTCATCTTAATGCATTTAGCACATGGGAGATGAGAATTCGATATCTACTCTGTCACTTTCCAGCCCACTTGTGGGTGATTAAACTGGATAAAAAGAACAACTGGATTAAGCTAAACACAAATTATACAAGCAGATCGATCCATGTCTAGAAAGAGTTGGAGATCTAGCGCCACAAAAACATCAACCTCTTTGCAGGATGGTCTCCATCACCTCATTGAGAACCTGAAGAGCCCTGGAGGTCTTCAGAGAGCTGCATCAATTTCAGATATGTAGGTTTTTGTTTTGATTCTGAAGTTGAGGGGCATGAGTGAGGCTCATGCCACACAAATGGAAGATACTGATTCGTTATGAGTGTCTTTGCTTTACTAACTTATTGTACAAAATTGGTTTTATTTGAAACGTACCATATTTGACTGCATGGAAATCTGCAGCCATTGTTTTCATTATAGATGACAAACTTTTTAACTGAAAAACTGTCCATTATTATTTCATAGCTGTACTCTACATAGAGAGTTTGCCTGAATGCTGATCTGTTCTGTTTTTTAAGGGTTTTCAAGTTATTGCCATTAATGTAAGCTTTAAGATGGTTGTGGTTATTTAATGATTTTTTTTTTTTTTAGAAATTAAAAAAATAGACTAGAAGACATTTGCTTTTTGGAAACACTTTTGCCTTGCTTACTAGAAAAACTACTTACAGATTTTGTACCATACATTAGTATTCAGATACGCACGATTCAAAAATTGATGAACCTTTGCTAAGTTATGTTTTCTGAAATTATTTGATCTAGAGTAGATAGGCCAGAAAGTAATAACTGCAGGCTACCTAAACCATTTGAAGGGTGACTTACAGAAGTATTCTGCTATTGTGGGAATATTTCTTATGAAGTCATAGTGTGACAGTGGTTGAATCAAATAAATATTTCCACAATATTTAAGAATGTGACTCAAGTAATTATCCTGGAGTACATAAATGTTAACCTCTTTTTATTAAACCCATTAGCTTTTGAAAGCAGTAGTGAAAAATGTTGACTTAACAGGTGTACCATTTTGTAGAGCAAACTGCCTTCAGGGTAATTCTGCACTGGGGTTCATTTTGCAGCATTAGAGTTGACTTGTCATATTAATAGCCTGCACTGCCTGTGGAAGCCTAAAAATGGTATTGCAGAGCTCTGTGATGTACAAAGGACATTGTATGAGCGCTGAGCAATCGTACTTGCATTCCTAGCAGAAAATAACCATTTTTCCCTTTTCCCCACAAAAGATAGTATACCAGTATTTGTAAGGGCATATAAACCATCTTTATACTGTATATCGTTATTTTAAACATCTTTGTTTTCTGCTTTACTTTCATGCTGTCTGCGTGATATTTCTTTAGGAGATGTGCTCAAGTCAGTACAGAGCAAAAATGTAAATAGGAATTAAGTTGACTTTTGTGTATCTGGTTTTGTATAGATCACATCATAAAATAAACATTGTGTGATAAGCAGGTTTTCATTTTGTGATTAGCTGAGAATTTTATCTTTTTATTGTTTAGCAGGCCTACTTAAAGACCAGCTGATAGATACTAGTGCCGTCACTATATTGTACAACTTGATTTTATGCCTGACGTAACTTCATGAGCTCATATTCATGAATTGTTTTGCCTAAGTTCTATTGTTTTTCATCTTGTGTTGCAGTGCTAGGTGAGGTACCTTAATAAAAACTCTTATTTGCCCATCTGCTTGTTATTTAAACATCTAAAGTATTATCTGAGTGGTGATACCTTTGTGATATTACAGTAACACTTCGCTTACGCAAATAAGATTGGTTCTCTTTGTGTGAGATGCTCAGTGAAGAGATGCAAGAAACAACCCAAACTTCAGTTCACTGTCTAAATAGATAACATTGGGTAAGGATGAAGGGAAGTCAGATGCAGAGATAGAAAATGACTTATCTGAAGTTTTAAGGCAAATTCCTGAAAGAGCCCAAAACAGAAGCCAGGTCTCCTGTGTCCCATGAATATTCTTTTTGTCTTTCCCCAGGGAAGCATGCGTGTATTATGGAAAACATCTTGGCAAACGTTTTATACCTCTTGTCCTACAGCAGCTCTGTCCCCTTATCGAGCCTGCATCTTTGCTCCTGCTCCCCGCACGCATCGGCTTCCTGCGTGTCTCAGTGCGGCTCTGCTTCTGAGCCCTGCCCGGGCTTCCCCTCCCCACCCACGGCTGCTGCTCGCTTTGGTCATTGGCGTCAACTTTAACGTTATTTGTACAGCTCTTGGGTTTCTGCACATCTTGTCTGCTTCATTCATGACCTGCTTAGGAGTCTCTTTTTAGTTGCCGGTTGGTGTTATTGCATTTGCAATCGGAATTTTTTTTTTTTCTCTACCTTGCATTTCAGACATCTTTGTTACAAACTTCTGTTTAGTTTACGGAGTAAACTGTTTCTTACCTTATGCCTAAAATGCTTGTCCCTGACACTCGGTAGTTCTTACAGCGCCCGCTACGTAAGCCTGCAACACGCTGTTGTATTTTACACAGGACTGTTTTCTTGAACTTCGCATGCTGGCAAATCCTGCAGCTTGCTTTACGGTCTGTTGTACTTCTGTGTGCTGTGTCCTCTCCTTTCATCCTTCCTCTGGAAACCCTCTGCATTGCTTTTTGTCGCATCTGCTGCAAACCGTTTGTTCTGGCCACCCCAGATCGCCGTGTGCCACCTCTGGATTGAGGCAGCTAAAATAATTTTCTCCTCTCACTTCTCCTGTCACACTGCACCAACCCCTCGTGGCTTCCTTTATTCTTCCACATCAAATTCAAGCACCCTACTTTGAAAAGTCCACATGGTAGTGCCCTCATCTGATACACTGCGTCCGTTTGCTCTACCTATGTTCCTCCCATGAAGCAAAACGCCTTTTGAGTCTCCAAGTTGTTAAATGCCAGCCTATTTCCCTCGTTGCCATGTATTTCCCTTCTGCTAAATGTTGTGTGTTAAATACCTGCTGTCTCCTCAGGAGTGCTTCTGTGGGGCTTTACAGAACTGAAATAATACGGTCGTGATTTAATCTGTCTTGGTAAACCCTTCAGAAACCTTCTGCTGTATAGAAGGTAACTGGTAAAGTCAGAAATCAAGCACTAAGTGAACTGGTTGAAGAGAGTGGAGTATATTGGGAAAGTTAACCTCTACTTTGCATTTCTGCTTTATATTGTGAACTTCTTTAGCATGAGAATTGTCCCCGTTTTTTTACCAAAACTAAGAGTTGTCAGGCTGCTCTGTGATACAGCACATGTAAGAAGATTTGAAAAAGCTCAAACCAATTGTCTGTTTTTCGCAAAAAGAAAAATTCCAGTCCTGCTTAGAAAAAAGTAATGAGATCTCTCTTGTGAGTGGCACACCAAAACTCTTTACTGAACAGAAGAGATGCTCATAGTAAGGCCCATGTCAAGTCACCAAGATTATTGGGAAGGTTAAAGAATGGGATTGGGAATGTCTGCGTTAATAAGAAGCTCAAAATGACTGCAAAACGACAGAGAAGAACAAATTGGAAATATGTAAATACATCCTCTAATAATGTGTTTTGGTTTTGGTTCGTTCAGGACAGCACAATTACCTGTGTGCGGGAAGGAATGACTGCATAATTGATAAGATTCGGAGGAAGAACTGCCCAGCCTGTCGATTACAGAAATGTCTGCAAGCTGGAATGAATTTAGGAGGTAAGCAGAATATTAGTAGTTTGGTCTCTTAATTTGATTAGGCAAAAACATTGGAAATGTGCAGCCTTTTTATAGTTCTGGCAGCTGCATAATCTCAAAAGTATAAGGTGGAATTATCCTGAAGAAGTGCTTAATAGCTAATAAACTCTATTGTCATTCTAAATCAGGTTTTGGAGATACGTATTTTATGGCTCAGAAAAAAGAAAAGTGGGTGTTTTATGATGACAGTAATTTTACTGGAATCTCATATAGCTAAAAGTGTTAAGGTTTCAAGTATTGCGTGCTTTTTTTTGGTAACGAGCATTCTCTTGAATACTGAATAACATTTTACACCATCATGAAAGCAAATTCACACATAGTGAAACCTCTCAACTTTTCTTGTTGCTTATTCAACATTTAGACTGATTTATTTCTGCGACTGGATATGCAGTAATTTTGATGATGTTACTCCATTGTTCATATACCAACAACAAAAAGGCAACACCTTTTCTTAATAATTATCAAAAGTATTTTGAAAATAGTATGATAGCAAAACTTATAGTAGTTTTTTTTCCATTGTTTTAATTCTTCAGTTGCAATGTCTACACAATTCTGGCTGTGCTTCAGTGGGCTTCTTGTTTCAGGTCATCACGTGAGCAGCTTGTATTACAAATCACTTTTTCCCACCACTCTTAGGTTTATTATGTTGTCTGTGAACCGGGCTTTGGATGCTGCTGCAGGTCCTTTCCCTGATGCACAGAGTTACCCTTCCCTTAGAGTGATTTCACTGTTCCAGAAAATTATAACATGGTCACATTAATTCCTCCAAATCTTTTCCTATCTTGCAATTTGCTTTTTGTCCTCCTGGACCTGTTCTCCTAGTAGCTTAGTTTAGTTCTACAGACAGATTTAGCTGCTTGTCTGTCATAGGTTATATGCAAAATCCTGGTTCCTGCCTGCTGCCTGGTACCTTTTTCTGCCTCCCAGACTTCTTTTTCTGTCTTGTCTCCTGGCAGAAATACTCAAGCAAGCTGCTCCTTACTTTTTCGGGGAGAGTAGCCCTGTTAAGACCTCTTTCAACCCCTTTTCCAATTTTGAGATGCTGCGTTGTCCCCTAGGCCCCTTGTTTCTGCTTCCCAAAGGAAAACGGGGCCAGATTGCGGCATGCTGGGCGCTGACAGCTTTCCCTTGATTTTGATCTGCGCTACTGAATCTAGCAAGGGACGCAGAATGGCACCTTTGTTTGATGAAACGGCAGTTCCATGGTAGTAGCTCCTTCTTCCCAAAAAAAGGTGCTGAAAATGTTTGTGGAGCAGGAAGCCCAGCTCCCTCGAGTGCTGGAAATTTTGCTGCAGCCCGCCAGCAGCTGGTGCAGGGCATCCTCCGTTGCCGCGTCCTGCGCAGCGCCAGCAGAGCTCCTGCAGTCCTGTCTTCCCGAACAGGCATGTGTGCTTCGCACTCTAGCAAAATACAGGGCTGCCATCTGACCTGATAACCTTCTGAAACAGCAACATGTGACACTTTGTCTGCAATGTCATGAGTTGATCACTGCGATTTCCTGGTGTGTCTCAAAGGAGGCGTTCACACAGCATCATCTGCAAAAAAACAAGGGAGGGGGTAAACTTTACTTGAGGGGGTTGCTTTTTATTTTTAATATCGGCTGGAATGCTGTAAATGAGGAATTCATTGAAAAATCATCCCTTGTGTTGGAACTTGGTAGTCTGCTGGAAATTGTAATTAGTGATCTGCATTTAATGACCTAGAAGGCCAAGACTGCCTCTGCAGCGTGTGCGGTTGAGCTTTGCGGTTTGGCTGTTTTGGTGATCTTCTTCACGTAGAGAAACTAAGGTGAAATTCTCATTCCTGATTTGATCCCTTTATGCCACATAAAGGAGCTAAAATGGCATTAAAAGGTCCTTCCATCGCTGCCGTGAATGAGATAGTGGGGGAACGGCTCTGGATGTCACTGCAATACGGTGCCTTCTGCGTGGTCCAGGAGGGAAAGGCCAGGCTGGAGGCAGAGGGGAGGACTGCCAGAGAGGGGTAAAGTGCCTGCAGCCCAGAGACAGTGTTACTCTTTAGAGGGCCCCAAGGGCTGCCAAATTATGCTAATGGACCTTTCAGCCTCTGAGCCAGCCCAGGTCTGGCGGGAAATGTTGGTAGCTTAAGGCCATTTGCTGCTTAGGCCATCCGTCTTCCCCGGTGGTGAGCTTTGCATTGGGCATCTACAGAGGAGCAGCACAGCATCTCAGACTTAATTTGGGGAACTTCTGTGTGCAGGGGGTTTCTGGTATGGTGGAGATCATCACGAAAAAGGAGGTGGAAATGGCAAGAAGAGATATTAATGTGTATTTGAAAACAGTAATTTTCTCTTCATATAAATTTCCAAGGTTTGGTATTAAATAACATTTTTTCATAATTAGCTTGAATAGACTGAGTATGTTCGTATTATTATGAAGATACATCGTAGCTTATAGTTTCATGTGGTCAGCCTAGTTTTGCCAAGAATATACGTTCCTCCAATAAAAATGGACTTTTACCTGTTTCTAATTTGGACTGACAGGTAAAATGTGCAAGTATTTTGTTAGGCAGTGTGATCAGTAAGGAACTGGAGGAAAATGAATTTATAAATGCAATTATAAATTGCATTTACTATTTGCAGCATAGTACTCTCTATAGCTGCGTCACACTACACAGTGCTGTGCTCTTTCTGCAGTAGATCTAATTTAAGCTCTCACTCTCCAAATGGAAGCAAAGGTAAACACAAAAAAAACCCCTGTATCGGCGATGCCTATGTGTTTGTTTCATGCGAAATAGAGTAAGATGATATGCAAAAGGGTCATAAGCATAGCTCAGGGCTGAAATGTGTGCAAGTTGCTGAAGCCATGGGCGTTTCTTTTCCACTTGTACCTAACTATAATGTTTTATTCCTTCATTAAAAAAAAACAAAACAAAACAAAACACCTTCAGTTGATCTAGAAGAAATGTTGCCTTAGGGAACAAGGTCCTGTCTCCAATGGGCTGGAAAAGAACTTGACTCTCCTTTGCAGCTCTCCCCATCTACAGGTGGGAGTGAAAGACCCCAGGCTGCCACCCAGCTCCTCCTGGTTACTGCAATAGGGGGCTTATAAAGCAAATTTTGTAATTTGAAAGTTTTGATTGTCTTCCTACTGTTACTGAAGACTGAAGATATTAATCTCTGTAGTGGAAAACTGGAAATCAGAAAGAAAGTTTCCATGTTTCCTGCAGCACATATTTGCACAATCTCCAATTAATTTACTGATCTTTTGTCTTTGGGGTTTTTTTTCTTTTGGTTATGTTCTTTCTCAATACTTTTAAAATGTTCTTTCTTTTGTTTACTGTGTCAAAGTGTTACAGGTTTGTTTTGATGGCATATGTTCTACTTCCCACCATGCTAACATTTTTTTTCCTAAAAAAATAATATTCTGATGTGCGGCAGCATGCCATGCTTTAAGCACCTTTTAAAAAATGTGTAATTCAGTAATACAAAAACACTCCTTTTCATGAATGCTCAGCCAAATTAATTTGGCGGTTTTATTGTTTACCTCCTCCTTTTGTTTGTTGAAAAATTGGAGCATTTTCCAAGCTCTTATATCCTCTAATAATCTTTAGAAAACTATTTATCAAGTCAGCAAATAATTCACCTAATTATGTTATTTTCTCAAATTTTGTTCTGATTTTATTAGAAGCATCTGCAACCTGTAATTTATGCAAAGCTGAAGTTGCCAAATATCACGTTAATTCATCCTTCTCATTTCTAGAAAGTATGCGTGTGCGCTGCAGACAGAGATATCCCTTCAGCAAGTAGGACTCCAAAACTTTTTTGGGAATCATAGTTTGTTTGTTTTGTTTTGTTTTGTTTTTTAACTCCAGTGCCATATGCTAGACTTAATTATTGGAAGAGATTCAGAGTGAGCAACTGCACTATGAAGGTATGCTGGCCCATTTTTGGTTTATGCTCTTTTCAAGATTCTGTAATTAATTTTCAGTTAATTATGGACCAGAATGACTTCATGAATTGTGAAGTTTCTTCCAGCATACGCTGTGATCAGATTTTTTGAGTCTCTCACTTCTGCATGAGACATTTTCATTTGACTCCCACCTCATGCTGCTGTTCCTTAGTCGTGTCTGTCCCTACGGCGGCACGGGGGGCGGGGGGGGGGGGGCCCGGGGGGACCGGGCCCAGTACCATACTGGTACTCAGCATGGTTTCTTATGCTACCACCAGCTGCATCCAGCCAAGGCAGCTGGTGGCTTGCAGCAGCGCCCGGGATGCTGCATTGGAACCAGGGTGGCGCAGAGCCTCCTGGTTTCACTCCTGCTGTGTGCCGCGCTCCGTGCTGAAGCCTGGAGAAGGGAAGTGTTTTATATGGTGGGACTTGAGGGGACCCCCACCCACCACTCCCCCTTTTGTTGGCTGGTTAGTCCTTGCCCCACTGGTGTGACTTAGTGACCAGGCATCCCTGTTCTGCTGTGTGACCGGAGAAGATCCCTTTTCTGCCATGTGGTGCGCCATGCGTGCTTAGAGGACAAAGAAGTGTTGAGAGGTCTGTACCGTGTAGGACTGCAATCCTCTCCTGCCTCGGCTCGCATATAGAACACTGCTGAGACTTACCGCTGCTGGTCTCCCACAACAGTGGGAAACAGCTTGCTGAAGTACCCTTTGGATATCGAAGGGAAATAAAATAGATTTCACCTTGCAAATTACATAGTTCATCGCTCTGTCTGCAGAGACTGCCTGTGAAATTTGAGTCTCGGGTTTGCATACATTTACATATGTAAGGCACTTCATGCGCAAGATGTTGTGAGTGATTTGTAGTCTTCACTTGCAGATATCCTAATCTTTTATACATTAAAATATTTCAATAATCTGAAAAATAGATTAAATGAGAGAATCAGTAATAAGATACAGTACTTCACCTTTTTGCCCAACTTTCCATTTTCTGTTTAATAACTCATACTAGTAGGGATTTAAAACTGCGGTATTATTTTCAGTTACTGCAGCTTACGTGGTTTATATTATCATTGTTCCTATCTTTTTGAGAAAAAGAAAGCAATAGGGAGAAAAGGAAGAGAAAAAACCCATGAGTATTAGAAAACTGAAAACTAAGAAAAACTTAAATACAGCAAAAATGTATCCTCTTGGTTTTCTTCAAAATTTCTACCAACTTTCTACTAACCAAGGTTTCATAAATTTGAAAGGAAAAAAATCCCTGTGTGTGAGGAACTAAAGCAATTTCGGGTACATGTATGGTTAACTTTTATTTTTCATTTAAACTTTAACTGCAAAGTATTTTGAAATGCCCATTAACTGTAACTGCATTTTTATTTGCATTTATTATATAGCATTTTCTTCTGAGGGAATCTAGTCAATTTTTTTTTTTAACTTGAACATTCAGCTGGGTTTGCGTCAGTTCTTCCAAGAGACTTTTACCAAGATACAGCAGTATATTGAAGTTATTTCTAGGTTTTGTGAAGCAAAACCTCATGTTGTCAATTTTCCTCCCGTTTTAGCAGGACAGCTTAGTTATGGAACCTACCAATATCTAGGTTATCATTAGTATTGTTTCAAAGAACATTCATATTTTTCTAGGTGTGACAGTTTCAGAAAACGTGTGTTAGATACAAATCCATCAAGTTATGAGATTGTGTTAAAACCTGTGCTTTCTCTTAGCAGAGAAGTGAAGCACTGATTCACCTACTTTTATTTGCATGTACAGTGTATTGAGCCCAAGCGAGTAATGTAACCTTAAGACGTAGCCTGCAACCATGCTACCTTGTGCAGTGATTTTGTTAGGTCTCCCAAGTTGTCTCGTGGGCGTACTCGTAAGAGGGATCAGCAGGGAAATTTGTGTTGCTGCATGGAGACCATGTTGGTGACTCTTCAGAAGAGGTCATCGTTCTGCCTGAGTAAGGGTCAGAAGGCGCTTAAGATGCTGCTGTTGCTGCACCACCACCCCACACCTCGTGAATATATATTTAAAAAAAAAAGAAAAAAAAAGTCAGTCCTGCTGTTTTGGATGTTGTAGGAATCAATTTGTTCAGCAATGAACTTTTCCTACTTTTGTGTCCATCTTCCTCCTTGTTACAAGATACTGCTCTTGCCCTGCTCTTGATGTGACCCTCTGACTTTTCAACTTGAACCATCCTCAAGAATATTGTAGATGACTATCAGAACAGTCACGTGCCACAACTATTAAGAAACTATTTGGGAATGATGATTAAAAATGTGGAATTTTGAACAGGGCTGGTAATGTCAGAGTAATCTCTCAGGCATCGATTAAAAAATGGTGTTGAAAGCGTGTTCTTGTACTTTGCATTTGGCTGATGATTTTATTTCATATGTGAAGGCAGCTCAAGAAGATGCACTGCAGTAGACCAAAAGCACACAGCTTGCATCCAGCAATCCTTGATCGAACTCCTAATTGGGTTCATGTTCTCAGTCCTCCTTTGTTTTTTTCAAGTTTTGCTGGTTTCAGCTCCACCTTCTGACGAGCGCCCAGCTGCCAGCAGCATTTGTCTTTCCTCCAGGAACAGCCTTTCAGGCTTTTGGCACGGGTCTGCTGAACTCCAGACTTCCCTGTTTTTATCTGCTGGACACTCCATCGTACCATTCATGGCATAACACCCTTGGTTGCCAGCCTCGCAAAGGAGCTGCCACTTTTCTGGGCTCCTGCTGGGAGTATGTGTCCCAGCCTGCCTCGTGTCACGTGGCGGCACTGTGCATGCAGGCTCTATGGGGTTTTGTCTGATTTCAGCAGTATACAGCACTCGCTGTACAGGCTCAGAGGTTGCTCTTTCCTGAGTGGTTCATATATTCTATACGTGGTGTCTTGCTTTGGTTCAAAACACAAAATGGAGAGGGGCGATCACAGCTTTCTGAGAGGAAGGTTTAGGTCCTCCCAAATGAGGTGCAAAAAAAAAAATCTCCCACCGTTGTGCTGTTGTCAGGGAATACAACTGAAGCACAGCAGTAGCTCTTACTTGGATGCCTTCTGCCAGGCATTCGCTGGCTGGCTTGCATGGATCCCCTGTGCAGTGCTCGTGAGCTTTTAAGCTTTTCTGTCTGTTGTCAGGGCTCCAGCTTTCACCTCCAGAATGCTCCCAGAGTAGATGACGTTTGTGGCCTCTTGACTCCCCAGGACCAAGGCTGACCCCCGCTTTTTCTCCTGTGCCCTGGTACACCACTTCTCTGTCTTGTAGGGCATTTAAATTTAACAACCTATTTTCATGAGGAAATGAACTGCTGTTTATCTTTGTTGCTCATACAGATCATAGAATCATAGAATCATGCATAAAAGCAAGCAAGCCCGTAACACCTCTGTTCATTGCTTTGTCTCATTGTGCTGGAGCAGACCAGAGTGCTCCAGCGTTTCCAAAATTCGTTACACACAGCTCTTGGTGATGTTTTGTTTGTTTCCTGAATCACCAAATTATCATGCTTCCTTCACAGTGCTCTAAGTCCATATCCTTTTTACTCTTCCCCACAGTAGAAGTGTAGTCCCTTCTATGAAAGCATGCCTGTGTCTCACGTTCCGCTTTCCAGAGCTGCTGCTTATCACCAGAGCCCTTCTGAAACTTCCCCCTGTGGTCTGTGGTGGTGTGTTTCCATTACCCACTTCCCCATCACTGCGAGAAGCTGTAGGAGCAGGAGGAACTTGTCCTTTTAGCTTCTGCCGAGCCATTGCTTCAGGAAGTTTCCACCTGAGTAAGAGGGCGTGAAAATTTAACTTGTCATGTCTGACACAACCTTGACCAAAGTATGGTGGGCACACTATGCTGAATAGTGGTTTTTGTTAAAACCCTCATTAGTTGCCTGCAAGTGTGCTGTGGACCAATTTGGAAGAGCCTGGAGTAGAGCAATGAGAATGATCAGCAGTCTTTAAAACTTGACTGGCGGGGACAAATTGAGTTACTTGGTATTGTCTGGTCCTAAAAAAGGCTGGAGGGAAGTGTTGGTAAAGAGAAAAAGGAGATGATCTGCTTTCCATGTCTGTGAAAAGCAGGACAAGAAGTAATGAGCAGCAAGGAAGATGCAAGTGAGGAAATGGAGAAGTATCTGTTACTGTAAGGCCAGGGAAGCACTCAAATAGATGGTCTGGGGAAGATGTGGAGTCTGTCATTGGGCATCTTAAAGATCAGATAAGACAAACATTTGTCAGAAGTGATGAGGGTACAGTTGCCTCTGGTCTGAGCAAGAGGATGGATTGTGCTACTGTCCCAGGTCTCTTCCAGACTATGATTAATATCAGGTGAGAGGAGTTAAGCTAGATAATTTATGTGCAAATCAAAAAAATGTGAAAATGTTATTTTCATGTACAAAAAGACTTTTTAAATTTTGACACCACTGATCTTCATTGAATGAGCTATTATTCTGTATCTCTGTCCTCTGTGTGACAGTATGTTTTGAAGAAGCAATGATGCTAAGACTATGCAAGTCGTGCTCTTTCTTCTGACATTGTGTTGCTTTTTTGATTGTCTGCTACTTTGGTACTTCACAGGTTTTAAATTGACTCTAGAGCTGTGGTTTACTCCAGTAATGTCACAAGGAAAATTTATTCAATCACAGATTGTGCCTTAGCACGTGAATCTGTTGTTCTTTCCCCTTGCACTCTCATATGTACTTTGGTTCAGAATTACCTTAGTAACTTGTATTTTGTTTTGAATCTTGTTTCCTGCTTTTTTCCCCCCACCAATTCCAAGTGCATGCCTTTCCATTTTTAGTTCTGTGTTTTGCTAAAATAAGTGTGAGAAGTGGCAAGGTTACCTGACTCAAAAAGCAGACTGGAGTTCGATGTTAGTAGAAAGAACAATCCACAGCGGGTTATGAAGGAAACGTTGAGCACGTTTAAGCCTTAGAAATACACAACAGGCAAGAAGGTGCTGTTTAACAAAGAGGAAGGCAAGGTGAAGGCACCGGTTGGAGCGTTCCTGAGCCACCTAGTACCACACGTCGTCCTGCAAAGTGGTGCTGGTGATTTGTGTGCTTTTGTGGTTCTCTGCCATCAGTTTTCCCATTTCCCCCAACGCTGTAACATTTTAGTAATGGAAATGATCTTCCCTGCATAATATCCCTGCAGAAGGTGCGAGAGGAGGAATACTGTAGAACCTGAGCTCACAAGACTAGTCCACCCTGAATGGGCAGTAAGGGGATTTGTCAGTAGGGAGTTGAGAAGATACTGATGTGGGGCAACTCTCCTGTCCTCAAAACCATGCAGTTGTCATACTGGAAAGAAAGAGCTGAGGAAACTCGTGTGTCGCTTCTGGGTCTGTCTGCACATGGACCAAGCACATTCAGGCATGTCATTTAGACATCTTCTTATGAGAGGCATGTGTCAATTTTAGTCATTACTGGCATTTCATACACAACTACTTCAACTTCAGGAGAATTTAGAAATGTGCCATGCTGTCAGTCGCAAAGAGATACTCATGATTCAGATCATACATGTGGGTAATATTACAGAGTTGCATTTTCCCTGGAAAGGTGGTTAATATCACATACAGGGTGTTTGACTAATGTTCAGGGTGATTTATTAAAGCAGGAGATTAACATGGTTTTTGGTTCGTTGGGTTTTTTTAATGACTAATCATGAACTGGATGGTGAAAAACATGGCTGAGATGACTGCAGAAGATAAACAGCCAGCTTGTATTTCACAGATAGCGTTGCTGTTCTGGGAAGTGGGGTAGATGATTTCTAGAAGATGAGGGACAGACCAGCAGCATTGAATATATTAGAAATAAGGTCATTTGAGAGAAATCTGAGTTGATAAAAACTGGTGATACGGAAATCCTACAGGCGAGGAGACAAAGTATCTCAAAATTTTTGTTACTTGGGAAAAATACCAGTGGGGATGTGGTGCATTACGATGTAACCAGAAAAACCGCAGAGGGAAGTGCAGCACTTACCAAGCTGAGTTCTAGTAATAGTAGTGCAAGAACAAAAATGAATCATTTAAAGCATGGCACACTCTTTAGCATGGAGTGGAAGCGTGAGCACTCAAGATATGGGATGAGAGGTGCTGCGGCAGAGTTTGCTTATTGATGCTTTTGAAAAACTCTGAAAAGCTTGTTGAGTACCTGTGTCTCCAATGTAAATATGAAGAGGAAATTTCACATGCAGTGAATGACTACAGGACTGTATCGGGGCAATTGAGATGGCTTAATGTTATGATCAGGATGAAGGGCACATAAATCATGGAACAGACTTAACATTGGGTATCAACCCAAATAAAAGCAAGAGAGAAGACTTGGACGAGCAACGCCTGCAGAAGGTTGGACAGGAATGGGTGTCTTGGGAGGAAGGTTGTCGCTTGGCACAAGGCAGAAACCAGTGATCATAGCCAAGAGCACTCAGTCTGGTACAGTGGAAGATTTCAAAATCTGTTCTCCAAAGTTTCCCTAACTTTGTTTTTAACCAAATTATTACCAGTGCTAGCAGTTCAAGCTGCTGATGTTTCATTGCTGCAGGTGTCTTAGAGTTGTAGGTGACAAATACTGGAATTGTAGGTGACCTACTCATCGTGTTTGTTGTTGGTATTTTACTGCTAGTCTTTAAATCTATTTGATGAATAGTCGAAACTACTGATGCATTTGGTAGACAACGCTTAGCTCAAAAATTGTTGAATTTGCCATACATTTGAAGAATGAATAAATAATCAGTAAAATATGAGTTTTGGGAGCATCTGAAAAGGACTGATTAAGTTTGGCTTTCATCAACATTATAATTTTATTTTGTAAGCTTTTTTTAAGGCTTTGTTTTTTGGATGATTTAAATATTTAGAAAATGCATTTCTTTTGAAATTAATGAAGAAGTACAAGAGGGAGTTTTATGTACCAAAAACCTTAGCTGTGAGACTGTATTATGTCAGTTTGGGATTTTACATGAAATATATGTGGGGGAAATGTTCATACTTTAGCCATTTCTCATTAAAAAGCTTTATCAAAAACAGCTTGATTTGATTTTAACAGGAAACCACTAATTGGCATTTGGTAAAAGTTGTTCCCACACGGGGAGGAGTACCCCTATGAAACTGTTATTTTTCAATTAATTATCACTTTGAGGATTGCTGAGAAACAAGCAAATGTGTTAGACATTTTCCCTGACAACCTAAATATTCCTGTAAAATGCACTTTGGAACTCAGCTTTCTTTTGTCACTTTTGTCCGCTATCTCTTCACAAATGCGTAGCCTGAAGCTTGGCACAGCTAAAAAAGGGATTAATTCCCTCTGTCTCTTACTGAAACCCTCCCCAGTGCCTTCCCTTCTTGACTGCTGTGGACATCACTGTCCCACTCATCAGACAAGTAGGTAACCTGAGCTTCATCATTGAGTCCGACCTCAAAATACTCAAGATTTGATCTGGGCTTTCACCTTAGTTTTTCTGAGACAACTGTGATGGCTTCTGTGCCGTCTGCAAGGCTGCTTCTTTTATCCGTGCTACAAAGGCCATCCCTGCGAGCAGATCTCCGTGGCTATGGATCCACAGTCCTGAATCCTGCGTGCAAAAGCCAGTGCACTGCAGAGGAACCGTGTCTGTTCTGTGAGATGTGTGCGAACGCTGTCGTAAGGTGCCACCTCCCTGGAGGTGTTTGTATTTCACCGCTCAATTTCTCTAACCATAAGTATAATCAGAAGGAAATGCAGAATTCTCATTAAAATATGATAAGATGTCTCATTAAGTGGGCACGTAATTACTTGAAATAGTATTCTCCAAAAGTAGCTGTCAGTGGTTTGCTGTCACACTGGAAGGGCATCTGAAGTAGAGTCCTGCTGAGGGTCGGTTCTGGGTCTACAATTTTACTAATTACTTGCATAACAAAGTAGAGAGTAAATATGTAAATCTACAGATTTGGAAATTCTCCTCTGTGGCCAGAATCAGAATTCGAAAGCAAAAGCATCTTCAGTTCTAGTGTCTGAAACCAACACGATGGCATTTTCAGTAAAGTGCAGATGGTTATGTTGAGAAGTACAAGCTGAGGTGTGCAAGAATGAAATACCTGAGTGCAGCTGTTTAGACACTGCAGTGAAGTAAGAAGCACGGTTGCGTGATGATTGTATGTTAAATTTAGAGTCAGCGATGTAAAATTGTTGCAAAAATAGGCAAGTCTTGTTTGATACTAAGACATTATTCTGTTATCGGAGCTGGCAAGTGTGGGCCTGATGATTGTGTCTGGTTTTCAGCACTGCTGGTCAGGTGGTGGGGATGGGGCAACCTTCTGAAATTGTCACCTACGTTCCTGTGCCGGTTGGTAGGATTAGCAGTACGGGTGTCCTTCCTGATGGACGTCTCTCATCTCTTCTTGTAGATCTCCAGTGTGGTGTCCCTTGATAACCTATTCCAATTTTTCACAGACCTTTACATTTCGAAAGGTTTCCTTAACATCTAAACTGAATCTTCCTTCCTGAAATTTCATATCGTGTGCCTGAAGAAAGGTGTGTACAGACTAGAGACCGCCCAAGGAAGAACAAGGACAATAAGAAGCTTAGCAAAAAACATGAATCTGTAAGGAAGAGTTGAAGAAAATTAATTTATTTTAGTGTAGAAGAGAGAAACATACTAAGAAAGCCATGATACCAGTCTTTCAATACAAAAAGTGGTGTAAAAGAGGGACAGGAATGATAAGTTGTTCTTTATGGCCACTGGGGGAATGATGAAGAGCAATCGACTTTACTGCAGCAAAAATGATGCGACATTGGAGATGTTGGGGGAAAACTGAGTGGTTAGATGTTGGAGGAAGATGGGGGATATTGCGGAATTCCCTTTATTAGAGATTAGTAACATACTGGGTTGGGCAAAGTATAGTTGATCCTCCTCAAAGCAAGAGGATAAACTGCTTCACATATATTGTTTCTGTGCTTCACAATGCTGTACTGGAGCAGCATTGCACTGCATTGTATATTAGAATCTGTTCCAAACAAAACAAAATGCAAACATGTCTGAAATTGTTGTATAAGTAAGCAAACTAATGAGCAGGAAATACTTACCTAGTTACAGTCAGTTTTATTAGTAGTTTAAATCCAGCTAGAATAAAGAACCAAAATATGTTTAAATGAACACAATGAAAATAGTATACAATTATGTAGATTAAAATGTGCTTTAGAAGCTCTTTCTTTCATCGGTGCTGTACCTCCCTTTTTGGTATACCGAATGTGAACCAAAAACAAGAATTACATTTATGGAAGTGCCTGGATCTTTGCAGGGTCTGACCGAAGGCAAATAAAATGTGACATACCCATAGATCAGACTTCATGCATGTTTATTCCTTGTCTTTAAGCTGCCCAATCCTGTCAGATTAAAGTGTTACTTATTAATTAGTAAGCAGTTGTGAATGATAATGGCAATGCCAGACTATGTCATTATTTCAGTTATGCCTACCATTTCATTCTACTGAATTCAATCATTGGCTTTGAGCTTATTCTCTAGTAGAAGCTTGCTTCTGCTGGTGGAGAATAAGAAATCAGGAAATTTTCATTGCTTTGTTATTTAAACTATACTGATTCCTCAGGCTCACAGCAAGTGATACCATTTTCTGTCACTTTCTGTCTCCTCTGGGTCACAGCTGTCAGAAACAGATTTTAAAATTTTTTTTGCTATGTGACGGCAGGACCTTTATTTTCTTCCTCACCAGCTGCAGTCTTCCTTTCTTTTTATATTTAGACAAAGTACTTGGTCTCTTCAGCATATCCCAAATGCCACTGCAGAAATCACCCTTGAAAAGCCATTGCTTTGCAAGAGCAAAGGCCTTTTGGTAGTGTGTCCTATATGATAAAGTAATCTTGTGCTCTTTTGTCCCCTGCTTCAGTAGTTGCTTTTCATTTGCTTCCTCCCCTTGGTCTGTCCAGTCAAACCAGTGTCTCATCCACTTGTCCGTGTGTCTCCCAGATTTGTACCTGGCCCTTCCTCCTACGCATGGGACAACGCTTGGGTTCACATTTAGAGGTTCTTCATCTACCGCAGCTCTACCTGAAAAGCAGTGGTTTGCTTCCCAAAGTGGGTAGTTGGTTTATGGAAGCTTTAGGGTCCTGTCTTGGTTGTTCTCTTCTTTGTTTCCTGAAGAATAAAGGGTGCATGCCTGAATGCACTTTGTAGAGCAAATGGGATGATGCTCTAAGATCTTGTTTGCATTACTGCTTTTCACTTTATTCCATGCATTTGCGTGCATATGTGTGTGTATATATATATATAAAATGTCTGTATTATCTAGAAATTTCTCAGCAAAATCTCATACCCATTGTGCTAGACACTTAAGTGAAAAAATGTCTGTACCAAGATAGCTCAAAATTTTCATATATGTCAAGATACAACAGATTTGGGGGAAGGGAAACACTATTTGTGGTAGCAGTAAAATAGCTAATGAGAACAGATGTCAGCTCACTGAAGTAAGTGAGGCAAAGGCACCAGGCAAACATGATGAAAAGACTCAGAGGAGGAAAAAGTGGCATTTTGATGGAGCAGTTATCTATACAAAGGTGGAAGCAAGCGACAATGTGTGTATGCTTGGTGAGGGCTCAGAGGAGAATCTACCCAAAGGCTGTTACAGCTGCCTCAAGGGGAGAATTGGCAGCTTGATCCTTTGGTGACTGGTGCAGCAAGGTGCCATAGGTTGCTTTTGGAGAGGAGAAGCAGGCGGCAGTGGAGGGGTGTGCAGGAAAGCCCTCAAGCATTTGGCGTGGGGTGGAAAGGAGAAAGCTGACAGCTGTTCAGGTTGGGAAGGAGGTGGTGGTTATAGCTCAGGTGCAGAGCTCGAGCAGTGAGGTTGGGACCTGGATGGAGGAGCTCAAGTATTTGAAATGCGGGTGTACACTGGTGTGGCATACAGAGCTGGCACAAGTTAAAGGTGGTCAGAGTGTGTTTGTTTTGCAGCATATTGTCTACCCTTAGACTGCCTAGATCACTGGTAGTACTGTACATGCTTTGAAATCCCAAATTATACCTTGTTTGAAGTGCATATTGTGATTTTTTTTTTTCGCCTTTGTCTTTTACTCAAATTGCCGCTTTCTCTTCTCCTTACCTCTTTTTTAAAACTCCGTAGCTTTCTGTGTTCTGTGCTGTGTCCATTTTGGTTTCCCCTTTCCTTCTGTTGATGTTCTCTGCTTTACACTAGAGGTAGCATATGTTCTTATAATGTGCTTTTGATATCACTTACTGATTGAAATATGTTCTGCAACATGGATAGAATAAAGATCTGTTGGGTCAGGATCAGCTTGGTCCTGGCTCTGGCAGAGCTTTACATACATGATAAATAAAGCTCTTGGTCGCCTCTTTGCATGCCTTTAGCTATGCAAATAATAATTGGTTTTTGCTAGGCGGCAAGGCAAGCTCTGAATATCATCTTTTAAAAAAAATCTGATTCCAGGGGATTATCACTGCAAGTCTTGTAATTCACTCTACATAGAACTACGGATAATTTTCTAAACTTCAGATTTCACTTTAGAGCACTGGATGCCAGCATGAATTTGCAGAGCATTTTAGATTGTTCATTTGCTAAATTCGAACACTGATACAATTCTGCAAACAAGATATTACTCTGTTATAAAACTGCTGAGTTAAATCATAATATTTATGTGTTCTTTTATCTACTCTTGATAGCATTTTGTTCTTTGGCATTTTTGGATCCCTTTTTTTTTAACAATAATGCTGATGAAAATTATTAATTTTGAGCCTGTGAAAAATAGTTACCAGATGTGTGGCTGTGTGGAGTCCATAAATTAATTTGTGTATAATCCCTGGGGACAGAGGGAGTATAGATTAGCTCCCTCTAGACCCAACTTGTATAGCATGTGTAAGTTTACAATGGTATTTTTAAAAAGCCCGTATAGTAGCTTACCTGTCTTATAACTACCGTAAAACCTCAAACTTAACCTTTAAAAATCGGGAATGCCATAGATTTGTAGCTGATGCTCACATTAATTTGTACTCAGAAAACAATTTAAAATAGGGTCACATCCAGTTAACGTCCTGTTATTTGACCCAGAATAGCATTCACTGTTGCAGATGACCAGAAGATGGCACGAAAACTCCCGATCCTGAAATCTCAGGCCTCCCTGTTTTGGCTCTGTGACAGGAGTCTTACAGATGAAGGGTCAATACTAAGGAACCAGTTGTCCGAATCTGAATTCACCCCAATATCCTGCCAATTAAGTCCCGTCTTCTTGCTAGATCGTAAGGCTGAGGCTGTAACAAGGGGGGGAAGATATTAATTTGCCTTACAGTCTTAACAGTGCTTAAGACTGTGTTAAACTGGTTTTAATATGGTGTCTCAGCCTTCCTCAGTGCCGCTGCAGCAATACCATTGTCCCTTTCTAGGCAGGTGGGACTGGCACTGAGGGTGATAAACAAGCAAGCTGGTGTTTGCGGGCTGCTCTCATTGAGGTCTTCCAAGCACGTGGAACAACGTGTTCTGCAGAATTTGCAGGCTTTTCTTTGAACATGTTGGACACAGGCCTGCTCATATTAAATCCAGGTAAAACTTTGCCTGTTGCTTCCAGAGGAACAGGGACTGCTATTTTTGGTCAGACTTACAGCTTATTTATTCCTCTGTTATACTGTAATTTATTGTTAGAGCTACAGAGGAGGTCTGTTGGACGTGCCTTTTTAAAGTCCAACTTTATGTGACTTTTCAGATGCTTCACCTTATTTTTCATTATTATTACTGCAGCGTACAAGACTTTCTAAAATACTTATTCCACAAAAGTCGTGTCAGATATTTGAGGTGTTAACCTCAGGTATATCTGCAGTGTGTCTTTCACTATTGTTTGTTTTTCTTCAACTATTACTCTACCTCAGGTTATTTAAAAATACAAGGGATTATAATACGATATCCTGACTGCAATAACGCTGAACAGGAGGGGCAAGAAGTCCTGCAATTAGAGATAATATGCAGTCACTGGCTGTGCAGACATTTGGGTGAAAGTCTTGTCCTAACCCCAAATGGGCTTCAGACTTCAGCTTTGCCGTATGAAATGCCCCATGCATGCCCCATCCCCTGGTCTGCATGGAGACCATTTCCACGCAGCAGCCCTGATGAGCATGGCTTTCACCCACCGATTCAGAGGTGGCTTTGTCAGTTTTATAGTTGGTATTGCAGTTAGAGAGCGAATGTGAAAAACAGCTTCAAAAGACCGACTTGGAGTACGTACTGCTCAGAGTTTGTATTTAATCTTTAGTTGTTGGTTTCTGTGGGAGTTACCAAACCAGTTGAGCTACAGCACTGGCATGAAGCCAAATGAAAAATACAGTTTTCTTCACTGTAAACATGACTGTCAAGCAGTAATGTTTTTCTCAGCTTCATTTTAAAGGCATTTTAATGGAAGAAAATGAAACTAAAACACGTTTTTATGCCAGTATTATACATGGAAGAATGTTATTTCTTTTTTCTTTTAATGAAAAACTCTTAAAGAATAGAACATACAAAATTATGTCTTAATAAATATGTAATCAGTTATCTGTGTTGCTAGAGACTTGATGGAGTTCGTAAACCAATGCATTTCTTATTCTGGTGTAGTTATGGTGAGAATGCATTTTTTTTTTTGCCTCTGCAAACATGAAAGATATGTAAAGTTCTTTATTTTTAGTCTTGTTTTGATAACAGAAAAAAAAATAGTGCCTGATAAAACTTAATGAATAATAACAGCAAACACTGATCTCTATCCACTCCTGCAGGCTTATTTTTAAACTCTCTTTTCAGTGGCCAGTAGCTCTGTTAACTCATCTTCAAGTATTCTCCTGAACTTGGCCATCCTTGCTTTGCTTTTGGGATTTATTTTGTTGAAAAATGTGTAAGTTCAGCTTTGCCTTTCTAAGATAAATGCACACTATATTTAATTCTCACAGTGATTTCACCAGGACGTCGTCATGTAGGTGTGGCTGCACCAAACGGGGAACAGCAGCGTTTTCACTTACATTTCAGAATTAAATTTATCAGTTGTCTGCTTTGCCTGTAACTCCCTCCGTTGTATTTTGCAGAGTGAGGAAGAAGCTTGTTTAACAAAATGTCTGATTAGCTGCTGCTTTGTAAAATGGCTTTTTGGGTACTAGGATCAGAAATTGCATCTTGAAGATTGGATGTCTGCATCCACGTAACTTGATGCACCGGAGGATGAAAAATCCTTCAGTTGTGCTTCGTTGTTTGAATGAGCTTTTTTAAGAGTTTCGTAATAGAAAAGTAAGAAATAGAACTGGAAGGGAATTTATAAAAGTCTTCTCGTCTGTCCTGTCTCTTGAGACAGAATCAGCTGCAGTGAAACCTTTCCTGATAGATACTTGTCTCACCTCTTCCTTATAACCTCAAATGGCAGCGATTCCTTTGTTTCCCTATGTAATCTGTGCTAATGCTTCAGGTAATTAGGAAGTTTTTTTTAAGTATATGTGGATAGTTGAACAACAGAATTTTAAACTGAATTTTATTAGGACCAGCATATTTTTATTTGCATATCTAATCCTTTTATTAAAAAATTCAGCCTACCTCACTTGGTCTGGATGTTTGCAGGCATAGAGAAATTAAGAAATTGTTGAAAGCAGACATACATGCTGTAGGTGAATTAATGAAATGGTGTCCAGCTCTCTGAAGGAAAAGTGATGAAAGTTACACAAAGATCGCTGAAGTTCTCTGCAGATCTCCTGAGCGACGTTGATGCTGAAATTGGCCAGGAAGATCCTTCAACTGATGTTCAGATCATGCAATTACTGCGCGGTGCAATACGTGCTGCAGTAGTAATGAATTGTACTCAGGTTTTGAAGATGATAGTCAAGGGGTGGCTGTTTGACTGGACACCTTCAAGATCTTGTGTATGAGTGGTAACATCACTCTTTTCTGTATCAATGTCCCACGTTTACCCTAAGAAATAAGCTTTTCTTTTGGATCTTGGGATGAGCCAGCTCCTCAGAGTTCAAGGTACTGTCCCAGCAAGGAAGTGTTGAAAACAACAGGCTATTGTTGCACTTGGGCGTGCGTTGTCCTGGACCCTGGGCGTCTGTATCCTGCCTCGCAGGCGCTATGAGCTCAGTCACAGCCGCTGGCTCTGGGCAGGCAGCCCCAATTTCAAGGAAACGGTAAAACACTAATGGCTGCTGTCGCCAGCAATGGTCTCAGGGCAACACAGCTCCGCTGTTGAGGAGGGTTTTCTTAAAACGTGGCTTTTAAGGAGTTCGTAGAATTGTAATGAGGTAGTTCTGTGGATCTTTGTGGGGAGTTTTCTGCACTGTAGTAAGAGGAGTAGGAAGAAGCACATAGAGTAAGCCTTGAAAACTTCCCAGGAGGCAGTGGCATGGCATGCTGAGCTGGAGTGGAAGTGAATGTTTCGATGATGGTGAAGAGAGGAGGGGTGAGATGGAGGTTGGCCAGAAAGGATCCTGAAACTGCAGAAAAGGCGCTATATTTAAGGAAAGATAGGGAAGGGAATTGATGACAGGGGGAAAAGCTTGAGGAGACAGACTTGGGACAGGGCATGAGGGCATGGACTAAGAAGGGTGTTTGCAGCAGTATTCTAAGTAGGAGTGAGATAGACTTGTATTTACTGATGCCAGTAAAGGGGATGTTGCAATAATCAAGATACAGGAAGATAAAAGTCCAGACAAGGGTTTTAGCTGTGTACAGAGAGATAAGAAAGACTATATTTGAGAGAAATTACTCTGAAAGAGCTGCGAACATTTAAATTTGGTTCATTATTTATTGATTTTAAAGATTATTTTAGTTACATTTTCCTGTCACGAAAAGGAGGGTGATGGGCTTTTGGTTTGGTTTTTTGTGTGTGGTTTTTTTAACTTAATTGTCTTGCTTTTTATTTCCCATTCTTTCCTCACGCTACAAGATCATTTTGCTGGGATGGGAGCAGGGCTTTCTGCCTGCTTATGTATCTGTGCTTCACGTGGCAAAGTTGGGAAGGCAACCCACAGAGAATGGCTGGCATCTCTGCAAAGGGTGGAAGCACACTAGCGTTGCTGTCTTCTAAGAACACTTAGTAAAGAAAAGTACGGAGGGTAGCATTAAAAGAAAAAAGAAAAGAAAAAAGGGAAGGCAAATCATCAGAGAAATGTTGATGGCAGTGAGAAAAGTGTTACACGAGGCTTGGTGTTTTTTCTTCAACTGGGTAAATATTTTTAGCGTTATTTCAGAACTACTCAAGAGAAGGGGACGAAGCTCTTATGGAAGTATCAAAGCAGCAAAAGCAAAGGGATTTGACTAGCTTAGGCTGTTCAGAACGGATTGACTGCATTTCAAGTTGAGGCGCAGCCAGGGTGGGCACTAGGACTCAAAAGCTTAGGAGGGCTCCGGGTCTGCTAATTTTAGGCATTGCCAGGGAGATTTCTTTTGGTGACCAAATGCAATGGAGAAACTTGTGGGTGATAAGTGATTCATTTAAGCTACAAAACAAATAAACTTCTGAAATGTTCAATCGGCACTGACCACAGTAACTAGGATGTTTTATGCATGTCTGTATGGAGACAGATACTGGACATTCTATCACTTACAAAAACATCCAGTAAAGCAATGAAAATGAGCTTACATGCGTCTTTTGGTCCTTTTTGCAGTGTAACAATGCTGCAGGCAGTGAGGTATTTCTTAAGGTCCTGCATCTGTTTCACTTGAGAACTTTGCGATGATACTTCTGCTTCCATTTTCTATAAAGCCAGCGTTACACCAGCTTTCTGTAATGACTTGGTTCTTGTGCTGCTCATCTTCACAGCCCGGAAGTCCAAAAAGTTGGGGAAATTGAAAGGGATGCACGAGGAGCAGCCACAGCAGCGGCAGCAGCCACCACCCCAGAGCCCCGAGGAAGGGACGACGTACATCGCGCCTGTGACTGAGCCCTCTGTAAACACAGCACTTGTCCCCCACATGTCTGCTATCTCACCAGCACTTACTCCCTCTCCTGTTAAGATCCTTGAAAGCATTGAACCGGAGATCGTGTACGCAGGATACGACAGTTCGAAGCCAGACACAGCGGAGTACCTGCTTTCCACCTTAAACCGCCTGGCTGGCAAGCAGATGATTCAGGTGGTGAAGTGGGCAAAGATACTTCCAGGTAGGACCAGGAGGCATTTGGTGAAATTTCTCTTCACTGTTTCTTTTAGCTTAATGAACTATTTGCTTGACAAATTGCAGCTTTAATCTGTGGGCTGTGTTGAAAACCCTCACGGGGTGTGTGAGATGAACATCTGAGAGAAGATTATTGGGTTTTTTATTTATGTAATGTTTGTTTCATATGTCTGTGATTGGTATTTAAAAAGCTTTCATTTTGAATAACAGCCTCTTAAGAAGAAAACATGTTTTGTCAGTGGAATGAAAAATTATGGTTTTGTTTTTTCAGAAGTATACTTTGTGGGAGTGTTGCTCTTGTTCGTTAATGCTAGAAAAATAATGAGCAATGTACTCAGTGCTGGTTTGGCCAACCCTTGTAAAGCGCGATGTAGTTCATGGGTATTTTCTGGTTTGATCTCTAGGATTTAGAAACTTGCCTCTCGAGGACCAAATTACTTTAATTCAGTATTCTTGGATGTGTCTGTCATCGTTTGCCTTGAGTTGGAGATCGTACAAACATACAAACAGCCAGTTCCTCTATTTCGCTCCAGACCTGATCTTCGATGAGTAAGTATTCCTTAATGGTCTTTTTCAGTGCAGGCTGGAAGGATTACTCTGTCTTTATTTGGTTTTCAGGCATACCTGCAGTCTAAGAAAATTTCAGCTAATTCTGGCTTAAAAAGTAGCTTAACTTTTTTTTTTTAGTGACTCAGTTTTCAATCGGTGAAGCTTTGATACTGCCATCCGCTTCTCCTTATGTACGTGGATGTATTCTCAAACTAGGACCATCCTGCTGGCTTGAAATATGACTGATACACGACCAAGACTTATAGAAAAAAACATTTTTTTGTTATCTACTGGAGCTTGGAAAAATAACTTCTAGGAAATGTGAATGTTTAAATTGCCAGTTTTTTTCAGAGCAGTCATATAATGGTGCTTTTGTTAACAATATACAGCTGTTCAATGTGTTTTCTTGACAGTCTTAATTACCCTTCTTTGCAACCATGAAAGAAGCCAAAATGTTTTTTCAGTAATGAAACATAACTTCTTTTATGATGCATTCAGACAAAAAGAAGGATCAACCAAGGAGCCATTCCTTCTGAGTATGTGTGTTCCTTCATATTTTAAGTTTGTGTTTTAGTGCTTTGCTTTTGATGAGTATAATTTAATTTCTGCTCCATTCGCCTAGTGTTTATTCCAAGACAGTAAAGTCAAAATTTAAGCGAATACACAGGCAGTCAAACTGGGGTCACATCATATGCTTATCCCAGAAGGTTATTTTTTTTCCTAGAGGTAAAAATGAGACATAATAGGATATGAGTGCTCTTGAAGGAAAAAAAAACCCACAACAGGAAAAGAATGAACAAAAAATAACTTACCGCTCAATCTCCTGAAGCGTTCTGAAATGTTTTTCTTGAAGAAGATGCTTTGTCGCTGTCCATCTTAATAGTTTTTCTTTGATTTAGGAATTCCTAAATAATTAATGCATATGAGATTGGTCCCAAAGCAGTGAGCAATATCAAAGGAGGATCGTGTGGTTTGGGTTTTTTTCTTTTAAGAGGAGGAACTGGTGATTCACTGCGTGTGGTTGAAAATGTAGAGTCAGCCATTTTCCTGGTCGAAAGCACCTCCACTGTGACTTGGACATTAGCGAATCATCACGGAAAAAGTATCTCTAGCTAAAGCTAAGTGAAAATGTGAACTTTGAAGAGTTTAGTTCTCCTGGGGAAATGTAGACTAAAAGTTCAAACACAGAAGCAGCTTTCCCTCATCGGAAGAAAGTCAGTCGGGGGGTCAAAATTTATTGGACAGGGAAATCAATCTCGCTTGCAAATAAAAGTGTATGTGCATTGCTAGCATTCTTGATACTGCAGCTAGAAGCAGCTTCCAGAAGTCGAGATCAATTGTGAGTTTTATGCTTCAAGCCTTGAAGGTAGGTGCCTGCAGAATTATACTGAGGTTGAGGTTGGGATCCAGTTGGGAAAAGGAGTGCAATGTCATAGAGTGCAAAATAAAAACATACAAAACCAGATATGTATGTAAGATAGTGGTCAGGTCTTCTACATATTTAACAATGTACTCATTGCAGAACTACCAAAGGTAGCAGAAGGCAGGTGTTTCTGAAGAGAAGAAAAATAAATTACCAGGAGCTGTGTTGAGCTGTGAGATGTGGGACAGGGGCTTTTGAAGTAGCTAATCAGGGCAAGAAATTTCCTTGGAGGTAAAAGGGTAGGAGTTCAGTGCTTACTCCAGAGTGGCAATGGACACATCTCTGGAACGAGAGGTTTTTTCTCACTTCACTCATACTTCGTACTCAGTGGGAATCGTGGGAGACATTTGTTCCACCAAGTTTCTCACACTGTAGCTCAGAGGGTGGTGGTTGTGAGACTGCATTTGGAGCATGAGTTTTGGGCTCCCTGGCACAGGAAAGTTGTTGAGAAACTGCAGAGAGCCCCGTGGAGTTTGGCCAAGGTGGTCGGGGACTGGCTGGGACAGCAAGGGAGCTGGGCTTGTGCAGCCAGGAGAAGACTGTGCTGGGTGCAGTGGGGATCTAATTGCAGCCTTCAACTTCCTCATGAGTTGTTGTAGAAAAGATGGAGTCAGACTCTTCATGGAGGTGCCCAGTGGAAGGATGAGAGGCTGCGATCGCAAGTCTAGGACAACAAACTGCCTCCTGGGCAGCAGGAGAAGAAAGTTCATAATGAGATGGTGAAACAGCAGATCAGGTGCCCAGAGAGACCCTGGAGTCTCTGTCTTTGAAGATGTCCAAGCCTTGACTCGGCAAAGCCCCGAGCAACCTGCTCCAACTTTGACATTAGCCCTGCTGTGAGCAGGGGGTTGTACCTGAGGCCTCCAGAGGTCCCTCCCAAGCTAAATTATTTTGTGATTCCAAGTTCAAGAGGTGCAGTGCTTTTCCCAATTTTGACATAAGGTCAGAGGTGAGTTAGTGGAATTGTACAAGTCAGCCGATACAGTTCAGTGTAGAAAGCACTCAGATAAGCACAAAACATAATATATATTCCTGTTTGTGAAAATACACTGCTTTGAAGCTTTGCTGAATGCTGGTCTTACCTTTACTTTTTGAGTACCATGAACTTGGAAATGTGGTGTGTAGTTACAAACATGGGCCTTCATTTCTGTGCCATGAGGTTTATCAGACCTCCCTAAGGTTCAGTTGGTGCAACTTTTTGAGTGTTTTACTGCCCTTGGCATTTTAGGACACGTATTAGTTGATGCAGAATGAAAGGGTGATCCTTTAAAATGACTTTTCCTTCTGCTGGCTTGAGAGAGTTATGTTCCTGTTATCACCTGGCCAAGATTTTCTTGGTATTTCTTCACACTGTGCCTGGAGATGTCATTTCCCATCTCTATGCAAGAAGTAATTAGGAGGGTCCCCGGCCAGTAGCATGCACTCGGTGCCACAGAGGGAGGGTTCAGCATTTTCTTCAATGAACAGTTAAAAAAGAGTGAAAGTAGAGGTTGGCATTAGCAGAATTATGTTGCTTTGTTTTACGTTAAATGAATTTTCCGTTTACTCTTAACTGCTGTGAATAAAAGGAAGTCTTAATGTTTCTGGAAGGCCATGATATATGATCTTGTTTTCTTTCTCATTCTGAAGGCCTGTAAACAAGGTGAATAACAAATGAGGATCGCTGTTGTTAATAGCTGTTAAATGTACCTTTGACTGTATAAATACAGTGCAAAATGCCTCCCTACTAATACGTGGTTTGATTTCCTGTTAGGCTTATGGAAGGCTGGAAATATTTGTCCACCTTCATTTAGTCATGTTCCATATCTAATTTAAGTGTACTGTTTGTCTGTATGGATCACGGGTATATTCCATTGCTTTATTTGGGCTTAAGTAAACGCGAAGGTGTGAACTGAGGGATAAGAAAATGGCCACTCGACCTGTTACAGAAATGCCTAAAAACAGCGTGAAAAGAGGCATAAAATAGACCAGTGTATTTTATGATGTCGTGTGTGTAAGTTACAGTATGTGGTTTTCTTAATCCATTTTGTTCGTAGCATAGTAGTTGTAATCAAAACTAATATATATATAGCACTTTAGTTTTAATCCACAGTAAATCTTTAAAAGACCATCATATATGTGACACCATATAATTCCTATTGCTGCTAAACAGTCTTAAAGGATGACTTTGCATATGTAATAACACTCAAAAGATGTTGCAATAATGTTCTTAAGGCTGCAAGCTCAAATCTGAGAAGTTGCAAAATTCCAAAATTAAGGTGGTCTGTGAAATCATAGTTTGAGCCCTTTGGATACGTGCTTTGAAGACTGTATGCGTTACCAAACCTTTAAGTTACGTTATCCCATAATATTTTTCCCGTGTGACTCCTTCCTTTTTGTATTGATCAGGTTGGATGAGTTACAGGGATGATACAGGATTATGTAGTGAGAGACTGTTGGATTTTTTGCTTCATTTGTTGCAGGCGAGGAAGCCTTACCTTGAATGGATCTAGGGATTTGGGAGAACAGAGAGATATTAATGGGGAAGATTTTCCTAAGACATGGCAAAAGACTACCCTGATTCAAGACCTAAGCTCTAAGACATTGCAGGTTCCTACTGCAAAGTAACAGAAATCCCACAGAAAAAAATGGCTGTTGTTTATTTAACTCGAGGGAGGGAGAAAATGTCTCTTACGGCTTAACCAAAGACTTCAGCTGAAATTTTCTCATCTAACTCAACCTGAGGCAGGCATATGCATGGACAGTTTAAGTCCAGAGCACTAAATTGGTAAAATTATACACAACTGAAAGCAGGAAACTGAGTGGTGCTGCTTGGAAAGGGTGCAAGAACAAAGCAAGGGATGTAGCAAAATACAATGTTTTTTAGCGCTAGCTTATTTTCAGAGATGCTGTCTGAAGCTATGCAAAATGAATTGTTTGCTAGAGGGGACAGCCTAAAACATGATTTTTAAGATGTGGTCCTGGAAAGTAGGAATTTAGTTTCAAATTCCCTTGGTCTCTCCCTTACTGGATGACTTAATCATTGAACTAATAGCTAAAACAACTCTTTCTCTGGCTGTGTCCTTTTGAAGGAAAAGTCCCCAACATTTTTGAAAAGAGACGGGGTGACAGTTTAGGTCCTAGAAGAAATCTGATGATCCGAATCTTTCAATAGTAGGAGTTGATGTGTTTGCAGTGCAGAAGTCAGATGCCTAAATCCCAGAGGAAGGCAAGGGACGCTCCTTCTTGCTCACATTTCTGTGATGGGCTTGGGCAGTTGCTGTCCCTCCGGCTAGTGGTGACAACTTCCCAGGTATCTGCTTCCACCCATACATTAAGTCAGGGCATTGGCTGGCAACTTTTCAGAGGCTCAGGAAGGGATAAAAAGCATTTACGAGTGCAGCACTGCCAACAGAAACCTGGCAGGAGCCAAGATGCGGCGCGACGGGGATCCTCTCTCCCCCAACGTGGGAAACCAGCAGGAGCAGTGGGAGACAGGCTGTATTCGGGGCCACATGTCCCCTTCCCAGCTGGAGGCCAGAAACTGCATCCCACATGGCAAGCTGCTCTGCTTATCCATCCCTTCCCCTAAGGAAGAGGGATGGTGGCTTTTCATCTCTCCACAGGGCAAAAACCCAGCTGATGGCATTGCTGACGAATCAATCTTAAAAATCAAGCCGTGTGTCTTCTTTGGCACGCGTTGGTTTCTGCTGGTGTAAAGAAACCAGGGGGCCAGCCTGACACTGGTGTTTCCCCTCAGGTCTCAATTTTTCTTTTGATTTTAGGTTTTACACAGTCTCTTCGTAGACTTCTAAATCCTTGGGGACTTTTGAAGAAGAAACTCAAATTCCAAAACCATTTACTGTTTTTAGGGAATTTACCCAAATTATCTTATTTACCATTCCAGCCTTATTCTAGCTGTAAAATAGCAATGATGTGGGATACTGAAAGAGTTTGGTAATGCTGAGACACTGTGTTGAGACACTTTAGTACATTAAAGTACAGCATCAATATTTCAACAGTATTTTGCAAACATACCGAATGACTATGTACTGTGTGTTTTCTTGCTCCTTTGATTTTTTTCTTCGTTTGTCATCTGCAACATAAAGAATAAATCATAGGTGCATAAGTGTGCAGGTTCTGAATTTCATGACCATTGTACTTTCTTCTAACTGTCATCAGATTTTTACAGAGATTTTTCCCTAGGTCAAGGACTTGAGAGTTCGCCTGATAAAAACAGCACTAGCCATTGCACAAGGTACCCAAAATTATTGAAGTGAACTTGAAAAACCAAGTCTAAAAACTGGGGCCAGTTTTCACAAGCATTTGAATCAGCGATGTCTTTTTTCCATCTCTGAAATTATTGTATTGCATCATATGTAGCTCAGTCCTTACAGTGAAGAGGTTTCAGTAGGCTGCAGTTTATTGAATATTACGGACAAAACATTAAGAGCAGAATATACCGATTGACGTATTAGTTGGTGCTTTTGACTGTTAAGGCGAAGCTTCAGGCTATGGATTTTGAACTAGGAAGTGGCTGTCCTTTCATTATTGCCATTTCGGGTAATTGTGACACTACTGGCCACTTTCCTAGTTTGTAGTGCAGTACGGATGGCTTTTTCATTATAAAATTCAATCATCTGCTCCAGATATTTTTTAATAACCCAATAATACTATGTATGTAACGTAGTTTAACAAACTAACAAAGGTTGCTACAAATTAATATAAATTCTTCCTTTAAAGTGCAAGATTTAACTTTCAGTAAAATAAAAATGTAGTATTGCAAGGATCTTTCATGCTATGCCTTTGGTAATTGCCCCAAGTGTGAAGTTTTAAAATCTAAAAGCAGGCAGAGGTTGATATTAGCAACAGAGGAAAAATAGAGACTACATTTTTCAAATTAGAAAGTCGATGTAGAGCAAATGAGGTAGAGAGAGGCGGAAAAACAGCTTCAGTACATGGGGATTTCTGTGAAGTTTCTGTGCTAATGTTGTCATGTGATGTGAATGGGCAGAGGATTTTGTAACATTGAGGAAAGTCGTAAAATTAAATTAAGAATTATGATGTAGCTTGGCTGAATAGCTAAGATTTTATTTAAAATCTGCATTTATTAATTATGGGTATTTTATTAGTAAATAGCATATTCATTGTCTTTTCATTATGTTCCTAATATCCTCTCGTAATACACTTGTGGAAGCTGGGACCATTAGGATTTGGTGTTGCATAAGGCAGCGCAAAGATGCAGCTGCCTCTCTGTGCCCTTTCAGTGCTGAAGCCTGTAAGTCTTTCTGGTATTCTGATTTCTACAGTAACAGCAGGAAGATAAATGTAATAAAATAAGCTGAATATTTAAGAACAGCAGATTTTTTTTTTTAACCTTATATACCTCGGGGAGGGGTATATGATTAATTTGATCATCTGTGAGTGGTGATAAAGCCAACAAGTAACTTCTATTGTTTAAAAGATTACTTTTTCCCTGTTTATGTATTGTAGGATGATGGCTGTTAACCCTTTTGGTTTCTCTTGCAATCTGTTAATCCTGTAGTGTCTAAATTTAGGTACATTTTTATAATCTCTTTCATCTGGCAGTCTCCAAATCCCTCATTTTTAATTAGTATTGCTGCAATGATTGTTGATAAGAGTTGTCAATTCTTTGCTAATAAATTGAGTGTGTGATCACTGATCTTGTTAAAAGGTCGGCAAGCACTCCTTGATATTCCTCCCTGCATGATTTTTGCTTGCATATATTATTTTGAGCAGGAGTACTGCATTCATACAATCTAAACTGTCAGTGCAGTGAGAAATGGATATCTCTGTCAGTAATTTTTTTATATACATTTTTATTATTTTTTCATAAAGTGCAGCTCAGTTCCCATCCAGAGAAGTATATGAAAGGATTTTGTTACATACCCACCCCAAAACAGTGCAGACACAGAAGGAAATTTTGAAGAACTACTGTCATATCTGTACTTAATAGATGTAATATGCTTCAACTAGATCTTCCAAGTCTTATTTTGCTTTTTCTTTGTAAACAGGTCAATGGTTGGACAAAGCAATAGATTCAACTTCTTTGCATAAATTTCTAAAGGCTCTGCCTTTTAACGCCTTTATCTCTAAATGCTTCTTAATTTCTAGGGTGTTTTAGTTAAAACTGTGAAACTGTAAAGGAAAACAGGAGGTAAAGTAGTTTTAAGGAGATCCGTAAGAATGTGAAAACTGTCAGAAGAAGGGTCCGTCTAGCACAGTTTCTCATCCTTTAAACTGGACAGTTGTAAAGAAAGCGTAAGATCAGGACAAGGGTAAAATGACACTTCTTCATTTGCCCGTTCCAGCAGTCAGTGATTTAGGTACTTTCTGAACAGGAGATTGCATTCAGACAATTGTGCTTAATAACCCTTCTGTATCTTTCTTCTGTGAATTTGCCTAATACCTTTTTGAATACATTTATAATCTTGACATTTAAAATGTTCTGTGGCAGTCGCTTCTGCAATTTAATTATGCATATTTGTTTGTTGGAGATGTTTCTAAAGCAGGTAGCTGATAATTTAATGGAGTGCCACTTCATTCTTGTGTTTGTAGTAATAGTGGATATATTCCTTTTCATCCTGTCTATGCCATTTATCACTTACAGATCTCCGTCAAGTCCCATAATTTCTTCTATAAGCTGGAGAATCAGCCAGTCAATTTAATCCCCCCTTGTATATCAGTTGTTTGCTACCCCTGGCTGTCCTCATCTCTTCCCTCAGTGCTTTTCCTAGCACTTTGTATTAATTTTGGGAAGAGACCAGACTGACACACTGTGTTCAGACCACAGTGGATTTATGCAGTAGCAAAATTACGATTTCTGTCTTGCTCTCGACTCTTCTTCTCTCACCCTTTGCTTATTTTTGACCATTAGTAAACACTAAGCAAGCATTTTCAAAAGACAGAATCCCCAAAAACCTGTTCTAAGTTACACTTAGGTCTCTTTATTGTGTGATGTTTGTTAATTTAGAGCCAGTTATTTCGTATGTGTGGTGGAAGATGATTATACTGTCTGTATTGCCTTGCAATTAGTGATTTTCACCTTCCATTTTGTCAGCCAGCCACACAGTTTTGCAAGAATTTTCAGCAGTTTTACACAGGCAGCTCTTGATTTCATTGTCTGGAGTCATCAGCAAGCTCTGTCACTTCCATAGGTCTGACATTTTTCAGATGATGTATGAGTACAGTTTTCAGCCCAGGCCCCAGTGCAGAGCTCTGTGAGACTTCCCTAGTAACCTCCATTACTTGTGAGAGATGTCCATTTATTATTACCCTTGGTCTCCTATTTTTAAGCTAGTAATAATCCATGAAGAGCCCTCCTCCTTATCCCTAAGCTCTCTTTAAGAGCTTTCAGGAGATCATCTTAATAGCTTTAAAATCCAACTTTGCCGTGATTGCATCCCCGCATACCTCCTGATGGAAAACGCAGTGTGCAGGAGGTCCTAGACCAGTAATTACCCATACTGGCACGCCGACAGACGGTATTGCAGCCCATACCCAAGCTGCACGCCCCAGTTTCCTTTGTGTGGAAACCAGGGCAGAGGAGAGGAGGAGGAGAGGGTTGGTGTTTGCTTAGGTCTCACCCCATATGGCTGTGGGATGCAGCTAGACCTGGCATGTGCAAAGCATTTCTGTCGTACAGACGTTGCCTGTATCAACCAGAACATCCTTGTGCTATCGTCAGAGCGCTCGTACAGATTCGTGAGACATGACCTCTCTTTGCCAAAGCTGCACTGACTTTCTTCCCTTATAGCATACTTATTTATCTATTAATGCTCCTCTTTCAATCATTTTGCTAGATATAGAAATGAGACTTAGTAGCCTCTGGTCTCTTGAGTGCTCCCTCCCAACTCCCAGACCCATTTTAAGAAATCAGTCACGTTTGTTACCTTCCACGCCTTTTATAAGGGCAATTTAAGCAATAAGCTGCACAGCACGGTTAGTAGTTCAGCAATTCCATATTTAAGTTACTTTACAGCTCATGGATGGATGCCATCTGGTCTTGGTGATTTATTACTATTCATTTTACTGTATTTTTTTTTTTTCTAAACCCTCTTCTACTCACACTTTAATCTGAAACTAGTTCTCACACTCGCTTACTGAAATGGGAGACTCTGGTGCAGAGCCTTCCTGGACTCCTTTACGGAGAGCACTGATGCAGAGATTTTATTTAACTTTTCTGCTATGGCCTGATCTTTCTCAAATGCTTCTTTTTCATCTTGATCATCTGTTGGCCCAGTGGATGTTCTGGCAGGTTTCCAGCTTGTGATGTGTTTGAAGGGGTTTGACTGTTAGTTTTTATGACTTCAGCATGAAGACTTGCTCGATGATTTTACATTTAACTTGGCATAATTATGCTCTCTTAGTATTGACTCAGCATGACTTTGGGACATCCACAAGCGTTTTGGGAGGGTGTCTTTTCACTTCTCTCAAGGTCCTTGGCAGGAAGGGCTAGGATAGAGAAGAGGTTTGTTCCTTTCACGTGTCTGTCTGAACGTGGTGCTGCTTTAATCTTTCTGCACATCAATGAGCTGTTTGGTGGCATCTCCAAATGCCTTTCACATGCATAGTGCTTCCTTTTGCTACTTCCCCTATAGAGTTAAATATTAATCTTCCAGATAAAAGAAAAATTAGGAAGTAGTTTCTCTAAACTGGTATGAGAGGAAGGCATGTCTCGGTTGACTTCCAGAAAATGCCCGGCTTTGCATGACAGCGTGAGCAAAGTCTTGATTTCTGAGGCATTGTTGGCACAAGAGGAGAATTGCTGCTGCATGTGGAATATAGCAGTAATTTTGCTGATGAACCCCTGCCAAGTGACAATGAGCCCTGGCATAATGGATGTACAAAATGATACCTAATGGGCACCTTTGCTGGCTGGTGATACCTTTCTCTGATGAACTTAAAAAGAGTATTTACTGTCATGTGTACATTATCGTCACTTATTATTGAATGTGGTATTGAAAAAGCATTTTGGTAAAGGCATAATTATGTATTTTCTCATTTAAACTGTGATTTGTCTCTTTTGGAATGCAAATGCAAACCAAAAAGAGAGTATTTGGTATCAGCATTCTGCTAACTGCATAATTAACTGTTAATTCCAGCAGATACTTGGGTTTTTTTGCTATTAATGTGCTTGGGATTTTAGGGTTACATAACTGGGTGATTATTAAGTTGGATTTTAGCACAAGTTCTCTGTTACTGATTGGGAGCTGAAACTCTTCTTTGGCAATCATAATCCATGAGCTGTTGCCAGTTCCTTTGTTTATGGGCATATAACAGGAGGACATTTAGCTGAAACTTTAAAGCAGCTCTGAATTTCTTAGTATCAGTTACCTGGGATTGTATTCTCTAGGATCACCAGGAGGACTTTCTTGGGAGAAAACTAATTTTCAGGATTGACTCCTTTAAGTTCAGTGTAAAAATTGCCAGGTTTGTATGCCTGGGTGGCTAAAGCCCACAAAATACCAGCTACGTCTGTAGATCTGTTTTAATGTGAAATGACCTTCCTCGTCTGATTGTCAGTGTTCAGCATTGGTGGTCCTCAGTCTAATCCCTGTTTTGTCCTGGGTTCGGCAGCTTCTTCTGCCAAGGTTGTTGTAGTGCCAGTGCTCCCAGCTACACACCCCTCAGTCTGCAGCATCCCAGTCACCTGGAGAGAAGCTTGTGGGGTTAAATGTCTTGCTTTGGTAACAGTGGGTTTACACATTCTTGTGGCAGGGTTGGTGGGGGAGATCATTACTGAGGTACTTCTCTTTCAGCAACTTTTAGAGCAGGAAAACTGTCTTTTTGCATACTGTGCTTCCTTGCAGGGAGCAGCTTTCTCCTGTTGCATGTCAGATTCCTGCAGGAACACAGCAGCGGGAGGCATCTCCAGGACCCTCGAGCCAATTCCCTGCTGCTGCAGGAGGATCTCACCATAAAACCTCATTATTTTCAAAGTAGAAGGTAGTGCCAAGGCCTTGCTGCTGTGTCAGATTAATAGGGCACAGGGTTTTTTTCTCCCTGCCTTCTAGGTAGAGAGAAGAAATGCTGACTGTCAGTAGTGGCTAAAGTCAGGTAGGACAGGGCAGAGGGATTTAGGGGCAGCAGGAGGAGCTGAGGTGACATTTGGTGGCAGGTTTTGCAGCTTTGCTTTAAGACATGACTACTGGCCCCTGCCTGCCTCTGTATGAAGGATCGTGTACATGGGCCATAGCTGCATCAGGCAGTTCAGCGGTATCAGCCAAAATGGCCTGGGAATGCAGGAGTGTGCTGAAAACCCAGACTGTCGCTGGGGGCTGAGGCAATGGCACTTTGTGTTTGGTTTGGTTTGTTTTTTTTCCCTGGGCCTGGTACAAGGACAGTGTTTCCAGCAGCATGATAGAGCAGGCAGCCAGGGGCTGTGATGTTGTAACCTGGCTGAGATCTGCTATCGCTTGTGTAGGCAGCAGGGTGGTCGTCTGAGGCTGTCACCTTTGTTACCTCTAGGCTAACACTTTCCTAGATAAACCACCTAATTCCCAGCCTATGTTTATCCATGGCAGTTTAACCAACTGCAGGATAATAGTTGAATTCTCTATCCCTTACTGCTTAGGGAGGGCATCTGCTGCCTTATCTAGTAGGAGGAGGAGGTCGCTGGTGGTGCTGAAGATGGGGTATTTATTTCTGCTGGCTTACTGACAAGTTAAAGGAAAAATGGGCATGACCCAAATTTCTCTCCAGTAGAAACTGATGACAAAACTGCCATTAATTTCAACAGGATTGAGTGCCCGCATTTGCCATTGAGGCAAGGTAACAGGTATTTTTTGCCTTCCTGGAAGGAGATGGCTCTAAAGCTTTAAGAGTTGAAGGCAGTGAGTTGAAGGGTGTATGTTTTTGTCTCTTTCTGCTGTGGCTTGCAGAGTGAGCAGAGATTAGAAAGTGCTGAATAAGAAATAAGTGCTGAATGAAAAGTCATAATTGAATTTTGCCTGAATTCTGCATGTATTTTGGCTTGGATTTTGATCAGTGCAATAACTTAATGATGCTGCTCAGTACTGCTGACTTTGGTTGCGTTTATAATGGCTTCAAGATGGGAAACAGGTGTCTGGGTACAGTCCATTGAGCAGAATGATGCGCAGTGTTTCCCAATGCCGCCACACACAAAGCAGTGCAGTGATTGCCCCTTTACACGGAAGAATAGGTTCAGTTTTGTGCTAGGGAGTGTAATTCTGTTCCCACCGTTCTTCATGATGGAGCTGTTGAAGTAGAATACTCCCTCAAGAAAGAGTAAATTGTTATTACAATAATATGTTCATTTTTTTCTTTCCCCAAGAACCTCAAAACTTTTTCCAGACAAGTGAACCCCTCCTAAGGCAGGTAAGATAATTCAGGCCAAAGGCTTTTCTGATTATATGGTTTGAGCAGCTGAACAAGGGACTCTGTGGTCCCATGTCCCTGGTCTTTTTCCCCCTTTATCCACAGCTTGCGTGCCTTGCCCTAAAGGTGTCTGGTGATGTTTCATTCCTCTCTCTGCCAAGTTCAAACTGACCCCTTCTGGCATGGTGGAAAGCATACCTTGCTTTCTGAGGTTTCCAAAATGGTTTTGACCTTCAGGCCTTTGGCAGGTTTTCTTGCTGGGTTGCATTTGTTTGTTTGTTTATTTGTTTTCCTTTTGTTACAGTGTAATGTGCTTTCTGAATTTCCCTGAAATAATTTTAAATGATGGGCAGGCTTCAAATGGATACCGGTTTTAGTCTAGCAAAGGAAAGGCTCTTGATTATGAAATTGGAAACAGTTCTTATAGGGCAAAAAAAAATCTAAAATCAGGAAACACAAAGAATATGTCTGACATCAGACTTTTGCTACAAGTGTTGCTTGGTCTTTTCCAAGCTGCAGAGGCCAAGGGACTAAGTCAGCTGCACGTTTGTTCCTCTGAGGTGCTGTGAAAGGGGATGCCTTTGCTCAGTTTTTTCTTTGGGATTATCAGCAAGCCACTCGAGTACTGATGAAACTTCAAAACACCCACCACAGCTTTCCCTTTCTTCGCTTCCCTGTCTAATTTAGGAAGATGCCTTGTGCTGCGGCTTTGAATAGTATATATAAGAAAGTAAATAAAGCATGGTATCAGGTTTGGTTTCGGGCTGAGTTTCGCCTGTGAGTGAATATTCCTTGATATGTGGGTTCCTCTTTTTGGTTACGGTAGGTTGAGTTGCAGTTTCCATCCTCAACAAGGAGATTTACGATACTAGACTTTATGATGACTTCATAAATTGTAAGTTACTTATTCATAACAAGTTGTTTCTGTACAGCGTGCCTGTGGTTTCACAATTTTTGATGTGGCTGTTTGGTTTCTGTGGAGGTCACCTAAGGGTATTAATGAGATATATGACTGGTTTGGTATTTAGGATGCCTTGTCTTAAACAGTTTCCTTAAACCATCCCTCCTCTCCCGGTGTGACTGCTCAAATCCTACATCTCTGTTGTAGTTGGGTGGCTCATCCCTTGATGATTTGGTGCATCAGTCCCATTTTGGCCAGGTGCTCAAACTGTTTGCCTCGTCGCTTGCCCCTTTGTGAAAGGATGGCTGCTTACACGGAGAAGGGGAACAGGAGGAGCTGGGTTCGTTTGCCACTTTCTCATCCGCGTATTCAGCTCTCCGTGGGTAGATGTTGAGGATGAAACAGGCTGAGGTGTTGGGCTGGTACCACAGAGCTGGTCTCCATGCAGCCTGCCCGTGGAAGGTAGATAGATCTGGAGCCAACTTGGGAATAAGGGTGGCAGAGATGAGAGAGGCGAGGACATAGAGATTGCATGGGGTTAGGGGGAGATCCCAGACCAAGTAGAGAGAAAAAGAAGACAAACTCGTGGAAAGTACCAGGGAGTCTCTCAACTAGGAACACGTTTGCTGCAGTTCATTGAGAGAAACCCAGCAGCAGGATCAAAACCCCTCTTCCCACCAACGCGGTTGATGTACCTTGGAGAGCTTTGCCAGTGGAGGTACCCACTTCACCTTCCTCACAGGGGAAAGGAAGGAAAAGCAGCGGCAGTTCAGTTGCAGTGGGGATGTGGTGAGCAACTCGGTGACCAGTTAACACAAGGTACCTGTGGCCAAAGAGGCTCTGCAGGAGCAGATAGAAATTGGGCAGAGCAGTAGCTGGAGAGAATGGGCTGGTTGCGGCTGCTCTGCCTGCCTGCAGAGCTGTGGCTGCGGGAAAGGTCAGGCAGAATGTGAGCCGGGCATTAAATTAAGCCTGTAAGGAGACACTCAGGGAACTTAAGATGGATTAACTTAAGGTGTAAAGTTTAAAGCGTATTATTATGAACGAGGATTAAGCTAAACTGAGCTAATGACACCACTTTTGAATGCATACCCACACAGTGGATTCAGAGCTTTGGCTCCACGCCTTTTATTACTTAAATGTACTTACCTTCTTAAATGTCCCCATAAAGATACATGCCCCTATATTCCAGATCTTCACATTCTCCATTTTCCACGTCAATAAGTTTATATGCTGTGTCAGAGGTAGAACTGGGTTTGGTTGGTCAGTTTTTGCACACACACACTTTTTTTTTTTTTAATTAAAAAAAAACAGGCGGGGGGAAGGCAACATAGAAGTTTGTTTTCATTTTTCCCCATGGTGGTACTGGCATTTGTGATGACTTGATGGTATTTATTCTTAGGTGAGGCATTTGGTAAGGAAGAAGTAACTTTGTTCATGTTATGTTGACATGCCCTAATTTCTATGTACCCCATCTCTTTTAATATATGAGCCATTTCTTTTGCTTTATTTTGTTGTTACTCTCATGGTATTGGGATATCTGCGATGTCAGCATCTGAATTTTCCGAAAGCTGTGTACCCTCTTATTTCACACTGTGTGGGTTAAAAATCAAATGCAAAGTTGAATGCTGTAAACTCCCACAAAATGCTTATCTTACATTAAACAAGGGTCGTGAATTAACTAGTTAGTAATAATTTGTAAATAAGTAATAAATCAAGTGAATTGATTTTTCAGGAGGGAAACTGATTTGAAATTACAGGTTTGCTGTATGTTAAATAAAATACTTAGCAACTAGTTCTGTGTATAATTTTATCTCACTACAAACAATGCCATCAGGTTTTCCTTGAGGGTAAACTAGAGATCAATATTTCTAAGTAGATAAAAGACTAAATATTTAAGACAGACAAAGAAAAAAACCAGCCAAAACCCCCCTGACTTTTACTAAAATTCTTCTGTTTAGGTGATCATATAAAAGCAAAACAAATACAAAGAAAAACAAAGAGAGAACAAGTAAAATGTCACAAAAAGTGCAATGCAATGTAAAAAAAAAAAAGGGGGGGTTGAGTCAGGATACTTGTTAGGTTAGCTGTCACAGAGAGTGTTTTGCCACGCTATTTAGTGAAAGCATAAGAAACCCGAGACAAAACCTCAAAAAGTTTTGTTTTATTTGCTGTGTGGCTTGTGGTATGGGGTGAGAGGTCTGGCGCTTCTCATGTCTGTGGAGGTCAAATGCAGGCAGGGGTGGTGGCAGCTGCTTTATGTTCTGAGGCTGGAGAAACTAACTTTGGTGTCCTGCAAAAGTAATAATGGATATAATAGACTGTTCTTTTTTTGAATCCTGCTAGTCTTTAGCAGTCTGAGATAGACCTTAAAATGCATTTTTTTTTAAAATACAGATGTCCCTTATTAATCATTTGCCTTCCAACTTCAGTATGTATCCCTCTGAGCCTCCTGGGAGGGGTCAATTAGAAGCCACCATTGTCTGTGTCCTAGACCTGGATTTGCTAATTTTGGGAAGAGGGAGGGGAGCAGGAGCAGTGGGAGGGAGATCACTTTCTGGGGTCTTTCGGGGTCTTTTTCCCCAGCTGTCTCTGGGTCAGCTCAGAGGTGCCTGCAGCTGTTCGCTCTCTGGGCAGTAACAACCTGTCAGGCAGGAGGACCTCGGGCTGGTTTAGGGTGATGTCCCCGCAGGGGGTAGGCTGAGTCATGCAGTGGCCAAACGTGAAGGACATCCTGGCACACTTGGGATGCGTGGGCAAACACTGGAGAGATACAGGTGCTGCTGTGCTGGGTTGGCCGCAAGCCTTGGATGGTGGCCACCAGCCTCGGGCAGACGCGGGGCTGGAGCGGGACCCCAGACACAGCAGCTCAGAAATGCCCATTCGTGTGCGTCTTTTAATTCTGCAAATCCTTTTCTGTTTCACCCGATCCCAGTTACTCACGGTCGGTCCGTGTGCGTTCATAGCATGTGACTGGCACTGAGTGTGCAAGTGGCATCTGTAAGTCCTCTGCAGCACGCCACCGGGCTTGTGTGCTTGTGCCTGCGTGCATCCAGCAGCGGAGGCTGCTCTTCTCAAACAGAGGGCCAAGTGGAATTTCAGTCACTGTCCAAAGCGTTCAAAGACTATTTTCTTCTATTTGTTTTCTTCCCTGCAGTCCATGATGCATAATAAAAATAAATAAACATGGCATTACTACTACTATTAAATTAAAAAAAAATAGAAGAAGCTGGAAGTTCTTAGTCTCAAGAAGAGGGTGGAGCGGAGGAAAAGTGCAGAGCCCATATAACAATGGGGAGTCCGCTTTATTAGTATTAAGGAGGAAAATAAAATCTGCTCTGGCAGTAGTGAAATAAAACACCAGGAAGATTACGTCAGTCTTTGTTTGCACACAGTATGATTCTTCTCTTTCACCAGCCAATTTGTATATTTGAAAAGGCAGTTGCTTGGTTAAAATAATTAGCTGAACTTCATCTAATTCCCCAATTATGTGAAAAAAAAGTTTGAAGAAATATAGACAATTGCTGTTGAGTAATTAAAAAAAAAAAAGTAGTGGTCACTGAGCAATTATAGTGCCTTGTCTAAATACCCGCATATATGTCATAGTTTCAAAATGAGACAAGCAGTTCTCAGTGACTCTTCACTGTAGCTGTTGTGGTTTGGGATAGCGGCTTTAGAGGTATAGCAAAATCCTAACTAATTCTGCCTGAAACTTGTGCAGGATAGGTTGGCCTGGGGTTGCCTCAGAGAAGAGAGATAAGGTCTGAAGATAAATGTATATAGTGTATTTAAAGAAAAAAAAAAAGAGTAAACTGGATACAAGTCATGCCTCCTTATTATTTTATGATTTAACAGGCAAAAATCTGTATTAATGAACGAGATTGTCATCTTATATACTTCTTTATTGCAGGCTATCTTAGATTATTATTTTGGGAAAAAACATACAGAATTTTTTTAATATTTCAGTGTTTGAATAAGAGACCATTGCAACAATTTGACTCAGAATTCCCCGTAGGAGGTCCAGTGTAGTATATTAATGAGAACTTTAGTGACTGGGAAATCATTTCTCCTTGTTGTTCCTACACTTTCATCCTTGGAGCTAGACCTGTTGCATTTTCAGGAAAAGTAGTAATAGGAGATTTTGAAATGGAGGTTACTTGGGAAGAATGCGTAAGTGCTGCTGGCTGAGGCAGTGGTCATCCCAATTGTTTCTTAACTTCAGACTCCTCAGTAGACATAAAGGCAGTAACACGAAGTCACGCATTTTATTTTATTTTTGTTAAACCACTTCCCATTTTCCAGACCTGCCAGCTGTATTTTTACAGGACTGTGTTATTCAGGATGAGAAGAGTCAAGATGTCTGCTGGCACGGTGGAAATCCCTGATCCTAGGGCCCTGCTGGCTCGTGGACCTGACCGTGCACGGTGGGCAGCGGAGCTCTTTGCCATGGGTTTTCCTGTTGTCCGTGGCTGCAGGCAGCCTTGGAGGCTGCTGGGCTGGGGCCAGGGCTGACCATTCTGAGTGGTGTGGGCTGCAGGCGTGAGGCCGTCAGTCCTCCTTGGCCATCCTCTCCCCCAGCTCATCTCTGCACCAGGCAGTTCTGAAACCTGTTTCTACCTGTACGTCAGCTGATGGGGGATGTATCATTTAAAACATGCGTGCAATGGGTGTAGGTTCCCCTGTTGCACCAGTTCTGACCCCTTCAGCAGGCTCATTTTCATCAGCCAGGGCAGAGCTGAACAAATGCTGACAATTCAGACACATTTTAAAACATTTTTGCCAGTTCATTAACATCGTCAGTGTATAAAACGCAAATTACATTTGTTTCTGTTCCTTTTAGGGGGGTGGATGTTGATGCTGCCTGTGGTCTGCCAGGTAGCGAAGTGAACTCAGCCATCCATTGTGGATGGCGTAGGAGTTGAGCAAGGCGATGCCCGGGTCCCCCAAAGCTCACAGGCAGTGGTTTTTCCTGCCAGCCTGGGAGCATGGGGACCAGGCAGCCCTCCGGGGCTGGCAGGGCTCCGGCTTTGTCTTCATAGTCCCCAGATCCCTTACCTAACCTGAACTTTGTAGCTGCGGTGTGTCTTACTGACCTCTGCGCGATCAGTGCTTGGTTTCCAGGTCGCACCTCGCTTTCCTCATGCGTGGGCTGCCCCATGCACGTTGCACTCTCCCGTATTTATCCTCTGGATTTTGTTTCTTTCTTTCTGCAGGGAACGGATGCGCCAGTCTGCTATGTTTGAACTGTGCCAGGGGATGCACCAGATCAGTCTGCAGTTTGTTCGCTTGCAGCTTAGCTTTGAGGAGTACACTATAATGAAAGTTTTGCTGCTGTTAAGCACAGGTAAGTTAGGTTCGTGGTTACATGGGAATACTTGAAAATATTCCAATTCGCAAAGAGGTGCAGTGATTTTAACTAATGTGACAAAAGAGCCAAACTGTTTCCAGCAGGGCTGCAGGAATAAGCCTGGTTTTATGTCTTAGGTTTTATCTTCAGATCTCACTCTTCATTAGCACGGAAAGTGTCTTTGCAGCTTGAATGTGTCATGTGCATTGGAAGGACAGGAGTGGCTGGGCAAGGGGCTTTAGCCCCCCTCTCTGTACAGGAACCACTCGAGTCGGCCAGGCGTGCCAAGAAAGTGCAACAGCTGTGAGGACGGGGGAAAAATCCCCACTCAACACTCAAAGCCACTAGTTTGGGTGACTTAACGTCACCTTCAAGATCAAAAGATGTACATTGCCTGTACTGCAAAATGAGTAATTTTCCAATGCCAAGTGAATTGAGAATGGTAAGCCCTTTTATAGGGCTCTGAAAGTTTAATAAATGACAGTGCACGCTTTATTTTTCTCTCAAGTGCCATGCTTTGAGTTTTCTCATGATACAAAATTACATCTTGGTGTTTGCTTCAGCACTGTGTAGTAATTAGCAGATCTCTTGATCTTACCTTACTGAAAATACTGAAAAACTCCCGTCCCGGTACAATTGTATAAATACACAGGCAGTTTGTACATTACTTTTTTCATCAGTCTTGATCAAAAAGCCAATTACCTGTAAACAAACTTTCTTCATACAATCATGCTCCTTTTTGTGGGATCCACTCAGTGACATCATGACGAGATAATGCATCAGCTCGATCGGTGGGCATTCATGATGTCACTTCAGTGAACTCACCAGGCAAGAATTCCCCTGGCAGAAGGAGGCTGGATGTGGGGGCATTGCGCGGGGAGAGGAGGAGCGGGAGATCAAAGGGGCCGCTGTGCTTATTCTGGCTTTCACTTGCAAGCTGTCAGCAGCAGGGCCGGGGCTGGGGGCTGCCCGGGTTCGTGCTGCACAGAGCGTCTCCCCATTCAGTGGCAAGCAGAGCCCAACGCACCCTTTGAGATCTTGCTGTCTTCTCCCGTCACCCCATCTTCTGCCCCAGCAAGGTGAGAGAAGAAAATAATTGCAAGCAGCAGGCGTTAGTTGTGCAGCACTGGAAGGCGCTTATCACCGAAACCACTAAAGGACGCCAGAGCGGGCTGATGGAGCGGCAGATTTAGATACCCAGGAGCCTCCCGAGTCCCCGGCCATGGCACGGGAACATTGGCGGCAGGCAGAGTTAGGTGCTTATGAAGGGATTTGCAGCATCCAGCAAAGCTGAGTGGCAACCCTTTCAGGCAAGGTGGTGGGACGGGCACTTTCTCCCTGTCCACCGTGCCTTTCATTCAGACCTTGCCTGTCCCACCCAGCTGGTAGCTCTGTGGTTAAAGTACTTGGCTTTGAAGGAGGACGTGAAGCTGCAGTTCCCATTCCGGCTGGAGGGGATTTGGATCCGCTAACAGAAACCTCCTGGGGCTGTTAAGTTTTTTGGGTTCGGCTGTCTCCCTCCCTCCCTCCCATTGAAGCCGTTCCAGCCCCCTGCGATGGGGAGAGATGACGCTGGTTGGGGAGTGCTTTGTGTATTGGCCCACGGGGTCTGACCCCTGGGTCCCGCTCCACCGAGGGTTCGAGGAGATGGTCTGCTGTTGAAACTGGGACTGTGGGGAGCTGATACGCTCCAGGGTAGCCCTGGGGGATAAATGGGCTTTTTTGAAGGTTGTCACTTGCGGTCTTTCCAGAATCAACTAGCAGTGCTTAACGTGGATTTGCTCGGGGGAGTCTATCTCCCAAAATGTTCTTGAGAGAGTGCCTGGATTGGAGACCTGGCTCTGCTACTTCATAATCAGCGCTAAAGGGGGAGAATCTTTAGAAAAAGAGCCTAAAGGTGTTGTAAAACCATAGCAAAATTTCTTTAAGCTAGGTATTTATTATTCTACCCTCTTGAGACTAACTAATGACTTGAGTTATTGCGAGAATCTGTTTGGCGAGATCAGCCTGGCCAATTAACTTCAGCTAGCTGGGTCCCTTTGAAACGCACGCCACGGTCACTAGAAAACCTACTAAAAATAGTTTGTTTTGGGAGAATCAGGATATTTACGTTAGAGAGAGCGAGCGAAATGGAAATGAAGACAGTGATAAAACCCAGAAAGTGTCATGTGAAGGGCAGCAAACCTGGTTTTGAATGATTGCACCTTGATACAACCTTATAACAAACACCAGGTTTGTTTTCATTTAAAATTTTTTATTGAATCGTGTGATGAGCAGAGTACAAGTTATTCTGAAACTTTCATGATAACCACATCAAGGAATTTTCACTCCATTTACATGTGGAAGAAACCACACATTACAACTCAATTGTTTTCTTGCTTTCCACAGACCATAGATTTTGGGAGCTTGCCAAAAGCATTGCTGCATTTAATAAGTAAAATCAGAAACACTGGGCAAACCTCCAGAATTTCATGTTTTGCTTGAGTTCTCTTTATTTGTGTCTTTCTTTCTTTCTTTCTTAATAATCTGGCTGGGGTGATGGTATAATAATTTTCAGACAGAACAGTAAAATACATAGTAGTAGACAAAGAAAGAGTGGCTCTAACAGTCTTCAAGCAGCATGTAGGAATACAGGCCTGTAAATATTAAAGGAACTGTAAAGCCCGTGCATTTTGTGTAAGGGCCACAGTATGCTCTGATGGCTTTACTCATCTTGATTGGTGTCTCAATATTCATTCAGCTTGAACTGAATTTTTACATCTGTTCCAGACAGTTTCTTCTGTCAGCTGACTGACTGAGAGATTTGGCATCTAGAATTTAAAAATTAAATATTATGTTTATATAATATAAATATATAATATTTACCGAGTGGTAGGCAGGTTGGTGCGTTTCCTCCTAGGCTTTTTCTAAAGATTCCTCCTTGTGCCCCCTTCCAGCACTTGATGGTCGCAAGTCCTTGCTGCTCATGTGGTGGTAGAGCTCCTCCTTGTTTTCCATTGCTAAATTGCTGGTAGATACTGGTGATAGGAGATACTGGTGCTTTTTCTTAAAGCTTCTATTCTGGAGCCATTTGAGCGGTTGTTACATGCTTATGATGTGATTGCAGTGGGATAGAAAGCAGTTCACAGGATTTCAAAGAGAAGGGAACGGATGAACAAGACAATTTCTGTCGAGATGTTAAGTCAGGGTAAGCTAAATTGGAAGATCACCTTTTTTTTTTTCTTTCCTTTTTTAATAAGTAACTTCCCATTTAGCTTACTCTGACATAGCTTTCTGGTTTGCTTAGAAAATAAACTCACTCTTGTATAGCGTAGTATTTTATTTTCATTCTGTGGACTAGCATTAAGAGATGCAGAGTAGAAAAATAAGGTTGATGGTTAAGCAGTATTCAACCAATCTGGGTATTAAAGCACCAGAACATTTTGTGTGATGTTTTTAATAACCTCTTTGGGGTTTTCCTAGAGATCTGATCCTATAAGCCATTCCTGTTTGGGGCAGAACCTGCTGGAGTGCAAGGGTATTTGCAGTCTGTAAAGAAACATAGAATAGTTTGGGTTGGAAAGGACCTCTAAAGCTCATCTAGTTGAACCCCCCCGCCATGGGCAGGGACATCTTCAACTAGATCAGCTTGCTCCAGCCTGACCTTGAATGTTTCCAGGGATGGGGCATCCACCACCTCTCTGGGCAACCTGTGCCAGTGTTTCACCACCCTCAGCATAAAAAATGTCTTCCTTATATCTGGTCTAAATCTACCCCCCTTTAGTTTAAAGCCATTCCCCCTTGCCCTGTCGCAGCAGACCCTGCTGAAAAATTTGCCACCATCTTTTTTATAAGCCCCTTTTAAGTACTGATAGGCTACAATAAGGTCTGTGTATTTGCTTTTGTAATTAGCCTTGCTGATATCACTCACAGTAAAAAGTATCAGAAAACTCTTTTAGCCCATTTGTGAAATGATTCCTCCGGCAGATGGGAGCTTTGATAGGACACTAGAAATGCTTGCAACTGTATGTCATGGTCAAACACTGGGTCAGGATGCCTGTTTGGAAAATAGTCTTCTGTTTCATGCAGAATAATGGCTTTGTTTGTTCTAGGTGTTATGCAGATGATTACTAACATTCAAAGAAATTTTAGGTTTTTACTTGATGGCATAAAAACGTGTCACTTGGTCTAGCATTTCTGCACATAACAGCTGTAATTCTTTACCTTCCCCTCCTCTGCCAAGTGTGGGGAATCATTCAAGAATGATAAATCACGTCTTCAACTTCTAAAAAAATACCCTTGATCCATCTGCCTTTTTTTTTTTTTTTTTTTTTTTTTTTGTGGTTAAGTTGTATTAAAAACAGTTTCAGCATGAGGTTAGCATGTGTCGTATTTCTGAGATGTTATCTTGTCCTCTGCCACAGCTTCTACAATCACAGATCTGGAGAGGATGCTTGAATCACTTGAAAATCTGTATGATACTGTTGATTCCTTACCAATGTCTGTTAAATTATGGACTTTGCTTAAAGGTGTAATTCTTTCATCGATTAACTAGTGTAACTTTCTGTAAGTATGTGCATCAAAAGAATAAGCAATACAGTTAATATTAATCTAAGACTGTCTTTTCAATGACAGTTCCCAAGGATGGTCTCAAAAGCCAAGCTGCATTTGAAGAAATGAGGGCAAATTACATTAAAGAACTAAAGAAGATGGTAACTAAATGTCCAAGTAACTCTGGGCAAAGCTGGCAGAGATTCTACCAACTGACTAAACTTCTTGACTCCATGCATGATGTAAGTATAACTCCTCAGGGAGTGCAGACAACTTAAGCAAAAATCACTCCATTAAGGTAAACCAGTAGTCTTTAATTGTGCTAACTAACAGGGAGGAAAAAAAATGAAATTCTTTTTAAAGGAACATCTGAGAGAAGTTGTTAGATGAATTTAAGGACAACTGCCAAGTAAAATAAGAAAATATAAGTCATTAAGGGCTGGGTCCTGCTGCCTTCTCCTATGTTAAATGGTAGTGTGTTCCTCCAATGATTCACTTAAGGTCAGTAGAGCTATTAG